>NC_137101.1:7437109-7719609 GCF_949357685.1 Gobio gobio | reverse complement strand
CAGTCAACGCAGTCATATTAAAGAGTACTCACCACATCCTGGTCTCCATCTGTCAGATACTGTTGTTTGGGAGGGTCTTTGCCCTGGAGTCTTTGGTAGGTGATGGAGTAGCGCTCGATGGTGGTGTCATAGACGGCCCGTGGCCTCTCCCACGTCACCACGATGCCGGTGTAATTCTCAGAGTCTGCCTGCACGTTCTGCGGTTCGGAGCTGCACACTACACACAGAAAAGCTGACTTGAGCTGAATAATTACAGCTGAGTGGGGCATGATTAAGCAATACGATACTAGACGATGGGCTATATTGTGAATATTCAGAGGGCCTGAGAGAATATTATGTTATTGGAAAGCAGCACATCAAGCTTTCGTTCTAATAAGGAGCCGTTACTTCAGTCAAATAGCGACAAAATTGCTTCTAAATCAACTCGGTTTGAGACAGAATTGGTGCGTTTGGTTTCTTGGAAAAGCTCCAAAGTGGGGTTTCCAAGCAACACACATTCACTGCAGGGTTTTTAAAAAGCGTAACGCATGTGTGTCCACGGCCAAAAGAGGAGGAGATGCATGCGAACACTCGATTTGACCTTGAGAGGTGACCTCTCTGATTCTTATTTTATATGTATCACAGGCACATCCTTGTTTCTGAGTGTCTTTGCTAGGCTGCGCTGAGTGAGTGTGTAGTATGCATACTCGGTGCAGGGACTTCCTCTGTGCCTGTGTAGGAGGAAAACACTTGTCCCATGAACTGCTGTTGTTGTTCTCTGTAGTTATTTTGCAGGTAGTCGGTCAACATGACGTATCCGGCCTGCTGTATGGTCATCACCTCACAGAACACCTCCAGCTACAAATACACAAAAACACACAAATAATGAGACAAGATTACAGTTGAATAATAATAGTAATTCTGTCATGACAACTCTCTGAGTGTTTGGCATGGTAACGGATATGACAATGTTGATAAGTTGCTGTTATTAGCGAGCGGCGACACGCTGATGTGAGCAAGTAAAACATGCTGCGGCTGTACAATAAAGCATACATCAATTATCCGTAGCAGATCTGTACAGGTGGAGCTGGGGAAGGTGGAGGGTTTCTGAAAGTGTGTTGTATCCGCTATAGAAAATGCTGACCAGTATTTGAAGGTTGAGCAGCGAGCTCATTGGCTACTGATACAGCAGGAACCAATCAGCTGTGCCCTATAGAGAATCATGTGTTTGCATTTGCAAGCAGATTGAGTTAAGCACCTATCAACTTGCACCATCTAGAGTTTCATGACAGAACTTCAAATTAATAATATTAATAATAATAATGTAAAAATATATTAAAAAGTAGTTACATTTTGTACTTTTAAAATAACATAAAATAAAAATATACAAATACACAATTTTTTTTCATAACACAAGATATTGGAAAAATAATAATAATTAATAATAATAATAATAATGTAAAATGTAGTCAAAATTTATAAAAAGTAGTTACATTTTGTAAAATAATTTTGAAATGACATTAAATAAAAATATACAAATGCACAACTATTCTTTTCACAATACATAAGATATTGGAAAATAATAATTAATAATAATAATGTAAAATGTAGTAAAAATGTATGTAAAAGTAGTAAAATTTTGTAAAATTATTTTTAAATAACATTAAATAGAAAATACACAAATAATATTTTTCATAAAACAATAAATAAGATATTGTAAAATAATAATAATAATAATAATAATAATATTATTATTAATAATAATAATAATGTAAAATGTATTAAAATAAAAAAAGTAGCTACATTTTGTAAAATACTTTTAAAATAACATTAAATAAAAACATACAAATACACAAATATTTTTTCATAATACATAAGATAAAATGTTTTTAAAAGTAGTACATTTTTTTTAAAATAATTTAAAAATAACATTAAATAAAAAATACATAAATATTTTTTTCATAATACAATAAATAAGATATTGGAAAATAATAATAATAATAATAATAATAATAATAATAATAATAATAATAATAATAATAATAATAATAATAATAATAATGTAAAATGTAGTAAAATTAAAAAGTAGCTACATTTTGTAAAATACTTAAAAAATAACATTAAATAAAAACATACAAATACGCAAATATTTTTTCATAATACATAAGATATTGGAAAATAATAATAATGTAAAATGTAGTAAAAATTTATTAAAAAGTAGTTACATTTTGTAAAATACTTTTAAAATAATGTTAAATAAAAATACACAAATAATTTTTTCATAATACATCAATAAGATATTGGAAAATAATAATAATGTAGTAAAAAATTATTAAAACGTAGTTAAATTTTGTAAAATATTTTAAAAATAACATTAAATAAAAATACACAAAAAAATTCATAATACATAAATAAGATGTTGGAAAATAATAATAATGATGTAAAATGTAGTAAAAATGTATTAAAAAGTAGTACTTTTAAAATAACATTAAAAAAATACACAAATTATTTTTTATAATACATAAGATATTGGAAAATATACAATCAACAAACACATAAATATTTAAATATATTAAGAAGACAATTAAATACATAAGAAACAATATACAGTCAGCAGTCAATATGACCAAATAAACATATTTATTGGATGATGACTGGCTGACTATACATAATCTCACAAATGAGTTATGTCTGGATGGATACTAATTAACAAACTAAAACTAACTACATTGTGCAAGAAGAAAGAGCATTAAACAACAGACAGAAGGGTGCAATGGACCAATCAGAATCAAGTATCAGAATTAGCTTGCACAACCAAGATTTACTAACAAGTTCCTTTATTTAAATATTGACTGTATTTAAATTGGAATCAAGATAAATGAGTGTGAATGGCTTTATATGCACGAGTGAATTTATGCAAATGCTGAACCGGTGCTACAGACTCATCCGCTGTATATAAGCGTGCCTGTGTTTCGCCCCATCAAATTTTCATGCTCAAGAAACAGGCTGTGCTTAAAGTGGATCAAGCATTAGAGCAAAGAAAAAATAGCTACACAACCACATGACAAAAAAACCTCCTTGCATCTTAAAACTGAGCTTTAAAGTGCATCTGGATAAGAGGGGCAATGTTGTGTCCCCGGCACTGAGGGCTTATCTCTGATCCACACGTCAGGCGGCGGCCAGCTGAAATATTAATGCACGCCTTCTTTTGCTCAAGAATAGCTTAAAGAGGCTGTCAGGGATGTACTTACCACGCTCCATTTTTAGGAGAGGGGTTTCTCTCTCTCTCTCTCTCTCTCTCTCTCTCTCTCTCTCTCTCTCTCTCTCTCTCTCTCTCTCTCTCTCTCTCTCTCTCTCACACACACACACACAAACAGAGCCAGTGACCCCAAACTTCTCACTATAGCCTGATCTTCAAGACTCTTCTGACTTTATTACGCCAAATTATGTGTTGCACTTGCACAGAAAATGATCTGAGATGTCCTGACCTGGGTTTCTGAGATGGCCACTGTGTTTTTAAACACGATCCACTCCACATTCTCCGAGCAGGGCGGTGCGGTGAGTGAGCCGTTGTACATGAAGTATTTTTCCGTGGACTGTGGAAGCAGAGCCAGCAGAGAAAAGGCCTCCAGAGGGCTGCTTTTACCTTAATTGTCAATTAGAAGCACGTTTCTGTGTTATTGCAGTTATGCTGATGAAACAATGAAAATGATAAGTGAAAAATAAGGACGTACCAAAACGGCTCACGCTGTTCACCCCGTCAATGATGGCCACATAATCCTGGTTGTCTTCATAGCTGGCCTAAGAAACAGGCCGAGGTTTTTAAGGTCATTATGATAGAAGGTGTATACAGATGTGTGTATGATGTCCACAGGATGAAAATATCACCTCAAAAAGGACAGCTACAGCAGTCATCTTTCCTCCGCTACTTATCGCCTCATCTATGGATTCAAACTCCTCTTCATCAAAACAAAATATCTGCATCTGAGAGAGAGAGAGAGAGAGAGAGAGAGAGAGAGAGAGAGAGAGAGAGAGAGAGAGAGAGAGAACTCACTTCCATATATTTCATTTATAAAGTCAACATATATTCACATTTGACTCTTTATTTGATCAATATGGTTCATTTTATACCATATAAATGGTATATATACACACACACACACACACACACACACACACACACACACACACACACACACACACACACACACACACACACACACACACACACACACACACACACACACACACACACACACACACACACACACACACACACACACACACACTTTCATTCATTGAAAAAATGCATTCATTCATACACTACCAGTCAAAAGTTTGGACACACTTTCCCATCAAAGAGAATGTGGTAGTGTGTGTGTGTGTGTGTGTGTGTGTGTGTGTGTGTGTGTGTGTGTGTGTGTGTGTGTGTGTGTGTGTGTGTGTGTGTGTGTGTGTGTGTGTGTGTGTGTGTGTGTGTGTGTGTGTGTGTGTGTGTGTGTGTCTGTGTGTCTGTGTGTGTGTGTGTGTGTGTGTGTGTGTGTTTGTGTGTGTGTCTGTGTGTCTGTGTGTGTGTGTGTGTGTGTGTGTGTGTGTATACATATATATATTAGGGCTGTCAAAAGATTAATCACGATTAATCGCATCCAAAATAAAAGTTTATGTTTACATAATATATGTATGTGTACTCTGTTAATTATTATTTATATATAAATACACACACATTCATGTATATATATTTGAGAAATATTTGCATGTATATAATGTATATACATTTATATAATCTATAATATATAAAAATATAAATGTTTTATATATAAAAATAATATTTTTTTTCTTAAATATATACATGCTTGTGTGTGTATTTATATATAAATAATAATTAACAGAGTACACACCCATATATTATGTAAACACAAACTTTTATTTTGTATGCGATAAATCGCGATTAATCTTTTAACAGCCCTAATATATATATATATGAAATATATTTTACAAGTATATTTTGCTGAAATTCAATGAAAATGTGATAATGCCTATTTTTATATTAATGTAATTAGAATGTTAAGTATTTTGTTGATTTCTTTCATGGTATGGCCAATGATTTGATTTATTTTATGGTTTATTAATTAATAATAAAGTAATTATTTATTGAATTTAAAGCATTTTTTTCCAACACACACACACACACACACACACACACACACACACACACACACACACACACACACACACACACACACACACACACACACACACACACACACACACACACACACACACACACACACACACACACACACACACACACACACACACACACACACACACACACACACACACACACACACACACACATTTATATTCAAAATACTTGAATATGTTTGAGTTATTTAAAATATAATTTGAGTTCATTGAAATTCAAAATTTGAGTTTATACAATGAACATTTTTGAGAATCGACATCACCCTTTATTCAAATATTATTAAAAGATTTTGTAAGCATATTGCGTAATTGTGTGTTTTATTTGTAACAATGCAGTGAAACATGCTAAATTGTGCTATTTTCATGATTTATCTTTTTTATTTTTATTTATGTGGTTCAGATACAATAATATTTTGAGCTTCTATTTATTAAACCAATTCCCTTCATTGTATTAACTCAAATGTTTAATTTCAATGAACTCAAAGTTTAAAGGCAACCATGGGTTACTTACATTTTTAAAGTTAAACCAACAATATATTTTTACAGTGCAGCGTAGATATTTATTTTATTAGTAATTTTATTGACACAACTTAAAATATTCATAATGAATGCATGATAAGAAAATTATGTAAAATAAATAAAACCGAGAATTCCGGCACTTTTTTTTTTATTTCCCACTAAATATTGTTTCAACCATGAATGGAAGAAATGAAATGCAGTTCTATGTGATCTTCAATCTTACAGAGAACATGATTCACTGTGATTTATACGTGTGGTGAACTTTACCTCCAGAGGGAACCTGTCGCCGTCGAGGCTGTGTTCAGAGCCGTCTGCAGTGGCGTTACATCGGCCCCAATGGAACGTGATCCTGCCCACTTTAAACCTGGATCTCAGCCCACCTCCACTTATGAAGTACTGACCGTTCAGACTGATTACCACTGAGAAACATGATACACACACACACACACACAAACTCAATGACTGCCCGACGAGTCCATATGCAAGCCATGTGCAATTGTGTTCTTCATCCAGCATTCCTAATTGCTCATACTTCAGCGTTCATCTCTTCACCTTGATAAAAGATTCATTTTAAGCTTTTGTGCTGGAACAATCTGTCATTCTCACAGTGTCAAATCAGAAGGTTCGGTGCAAGCTTTTCTCCTGTGCTCCTGTAAAAGCACAGACCGTCTAAAGACAATGAACCAGCTGCCAGTTCCAGGAAAGAGAAAGAAATACGATTGTCATTTCAGTAGATTTTATTCTTCAGCAGCTCCATTAGTCTGTCAGCGATTAATCTCGGGTTGTAATTGCATTTGTCGGAGGACATCGCTCTGGGGAGTTAATATGTCAGTATAATTTCACTGAGTGCAGTTTAAAAGCGTTTTATCCCCCAATTCATCACACATGAACAAACGTCTTGTAAACACCACAGGCCCAGTGAGGGTGTGCAGACCTGTTTTGCCATCATTGGTGATGGTGGTGGAATCGGCGGTGGGCTGTTCCCAGTTCTCCAGCTGCAGGTTCTGGTACTGCATCCGAACCTGAGTGAACTCCTCACTGATGTCAATGGGAGACTGCCTGGCATTGCCGCACACTGGGTATTTCTTTGCCCAATGCCTCTGGTTTAGGGCCCCTGTAAAGAGTAGGAGTGTGACAAATGAACAAGGGAATAATCTTCAATCAGGTAAAGATTCGTTGTCTCAATTAATGTAAAAACATATTTAGAATCATTTTTAGGTCAAGGTTTTAAGGCAAAGGTGCAAGAACCGGTCAGCATTTCTGTCTTTGACCATTTTAAATCACCTTCTAGTTTATTTGTTTATAGTCATGCAATGTGACAATATTCATTTTATTAATACAAATTTTTTTTAAGCAAAAATATTCCATATAGTCTCTCAGTTAATGAGATCATAGGCCCCATTTTAACAATCTGAGAGCATGGTCTGAAGCGCACGGCGCAGGTGCATTTAGGGCCTGTCCGAATCCACTTTTGCTAGTTTAACAATGGAAAAAACGGTCGGTGCGCCAGGTGTATGGTCCAAAAGGGTTGTTCCTCATCTCTTAATGAGCCATGGGTGTGTGTAGTACAGTGGCCCAGTAGTGCACAACACAACGAAATTTAAAAAGCATACATAAGTTCACAACACAACAAAATAAATCCACAACACAACGGAATGAAGCCACAACACAACGAAATCAAGACACAACACAACGAAAAATCCACAACACAAAGGAAAATCCACAACACAACGAAATCAAGCCACAACACAACGAAAAATCCACAACACAACGAAAAGTCCACAACACAACGGAAATGCTCCCAACCACTAGGGGACTCTCGGAGTGCGCTAAAGTTAGTTTTCCTTGCATTGTTCTATATAGATTCGCCAATCTTACAAATATTTAAACACTACGATCAGTTTTAAGTGTGCAGTTGTATATCGACATGAAATATCAATTAAAAATCACTTACGTGCATAATAGCTGCATATTTACACTCGAGAACGCTTTGACCCGCTGCCTCGGCGCTAAGGGAGCGTCTGCCAATTCCACCAAGTTGAAATAATTTGTATGAATTAAATTAACTTTTTTTTTTCTTTTTTTTTCAAATTCTAATGTTGTGTTGTGCATTATTAAGTCAATTTTACCAATACAATCAAGCTGTGGAATTTTAACATGTCTGTTTTTAAATGTTAAAAAGTAATTTTAATTCATACAAATTATACATTTCAACCAATTGGTGGAATTGGCAGACGTTCCCTTAGTGCCGTGGTATCGGGTCAAAGCATTCTCGAGCATAAATATGCAGCTATAATGCATGTAGGTGATGTGATTTAAAATTAATATTTCATATAGATAAACAATGGTTAGCCTACATACTGTTGAAACTAATTGTGGTATTGATTTCTTTGTAAGATTGCCAACTCTATAGAACAGTGGCAACTTTACAGCGCTCCGAGTGCCCCCGAGTGGTTGGGAGCATTTCCGTTGTGTTGTGGCTATTTCATTGTGTTGTGGCTTGATTTCGTTGTGTTGTGGATTTTTCTTTGTGTTGTGGCTTGATTTCGTTGTGTTGTGGTTTCATTCCGTTGTGTTGTGGATTTATTTTGTTGTGTTGTGAACTTATGTATGCTTTTTAAATTTCGTTGTGTTGTGCACTACTGGGCCACCGTAGTTTTGGGCTTAAAGTGCAATAAACCAATCAGAGTCTCATCTCCCATTCCCTTTAAAAGCCAGTTGCGCTTGCACCATGGCAGATTCACTATTTACACTGTGTAATTTATATAAATAATAAATAGCAGATTCGCTATTTACGCTGTGTAATTTATATAAATAATAAATAGCAGATTCGCTATTTACGCTGTGTAATTTATATAAATAATAAATAGCATATTCGCTATTTACACTGCGTGATGTATATAAATAATAAAAAGCAGATTCGCTATTTACACTGTGTAATTTGCGAGTGGAATCTTTTAATATTAAAAATGTTTGTGTGCTGCTGCGCGTCCCTGTGTGTGTAATAATCGGAGTGTATGCACCATAGACCGTAAAAAAATATGGACGACGCGACTTCATTCTCTTCTGCTGAAGTAACTGAAGCTTCCGGAGGCTCCGAATATCGCACTGACATCTTGCGCAGATTTGGCGCAGTAGAGAGCAGGAAGTGAAGCAGGTGCAATATCAAAAGCCTGCCCACACTCTCGCAGATGCAGAAAAATGTATTATGTTGATGTGAAATAAACAGTTATGGAAATGTAGAAATTAAAGCTAAAGCTCCAATCTCCTCCCAAAAATCTTGAAAAAAGTCTGTTAGTGCCTCAGTGACAACTTCACTCAGAGAAGCCGTCAATCTCAGCTGTCAATCATGACGTCACATCCCCCGTTTTTATAGTATCAAATAACTAACTTCAAATAAACTTATTTAAAACACTTGAAATTAAATCATCCTGATAAAAACTGCCTACAATGACAGAAACCAATTATTTGAATATAAAAAAATTATTGGAAGTGTAATTTGATTTAGTTTGTCTCGCATCCATTAGAAAACACAGAGGGGCGGGGCTTATGAGCTATACTGGGACCAACCACCTGGGGGTGATCGATGCGCGGAGGCTTCAGTTTCTGAGATGAGTGCTACAGGCTTGGTATGCACGTTGTGCACCCCATAGATATACATAATAAAGGCTAGATGTCTCGTCCACGCTGCTGGCCAATGAAGATCGACATCCGCACCTGGCGGCCATCTTGTCACAGGCAGCTCGCTCACTCGTAACATTGTTTTCATGGTGCTTGCACTTTTTAAATAACCATAACTTGCTCAATTTTCTACCGATTTTCAAACTTTTTGGTTTGTTATAAACGTCAGAGATGTAGTTATGACACTGCATACTTATGAAAAAATGTTCATAATTTGTTCAAGCATCCATAATTATAGCCACATTAATAACGTTTGTAAGAAACCAAACCATTTGTAAACCGTCAAGATTTCAGTGAGATAAGAGTATTTGTGTTCAGATCACTCGCCTTACATCAGTTACCACAGAGCCCTGCCTGTGACAAGATGGCCGCCGGTGATGACATTAGAGACTCCGCCGTAAGACATCTAGCCTTTATTATGGATATCTATGGTGCACCCGCCTGTAGGCGCATATTACTAACACACCCTATAAATAACACAAAAAATACTGTGCTATTGACTTTAGACCAGGTTTCTGTTGGTCAATGGAGCAGTCCTTTTCAGTTTCTCAAAATAGCAACGCGCCAACAATGCGCCTGAACAGGTCTGGTTTTCAGACCTGGTTTTCAGATGAGTGCCAGTGCATTTGCTATTTAAACAATAAAATGCTTCGGGCGGGAAACTAGCAAAAAACACTTGCATCACGCCGCATTGTGCCGGGTGTATGATAGGGCCCAATAACTTCTTGTATGATGCACAAACTGCTAAAAACGCTAAACAAAAGCAGTTTTACGAATAGAAAGATGAGTAGATATCCCCAAAAAAACCCTTGTGTGATGGTGAACGCTCAAATAATACAAAAAAAAAAAATGTAACTACGTGGATAAGCTACAACAGTTAATAAAGTCAGCTGTGTGGACACTAGCTCTGGATTGACAATATCAGTTTCCCGATTTTAATAGTAAATTATATGGTTTTGAAGATTTAGTAAGGATTAATCTATATTAAATGTATCATTTATGCAGTGAGGACTGTGCAGTGTTTATGTTGTTTCTACATTAATTTGGAGATTAATTGTGAATTTATAACAATATAAAATACATTAAAAACTTTAATGTTAGGTGAAATTAATCACGATTAATTACAGAAAAATGTGCGGATCATTAGTCATTTTTTCAATTGACAGCAGTACTACTACTACTACTAATAATAATATATACATGCATATATACATTTACTGTGATTTTATGTCTTAAATGTTGGGCTATGTCCTTGTTTCTTTAACTTGTGTATTGTTCAGCACTTTGGTCAGCCATGTTTGCTGTGTTTAAATGTGCTATATAAATAAACCAAACTTGAAACTTGACTTGAACATTTTGGCTTTTGATCTACAAAAGTAGTTTTAGATCAAATATAGCATGTCATAAGACATCCTTTTGTTGAAATGTTAAGCATGGGAAATGCAAGGCTTTTTCTGCATTATAGTCCATATAAAGAGTATATTTAATATCTTAACATTTATTAGATGTCGTTTCTAATAAATATGCCAACGCTGTGGCCTATTAGTCAGTGCATTTTACATCACAAATTATAAAATCAAATTTTCTTCAACGTTTTCCAGATCCTCTTCTGAGTATAATGTCCTGTTCTCTCTATTGTAAAAGGTCAAAAAATGTAAAATTATGGCATATGGCAGCATACTGAGGCACATGGCATGGCATATGAAGAGTCAGTGCTGATCAGAGCAAAATAATGCCACTTGCAGTGGTGTTGAACACATATACTGAACGCTATGATATATCACACTGACTTCACCAGATGATAAACTCACAGAGCAGATGGCACTGGGTCACACATCACTGAACAAGCACGAGCAATAAACCGCACACACACAAACATAAACACATCAGATTAAAATTGTCCCCGAGGACGCCTCTTTAACTACATGATGAAATGCAAGAACTGAATTAGCAGCTCTGATGTTCCCTGGCAGGACAATTAGCGTATATTTTCACAGTGAGTTCACCTTCACCTCCCGAGCTTGGTGTTAATTCTTCACCCTCTAAAGCTACAACATAATTAATACGTCGCTAAAAGGCTATAAAGGATTAGGCTGTGAGGACAGAACCACATCCTCGAGGTGCTTAATATCGACATGCGAGACAAACGTCTGCCATTAGCCTGATTGATGGCGTCCACGTTCAACAGGAAAACAGCGTCTGCTGGCAAGGTGAGCAACGAGTCTGTCAGGATACAGCGGTGCTGCATCTGGACCGGCAGACACACACAAACGCGGCGACGTGGATACGCTGTAATCAAAGAGAACGGCTGCTGCTATGGTAACCGGTAGTCCGCGGATGTGGCATAAACACAGAGCCTGAAGTAATTTAAAGGATTCTGAGACCTCTGGGCTGCACTGACATTTTGAATATTTCTATTTTTCTAACAGCATGTAAGGTCAGGTTGCTCATGACTGAAAGACCCAATAACAGGTAGGATGCGCTTTGGCCTTTGAAGCAATCTGCCGATTTATGACGCATGGGAATGAACGTGGGAACAATGGCAAACGGGAACGATGATTGTGGAATCCTCCCCCTCCATAATGACACCCTGATCCATACCGACATTCAGTCTGATTACACCAGCCATTTATCCACAACAATTTCCACTAGGGAAGGTCAGCAAAAGGCAGAAGTAGAAAACACAACCTGTATGAATGTCTGTGGACCCACTACAAATTAAAAAAGGAGCAGCTGTTCACAAAAACACACCTTGTCTGATGGTTAATTGAATAATACGATATAATAAAAAAAATATTTATAATATTCACATTACATATGATTTTATACAATCATAAGAAATATTAAGATCTAAATTTATTATATTTAAATATAATAAATTTAGATCTTAATATTACTATATATATATATATATATATATATATATATATATATATATACATTTAAATAATTAATTGTATATAATATTTATGTATTTAAAATAGCTACAATGATTATTTTATTAATTATAAAAATTAATTAGCACACTTTCTACTTAATGAATTAGCAACATTTATTTATTGAAATATTGAAATATGTTAATATTAAATGTATTTGTGTAAAACTAGATTTAATATAAAATATATAAATTATATAGGTTTCATTTTATTATATATATTATTAATAGATAAATATGTTGTATTAAAGGGGTCATGATATAAGAAATAAAATTTTCTTGATCTTTTGACAAATAAGAGGTCTTTGTATCAATAAAATTTCATAACTTTAAATGTCTCCTCATTATAAACAAAGCATTTATTTTATGAAGCTCCAAAAATGGCTCGTTTTGATATTGCGGGATCTGTGACATCACACGGGCAAATACATTTGCATATCACCGCCTCCAGAGCAAGATATCGATGAATAGTTATACATCATCGCACCATAGGCCCCGCCCACTGACATTTGCCTACACTGGATGTGAATGTCACATCAAAAGCAAAAAAAAAGCCATTATAATCACTGATTCTGTCTACAATGGATACAGATTAGGGATGCACCGAATCCAGGACTGGGGTTTGGATTCGGCCGAATCAGAATTTTTTTCCACCGAACCGAACCCTAGGCTTGCACTATGCGCGCTCCGCTGGTCGAATGTAATGACGGCGCCATTGAAAGTGAAAATGAAACTCATGAACAGAAAACGTGGCAGTACTTTAAATAAAAAGAAGGCGATTGAAGTCGAGCTACATGTTCAATTTGCAATGCCGATTTGTCTCATGGTGGCAAGGACCCTAAACAACAGCCGCTGTTAAAACATTTATGTATTACATGTATTCTATGTTACCGTGCAAACAGCCGCATACAGATCAGATAAAATATAAATAAAAAGAATAAAAAAATTAGGCCTACACTAAATATTTTTCACTTAAATAATTACCAAATTAAGATGGCAAAACGAAAATACACTGAATCCGTTTGAAGCTTTGATAAAACTGGAATCTTTTTTCTTTTTTTTTGTCAAATAAAAATAGCAGGCCTTGGCTACCTCAATCCACACCTTGTATGTTTTTTAGTTTTTTTTTAGTAACATGTCTTCGTGATATGGGTTAGTCTGGAGCGTAGCCTGTTGACAGTTAAACCCTCAGCAGAAAACACCCTCTCAAACCTTCTATCTCCACAGCGCGCAAGCCTCGCTGACTGCGCTCTCCGTTGCGCTGTTCTTTGAAATGACAGAGGATGACTCAGGGTAATTTTTCTATAAACCATCAGGAAACAGTGGCAAGAAGAACATACGCGACAATGTTTACTTTAGTAAACTTGACCAAAACCACACTATTAAAAGCCTTAAATGTCCCATGGCATGAAAATTTCATTTTATGAGGTTTTTTAACATTAATATGAGTTCCCCTAGCCTGTATATGGTACCCAAGTGGCTAGAAATTTTGATGGGTGTAAACCGAGTTCTGGCTGTCTTTCTCTGCCTTTTAGAAAATGACAGCTCAGACGAGCTGATCTTAATTTTTCCTGTTATGACGTCATACCAGGAAAGGTTATGTCAGCACAGGCTTTACAAACAGACTTTACAATATGGATTCGACAGCACCGCGACAAACAGTGAGTAACAGTGTTCATTAATGCCTGATCTGTGATCAGTGATTTCTGATGTGTAGCTAAACATTCAAGTTCACACAGACTTTCTTTCTAGACCGTTTAATGATCGCCGTCTTGATGCCCTAAGCGTAATGCATCAGTGAATCAAGCCAGTGACTAAAACGATCGTTTCTGTTAGTAGCAATCAAAGAACACTCTTTATAATGTCCGGAGCGCTCAATCACGCATTGCGAGTGTATCTGCACACTTGCCCAAACTGCCGTTATAATGAATGACGCTGTTGTGCTGCACAAAGCTCTTACTGTATTCATTTCGACGTTGTGTTTGCTGTTAGTTGTGGTGAAAGCATTTTGTGAGAGAAAACGCGTTGCAATGACGAGATCACTGCATTCACGCGATCAACAGACTGTCTGTGTACTCAATGCTCATCACTGCAGCCTTTCATGTGATAGGAATAGATAATAAAATAATGCTATAATCCACACTTTGACGATTCGTTCATCTCGACGGCTGTAATGGTACATTACATGTGTTACAAAGTTCGTAGAATAAGGTGGAAGAAGGCAGAGTCCACGTGACTGGGACTGTTTATTCAGAATCTCTCAGCTACAAATAAGCTTGCGCTAACAGCACAGTGCTCTCAACAACTCAATAAAATACAATAAAACTTCCTCCAGCTCTCCGTGGTTCACGAGTGCGCTGTCAGTCTCTCATGCATGCAGTGCGTGCAGTGCCTCGCTAAACCACGCCCCCTCCGCAACATAATCTAACACTCATTTCAAATGCAAAGATGTCAGCCAATCACAACAGTGGGCGTTTTCACTGAAGTCTCACAGCAGATACGCCCCTTGAAACAGGGCATTCAGCCAGAGGGGTAAAAACAGTATAGAAAAAAATGCCTTTTATTTCTAAATTATGAATTTTTTTTATGTAAAAATCATACTAACAATTTAAGTACACCTCAGGAAACATTATAAAATAATAGAAAAATGCCATATCATGGGACCTTTAAACAAGGGTTCAGATGGCACTGATGTCCCGGGAATACAGAGAGAACGCCTCGCTAGAGTGGCCAGCCTCGGGAAGCGCCTTTCATTTGCTTTCCACCAGTCAGGAACTGGTACTACTGCTGTATTTTTCTGTCGAAATAGTCCCACACAGTAAGCTTTTCCATTGCTTCATTTTGCGATATATATCTGGTTTGTGGTTGCACATGTTGACGCGCTCCGTGAGTGAACAAATAACGCTATACAGCATATTTCTTATGCATCAAAAAAACCGAACAAAAAAGCATTAAAAACATTTAAACCGTTAAACTGATAGTATTAATCGGTCAAAGTTCTTACTTTCGGTTAACGGTTAAATGGTCAATAGCATCCCTACACTGCTGTGGACGTTGTTTACTTCATTAATGTGTTTACTGTGATAATGGACTGAGGATGGGAGTAGGATTCGGTATTCGGATTCGGCCGAATCTTAACCAGTGGATTCGGTAATCAGCCGAACCCCAAAAATCTGGATTCGGTGCATCCCTAATACAGATTCACGACTCCATGCACTTGAGTCTGTCAACAACAGAACAAATGGAAGAGTCCAGTTTAAACAGCTCATTTGTGTCTCAGTACAGACTTCAGAATGATCCCAGCATCAAAAACGAGTGGTTGGTTTATTTTAATGGCATCCCAGATCGCATCAGAGGATTATATGTTTGTTCGGAGCATTTTATTTTGCAACCGTGGAACAGTGTAAAGGAGAGTTTGCAAAGAAGCATTTGTTGAAAGATGAAGCAGCCGACTGTACCGCATGCAGTCATCAACGCAAACCTTAAGTCATTTATTTCATAATGCTTTGTCAGTAAATGACGGTTTTATATGTTTAATGCAATAGCGAGTGGCCGTTAATACTGTTTCCTATGCAATGACGTTAGCCAATCAAAGCCTTAAAGGTGTCGCCCCTTAAAAAAGACATTTAGACATAAGACATTTTAGCTTTTTTTCCTTTATATAAAATCAATCCTCTTGTGACCAGTTGCTAGAATGTAGCTTGGGTGTGAGTAACTTGTAGTGTTGTTTCCATGACAACTAAGCTTGTGTACACCATAAAGCAAGGCCGATTGTTCAATAATTTACACATCAACACTTGCTGTAGGAAAAACATATGTATTTGTATACATTGCGTCCTCCGTGTGCTCCATGAATAAAACTGAGATCATGAGGTATAACAGCAGAGGTGCTTCTGAGGACGTAGGCGGGCGTCTCTAAATGCTCTATCCGCAGGTTATCAGAGCATGTAGATTAGAGGAAAAGAGCTGCAGCCCCCGCAGCAGATGGAGACGGGAGAGGGACCGATGCCAGAGGCAGGAATCACAGGCACCCCTGGGGTTTGGAAAACATGGGTCGATAGGGGACTGACATGCTACAGTAACCAATGTGAGCAGATTCAACAACTCTGTCCCAAAAACCAAGTGAGCAGTCTGAGTCTGCGTATACAGTGAAACGGAACCTAATAAGCGACTACATAAGCACACTATTAGATACTGAATATGCAGTATTCGCCTGTTTGTATCCATCGCAAAGCATTCCAGGATAGGCTTTTCCCATAAATGTAAAAACATTGAAAGCCAATTCAGAATGCTTTCTCTGTAATGTTCACAATAAAAGGTATCTAGTCCATTGCATTCGCCTAAATGTTCCCACAGTAAAGGATGCTAATACGGATTAGAAGTGAAGAAAGGGCGAGAAAATAACGTTTTAAAGCGTCCCTGTGGGATATTGCTCAGATTGCGAGACAACGGTATCTGTTCACAGAAATTCACAAATAGTGCATAATAACATGAAAAACAAACAAACAAAAAAATAGACATTTCCCACACATCAGGAGAAATCTGAAGTGTTATAGAGTCACTGTGTGACTGTCAGCTGAAGTTCCAAGGGTCTATGAACAAATTAGCATTCAAGCTTGACAACTTTTGTTTGAGGAGAGAGGGTTTTACGTGAAACAATTGCAGTTAAACAGAGAAACGTGTATCGTTCTATTTCTTCACAGGTCTGTGCTGGGCCTCACAATCAAGCGTGTTCTTTCACATGTTAATTCATTTAGTTTCGACTCAGTGAACACACACACACACACACACACACACACACACACAGTATCCTAGTCTACTTCAATCATTCAAACAAGATTTGTTCACTGAGTGACTCAGATTTGGTCCCTTTTCCAGGTACGAGAAAGACTGTAAACATGCTTATCAGGTTAAAAACGGATAATTAAAAAAATTATTTAGACATGGACTAAAAGCCACAAAACTTTCCTGTTCCATTCCGTTCTGTTTTTTATGGAAGCTTGTTCCCGCCACTGAATAGAAAATAAAAAAGGTAACTTCTGACTTCAGAATTTGTGTGATATAAATGCACAATCGAGATAAATAATGTCAGAATTACGAGAAAAGAGTCAGAATTGCGAGATATAAAATCACAATTGTGAGAAAAGAGTCAGAATTGCAAGATATAAAGTAGTGTTGTCAAAAGTACCGACCCCGATTCCAAGTCAGTACTGAAATTTTAAAAAATGTGACGCTTTGAGCGCTGTTGAGCCTAATCGTAAACACCTCTGACTGGCCATTGTGCTCACATGCACATCAAATTTGTCTGTGATTGGCTACAATGACCAGCGTCAGAATTGTGAGAAAAGTCAGAATTGTGAGAAAAAAGTCAGAATTGTGAGATATAAAGTTGCCATTGTGAGAACAGAGTCCGAATCGCGGGATATGAAGTCAGAATTGCATGAAAAAAAGTCTGATTTGCGAGAAAAAAGTCAGAATTTCAAAGATAATTGAGACTTTATATCACGCATTTCTGAGAAAAAAAAGTCAGAATCGTGAGATAAAAAGTCACGATTACCTTTTTATTTTTTTATCCTGTGGTTGAAACAAGCTTCCATAGTTTTTCTACCATTTTCAAAGCGTCCTCCGGCTCGATTTAAAAGCCACAAGTCAAGGGCCTCGCACAATCCTGAATGTCACTTACTCTCTTTAAAGACTTTAGTATCTTAAAGTGTCTAAGACTTTCAGCTAATCTCCTGCACAGGCGGGTCAGTGGCAGTGTGTGCTGGTACCGCTCATTCAGAAGGTCGACTCACTGCCGTCTTTCTAATGGAGAACGGACATTGATCCGTCATTATTCACTTCCATCTACTGCTACCTTATCCCTATCTCTCACTCAAAGGAGAAAAGGTTTTTAAGGCTCTAAGCCAGTGGCATGCCACACTGAAGTCTGGTAAAAGCCACACAATAAGGGCATTTGTTCGTTGTCTACCCACCTGTGTACGACCAGTCAACGTCCTCTGTGAATTTGCGCTGCCCTCTTAGGTACGGCGTGGCCAGATCTGGAATGGGAAAGATGAGGAGAGTTGGAAGCAATGCACCAGTAATTCAGAGGAGCACAAATGCATGAGGCGTAAAGCCTGTGTCCTGTACCCGTACAGTCTTTCATTTCATAGAAATCACAAAATAAAACAAAAATGAATAGTGTTAATAAGCCATTATACAAGTGCAATGCAAAAGTTGCCAGCATGAGGCTAGGTTGCATGATGCAGTTGCTAGGGTGTTGCTAAGGTGTTCAAAGAGGTGTATATACAGTAGTGCATTGCTATAGTGAATTGCTTTGTGATTTCTAGGGTGTTGTGGATGTTTACTAGGGCGTTGTTATGTAGTTGCTAAGGTGTTCTAAGTGGCACATATAGTGCATTTCTATGTGGTTGCTAGGGTGTTGCTAAGGTGTTCTAAGGGGTGTATATAGTGCATTTCTACATAGTGAAATTACTTTGTGATTTCTAGGGTGTTGTGGATGTTTACTAGAGCGTTGCTATGTAGTTGCTAAGGTGTTCTAAGTGGCATATATAGTTAATTACTGTGTGGTTGCTAGGGTGTTGCTATGTAGTTGCTAATGTGTTCTAAGTGGCATATATAGTGAATTACTGTGTGGTTGCTAGGGTGTTGCTATGTTGCTGCTAAGGTGTTCTAAGTGTCATATATAGTGAATTACTATGTGGTTGCTAGGGTGTTGCTTTGTTGCTGCTAAGGTGTTCTAAGTGGAGTATATGGTGCATTGCTATTTAGTGAATTGCTTTGCGATTTCTAGGGTGTTGTGGATGTTTACTAGGACGTTGTTATGTAGTTGCTAAGATGTTCTAAGTGGCATATATTGTACATTACTATGTGGTTGCTAGGGTGTTACTAGGGTGTTCTAAGGGGTGTATATAGTGAATTGGTATATAGTGATTTGTTTGTGATTTCAAGGGTGTTGTGGATGTTTACAGGGCCGGCCCTGACCAATTTGCTGCCCTAGGCAAGATTTTATTTGGTGCCCCTTGTATCAAGGTTTAGCACTACACGTTATCAGTCTAAGTTGTGGAAACACTCGTACAGTTTTATTTTTGTAATGCATTGATGTTTTATTTTTATTGTTGTTGTTTTATATGATGTCCAGTCCATTCTACCCCATCATTATGTTCATGATATTATTATTATTATTTTATTTTTTAAAGGCTGATGATAGTTAAACTATACAAAAATAGCACCTACGCCACATTACAGCCTAAACACAAAGAGCAAGAGTAATAGCATCTAGCATTCATGCACAAACTATTCATTGAGAACTAGCAAAAGTGTTTGTTTTCCAGTAGATGGCAGCAATCTTACACTTGACTATGAGCATTCATGTTTTCACCAGGAATTAAACTGTGAAATTTAGATATTTAATGTGAATTTTACCTAAAATGTTGCCATTTTGTTATTCTGTTGCCTCTGGCTTGGCGTGCTCAGTTGGGGACACTACATTTTTCAACTAAACATCGAAATAAATCTAAATAATAAACTAAATTAACCATTTAAACTAAATTACTGATCGAATTATTGATCTAAAGCCCACACTGTCACTGTATGATAATTGAAATGAACTGATGACATCAGCGTTTTTTCCAGAATGGCTATACAGCTGAATAAAACTATGTTGCATTTTTTTCCTGTTTAACACTGTAAAGCTGCTTTGAAACAATCTACATTGTTAAAAGCGCTATATAAATAAAGTTGACTTGACTTGACTATTTTAAATGAACCTGTATATAAATATCATTACTAATTTTGGCAAATACATTGTAAAATTGCTATATATCCCCTTAAAACTGCACAACTGCAGAGTAAAAACATTAAGCTATTAAAAAAAGTGATATTACATGCGTTTAATATATATATATATATATATAAGGATTTTTTTTTTTTTTTACAAAATCACACTGGCTGTGTGGCCTCTGGAGAACCCAGAACAGCTGCTTGCATAGTTTAAGGTAAAAATAACGAATTAAATTAGTGAACATTAGTATTTTACCACTATGCAATTAGATACACTGTTCATTCATTAGCCTACATCACTTTACTTCGGTCTTTACACTGCAAAAAATGCTCTTCTTATTTAGTATTTATTTCTTGTTTCCAGTATAAAATCTAAAAATTCTTAAATCAAGATGCCTTTACTATAGATAAGTAAAATGACATTAGATATTTTTTCTTATTTCCTGGGGGAAAAAATCAAAATGAAGTGAGTTTTTTGCTTAAAACAAGCAAAATTATCTGCCAATGGGGTGAGAAAAATAATCTTATTTCTGTTTGGGAAAGAAACAAGATTTCAATCAGGAACAAGATTATTTTTCTCACCCCATTGGCAGATCATTTTGCTTGTTATAAGCAAAAACTCACTTCAGTTTGATTTTATTTTCAAGAAAACATATCTTATGTCATTTAACTTATCTAGTAAATGCATCTTGATTTAAGAATTTTTAGATATTTAGACTAGAAACAAGACACAAATACTAAGTAAGAAGAGCAGTGTATTCCTTATCTTCCCATCATCAGAGGGCTTCTGTCTTTTTTACAATTCGGCCATCCGTCATAAATGATCAGGCAACTTTCACTGAGTCTACACCTGGCGCGCACCCTAAAAAATAAAAGCAATCCTGTCTGCTTTGGATGCGGCGAAAGGCGGCGCGACACAACAATTTCCCCTAACGTTAAACTGATTGCACGTTATATTTCTGACGCACTTCAAGTAGCTCGGCGGGGGGAGATTGATGCGGCGGACTGGGAAGAGGCGGGGGACTCTTTTTTTGCGCTTTATTTGGTAATATTTCAAATGAATATTAATAAAATATCGGTAATACATTTTGGCGCCCCTAAGGATGTGGGCGCCCCTAGCATTTGCCTATTCCGCCTATGCCACGGGCCGGCCCTGGATGTTTACTAGGGCGTTGTTATGTAGTCCCTAAGGTGTTCTAAGTGGCATATATAGTACATTACTATATGGTTGCTAGGGTGTTGCTATGTTGCTGCTAAGGTGTTCTAAGTGGAGTATATAATGAATTGCTGTATAGTGAATTACTTTGCGATTTCTAGGGTGTTATGGATGTTTACTAAGGCGTTGTTAAGTAGTTGCTAAGATGTTCTAAGTGGCATATATTGTGCATTACTATGTGGTTGCTAGGGTGTTCTAAGGGGGTGTATATAGTGAATTACTATATAGTGATTTGTTTGTGATTTCAAGGGTGTTGTGGATGTTTACAAGGGCATTGCTATGTAGTCGCTAAGGTGTTCTAAGTGGCATATATAGTGAATTACTATGTGGTTGCTAGGGTGTTGCTATGTTGCTGCTAAGGTGTTCTTAGTGGATTATATAATGAATTGCTACATAGTGAAATTACTTTGTGATTTCTAGGGTGTTGTGGATGTTTACTAGAGCGTTGCTATGTTGTTGCGAAGGTGTTCTAAGTGGCATATATAGTGAATTACTGTGTGGTTGCTAGGGTGTTGCTATGTTGCTGCTAAGGTGATCTAAGTGGAGTGTATAATGAATTGCTATATAGTGTTGTGGATGTTTACTAGGCCCTTGTTATGTAGTTGCTAAGGTGTTTCATATATAGTGCATTTCTATGTTGTTGCTAGGGTGTTGCTATGTTGTTGGTAAGGTGTTCTAGGTGGTATACGGTGAAAACTCAGAACACTGTGTGATTTTTAGGGTGTTGTGGATGTTTGCCAGTGTGTTGCTATGTTGCTGCTAAGGCGTTCTAAATAGAATATATTTCATTGCTATGTGGTTGAAGAGTGTTCTGGGTGGTTGCTAGGGTATTACAGTAGGTTATCCTTTTAAAACGAGGTCATCAGACTTAAGCGGCATTTCCTATTTCACCCTCTCTCGTTACTCTCTCCAGTGACTGTGGTGTAAATATCTCTAAATGAAAGTGTGATGAGTGACTGTCTGACTGACTGACTGTCTGATGTGTGTGCTATAGTGTATGGTGTCACATGTATGTGTGTGCTAGCCTAGAACACATGTGAGGTTGTGAGGACACCTGTCCAGACACATCAAAAGACAAATGTCACTGTGTACAAGGGAAAGTGGAGATGAAAGGACATATGACCTCATACACACACAGTTGTGTCCAGTTTGAAGCTCTAACAGCTAAGAAACAACTTCACATGCTTTGACAGTACACAAAGGAATAGTTTATCCAAAATAAAAATAAAAAAACTATTTCCAAGCCCCAGTGTAAAATGTCCTTCCAAGGGATTTGGATATGATGAAGCATGTAAAAGTCAGTTAAAGAGCACTTTAGCATTTGAACAGTCTTACCCCCTGACCTGACAGTGCTAACTCACCCTGCATGTAATACGGCCGGCCCTGCCACAGCCATCCCTGCCTACCAGAGCCCATGACTCAGTGAATGGTGACTGAGAACCACGGCTACAATAGATCCTTTGAAGACTTTTGCCACAGAACAGGCCATTATTACAAAGAATAGTCAGACACAAGTTATGTTCACAAACATAAGACCCTCTGCTGTCCATATAAGGGTCTTTCTTAGGAAAGAGTAAAACTATTTAAATATATTTTTTTAGTGATGTCAAATCGATTTATCGTGATTAATTGTATTTCACATAAAAGTTTGTAAATATTTGTACACACACACACACACATTAAATAATTTACAAACTATTTTGATAGATGTGATTAATCGCGATTAATCGATTTGACAGCACTAGTATTTTTATATACAATATTTAAAATAATCTACACTGTTATTTAAAAATACAATTATCATTTTATAATATAAAACAATAATTATAATATGTATTATTTATTGCTTAATTAATTATTATTTTTTAAATGGTTTATGCTTTCAAATCAATTAATCGCGATTAATCGCATCCAAAATAAAAGTTTGTGTTTACACAATATATATGTGTGTACTGTGTATAATTATTATGTATAAATACACACACATGCATGTATATATTTTTTTTATAGTTATATATAAAATATTTATATTGATATATAATATAAATTATATAAATATATATACAGTATATAGATGCAAATATTTCTTAAATATATACATTAATGAGTGTGTATTTATATATACATAATAATTATACACAGTACACACATATATATTATGTAAACACAAACTTACTTTGGATGCGATTAATCGATTTGACAGCACTAACATATATATTATACATTTAACAAATATTACACTATAATATTTGTTATAATATTATTAGGGCTGTCAAATGATTAATCGCGATTAATCACATCGAAAATAAAAGTTTGTGTTGACATAATGCATGTGTGTGTGCTGCATGATGATTATGTAAATTTGAATAAACACATATACATGTATATATTTAAGAAATATTTGCATGTATATACTGTATAGATATTCATATCATTTATTTAATATATAAATATCAATATTTTATATATAAATACAATTTTTTCTAAATTAAATATATGCATATGCGTGTGTGTTTTTATGTATATATAATAATTATACACAGTACACACACGTATTATCTAAACACAAACTTTTCTTTTGGATGCGATTAATCACGATTAATCGTTTGACAGCACTTAATATTATATATAATCAAATATTTTTTAACATTTAATTAATATGTATAATATATTACAATGTATTTGTTTTTTGCCATTCAAGGTTGAATGTTTGATCGGTATCAAGAGCAAATGAGTAAAAAATGTCTGTTAGCAAGCAAATATCTCTGCACCACACCACATTATTTAGTACATTCAGTATTCTTATGGTAAAACATGGTAAAATGCCCATTTATTTAGGACATTCCTTTTCCAAAAATAGGCTTTGTGTTTGACGGTACTGTGGAGTAAATCCCAGTTGGCAGGGCGATGAAACTGCGAGTGGAAAAAGCTCTTTTGCTCAGCTCGTCAAACAAAATCCAGGCCCGTTTCACAGGAACACAGTATCATACTCTGAGGAAGAGCAGCAACCTGCGCCTCACTAAAGCTCCGGAGATTCTCTGGCTTGGGTCCATTTCACAGGCACTGAAAGAAAAGCCTGGGGCAAATTAGATTAAAATTGCTCACAGTTTGATGTTAATGAGTCTATCGCCAATAAAACAAGCCCTTCACTGGACCCCTCTTAAATTTCACATCCTGCATTCTCACTGCTCGCTCGACGAAAAAAAGAATTGGGGATTTTCTTCGATTTTACAGTTAAACAGAATTATTAAATGTTTAGATATTTAATATAAAAATAAGCAGTAGGAGTTTAAGCCAGTGTTCATGTCATCTGAATTACAGTGATTATATGGCACGACTATTTCTATGGCAAGACTTAAAGGATTAGTTCACTTCAAAATGAAAATTTCCTGATAATAAAACTCACCCCCATCTCATCCAAGATGTTAATGTCATTCTTTCTTCCGTCGAAAAGAAATTAAGTTTTTTGAGGATTTTTCTTCACATAATGGTTTTCAATTGTAACCAACAGGTTGAAGGTCCAACTCAATGCAGTTTCAAAGCGTTTTGAAGGGCTTTAGAGGCTCTGCACGATCCCAGACGAGGAATAGAGTCTTATCTAGTGAAACCATTGGCCATTTTCTAAATAAAAAATAAACATTTATATACTTTTTAACCTCAAATGCGCGACTTCGATGTTGTTATTCTTCACTGCGTATGACGTCATCACGCCGGAAAGGTCACGCATGGGATAAACGTGGAAGAAGCGACCCAGTGTTAAAACGAACGTGCAAAGACTAAATCAAATGCCCTTTAAAAAAAAATAAAGGTAAAACAACGATGTCGGAGCATTTTAAAGGAGAACGTGAGATGGGTCATTACTTCCACCTACGCCACGGACATGACCTTTCCAACGTGATGACGTTATACGCAGTGAAGAATAACAACACTGAAGTCGCGCATTTGAGGTTAAAAAGTATATAAATGTTTTTTATTTTATTTAGAAAATGGCCAATGGTGTGGCTAGATAAGACTCTATTCCTCGTCTGGGATCGTGCAGAGCCTCTGAAGCCCTTCGAAGAGCTTTGAAACTGCATTGAGTTGGACCTTCAACCTGTTGGTTGCCTTTGAAATGCATTATGTGTAGAAAAATCCTGGAATGTTTTCATCAGAAAACGTAATTTCTTTTCGACTGAAGAAAGAAAGACATGAACATCTTGGATGAGATGGGGGTCAGTATCAGGAAATTTTCATTTTGAAGTGAACTAATCCTTTAATGGCAAAAAAAAAAAAATTGTCTAAAGGCCTGTTCACACCAATAATGATAACTATATTAGCGTACACTATTGTTGTGTTTATTCTAAGTGTGTGCTGCAGTTTTGTCGTCTGCCGCTTTAAATGCTCGAGCTCTTTAAAGTCAGGTGGATTCTGATTGGCTGTAAATGTTTTTATAGTTCATCAGCTGGAAAAAAAATTGCCCTGAAACTGATTCCAACGATAATGTTTCTCTGTGCCGTTATCGTTATAGTGGTGCGAACTCTGCTATTTATTTTTATTCAGAACGATTTTTAAAACGATATCTTTATCGTAATCGTCCTGGGTGTGAACGAGCCTTAAATAATTTTTTTTTAAATATTATAGCTAATAATTATAAATTGTTATGAATTCTATCGTTTGTATTTTAAACTATATTATAAATTATAATAATTATCAAATATTTTTAAATGTAATATTATTTACTTGTCTGTATTTTCAACATTCAACTGTTATCGGAGCGTGTTTTAAACAAAGTGTACAAGACAGCATTAGATATAATAAAATTACATATAAAAATGGTTACATGTGTGGAAATTGCTCAATTTAATCAATATATTTTATGTAATAATTTCATATAATAATAATAATATTTACATACAATTATTATTAAAAGGGATAGTTCCCGCAAAAAAAAAATTCCTAACCTGTATGATTTTTTTTGTTTTTTTGTTTCCCATCCACATTGATTTCCATAGTAGTTCTTTCTATACTATGAAAGTCAATGGGGACCAGCAAATGTTTGTTTATTGACATTCTTCAAAATATCATCTTTTGTGTTCAGCAGAAGGGACAGAACAACTTGAAAGGGAGTAAATTGTGACAGCATTTTTTTATTTTTGGGTGAACTGTTCCTTTACGAATAACTGTTGAAATTGAAATGGTTCCATGTGTCGAAGCCGCTGGCTATTTTTAACTGTGAAAGCCACTGCCATTTTAGTTGTTTTTACCTGACATCACAAAGTGTTTGACATAACATGTAGTTTTTCAGTCCTCTAAAACTTCCCAGTTCTGGCGTGAGCTCGCTTTAAGTGCAAAGTTTCTTGAATGAAAACTATCTGGCAGGCAGAAGTTGTTTACTACAGCCTGACTGCAGTCACACGGTCAAAGCCGTCGCACTCGGATGGTGGCTTTGACTGGGAAAGGCTCTCAGTATGCAGCCAGTAACCATGTGTCCAGTACCACATAGGAAATGGATGGGGGAGGGATGGTAACCATCCTCTGCCCTCTGCAAACGACTCTAGAGTAATTCAAATAAATAAGAGGATTAGAAAAGTCTCGGGGAAGCCGGCCAGCACGTCATGTTTCTAACCCATGAACAAAACACAGGCCCTTAAATCCGAGTCCCCCTCCTCGCCGTGCCACTAAATAACTTCCGACGCGGAGTTCCCTCCCCTCGTCTTGATGAAATGCAGCCTGTGAACTGTTTCGTGTCCGTCGCTGCTCTCACATGATGGAGAACACCTGTTTGACATCGAGAGGGCGCACAGGGCAACCGAACTGTTCAAATGGAAAGCTAATTGAATTATGACATGTGTTCCCAAGGGCATGGATTATATTTGGATCCCTAAGGTCAAGGGTTGGAAAACAGCAACTTGGGAAATAATTAAAGAAAGTTTAACGCTTCAATATAATAGCAGAACCTTTAGTGTTGGAAATATGACATCCCGAAATATAATCCATCTGTACTTGCCAAGATGAGAACTTTAAGGACTAGTTCACCCAAAAATGTTAATTCTGTCATCATTTACACACACACACTCTTATATTGCTTCAAACTTGTACGACTTTGTTTCTTCAGTGGAATACAAAAGTTTTTTTTGTTGTTGATTGTTTTGCCATACAATGAAAGTCAAAGGGGTCCAAACCTACCCTAAAGAGACATGGGATATGAAATGAGAAATAATATATTTCAATGTGTTTGCATTCTCTCGAAAAGAACACAAAAGTTTTGCGAGCGAATTTAAAGCTTCTCAGGGGAGAGAATGTAAAGGCATTGACATATAATTTTTCCTCCTCTAATTTTTTTCCTTCACCATATCCCTTTAGGGCTCAAACTAAACGAAAAGAAGCATAAATGGTTCAATACTTCAGCAAAAAAAAAAAAAAAAAAATTGTATTAATCCCCGAATAGGATTTTTGATTGGATATACACTGTAAAAAAAATATTTTCCGAAGTTATAAATAAAGCGTATGTAACCCTCGTTCCTTGAAGGAGGGAACAGAGACATTACATCGTCGTCACCTACGTATTGGGATCCCAATACATCGGTGATGTCGACATAATGTCAGACGTGTCTGACTGAAAGACACGCAGTGGAAAAACTAGCACTGAAAAAAGCGTGGATATGGTTATTTTTGCGGCTGATCTTATTGCAAATGCATTTGTAGGAGTTTCCCTTTCAGACGCAAAACGAATGGGAGGAGAGTATTTAAATGACGCATGGTGATTTACTAAGGTTTACACTCGTCAATTTACTGGTGTTTGTGCCATTATTTACCGCCCCAAAAAAGCACGTCTTAAAGGAGCACGCCGACTTTTTGGGACTAAATGGGTTAGATAAGTCCATACATACCATTCTCATCCCGTGCGTGCCATAACTCTGTCTGGCGCACCCACCGCTAGCCTAGCTTAGCACAAAGACTGGAAGTAAATGGCTCCAGCTAGCCTACTGCTCGATAAGTGACAAAATAACGGCAACATTTTCCTATTTACATGTTGTGATGTGTATAGTTACATCGTGTACTAAGACCGTCTAGAAAATCACAACTTTTCATTTTCTGTCTGTCTTAGTACACGATGTAACTATACACATCACAACATGTAAATAGGAAAATGTTGCCGTTATTTTGTCACTTATCGAGCAGTAGGCTAGCTGGAGCCATTTACTTCCAGTCTTTGTGCTAAGCTAGGCTAGCGGTGGGTTATCTAGGCTAATGGACTTATCTAACTCTGGGGGATACGGGGAATAAGCTTAAGTCCCAAAAAGTCGACGTGTTCCTTTAAACCAGACGCTAACTGGTAGATTGTGTTATACATTATGGAAATGATCGGCTGCGTCTGTGTTCTTTCATTTGTGCGTTGTCAGTAATCACGCACAGAACTTTCTACTCCCATTTGCACCTTTTTGGAATTGCGCTCTCATGCTTATTTGCCCTGTTTAGTAAATCTGGCCCTTAGTGTCGAACTACAATAACCATCAAGTTTACACCAAGCGGCAACCTCCCGCAGTTTCTCTTGAAGCCAATACGGAAGTGACATATACTGCAATTCATCGACTGGCCGCTAGAGACAGGCTCCAGAAGGGAGCAGAATCTCATTGAGCCCCATGTTAAAATGCCCAACTTTGTTAAAACATGGTTTACAGTCTGGTATAAATTGTGGTTTTGGTGTATACAGCTAATTTTTCCCTTCATGATAACTGTGAGGGGGGTGAATTTTTGTATAACTCATTTGTTTACATTATATAAAGCATTAAAGTTCTGCATAATTAAGGGCGTGGCCACTTCGAGTGACAGGTGGATAGCCATTTATCTGCTGTCTGTTAGTCATCGCGTCACTTCAGCTCCGCCCACGTCCCGCCTTTTTGCCCATTTTCTGTTAGCCGGGAGTGACGCGCTGCCAAGATGGCAACGGATGGCCATCTCGTCCATACTTTCGCTTCAGAACGGCTCATCAGAATCCTATGGGTGACGTCACGGACACTACGTCCATATTTTTTTACAGTCTATGGTTTACACACAATACCGACATAATGTCGAACGTGACCGACTGAAAGGGAACACAGATTATTGGAGTACATTTTATAAGAAAATAGCTACTATTTTAGCCTTTCTACTACAAAATGTCATGTTTAATTCAGTTTGTTATTTGCCATTTCTTTGCTATTATTGGTTAAATTTAGGCAATTTTAGAGTGAACATTTCTGTTTTTTGATGCTTTAGAGATGGGAATCGTGTCCTGGTGCATGTGTGCAGCAGCCTGTGCCAGCTGTTGCTGCAGGGGTCAGAGGGAAAGTGACATGTGGTCTGCGTGAGAACGCTGTGACTGTAGCTGAAGGTAATGCCAGTGAACAGCTGGGGGTTTATACCTTCCCTGACTGACACCCCGGCCCAGTTCTCATACTCTGCCCCGCCTCCAAAATTCACAGAAACGCTCAAATTCACTAATCCAACTTTGAGCAAATGAATTTGCCTTTATCACTGCACAGTTCTCTGTAAGATAAACAGAGATCTGAGGTTGTTTTTGAAGGACACTGGAGGGGGAAAAAATCAAGGCTGTGCTGCTGTTGTGGGAGTTATTATCCTCATCACTTTATTTTTTATTTTTGGATACTTTTTGTACGTACATCCTTGGCCCTGTTGTGGGGTTTCCATATTGACTGCGGATGAACAAAAATAAATTTCTTTTCAGCTTGTATAACTAGAAATAATTTTAACCTAACGACCACATTATTTAAAGAGCACCTATCATGGCATTTAAAATGTTCCAAATATTGTTTTAGAAGTCCCCAACAACAGTTTTGCATGCATGCAATGACAAAAAAGACTTTAGTTTTCTTATAATATGCATTTATTTTTACCTGTTTTGACAGCGATTCTCAAATGATTCCTTTAGTGATTCACTTTTCAAAACCCCGCCTTTACGTGACGCTAATCTGCGGCGATTGGTCCGATGACCCAGTCAGTTGTGATTGGTATAGTCTGTGCAGATATTCTCGGAAACGGAACGCCCATCAAAGTCTTATAATGACAGTAATTTGTTAATATGTGTCAGGAGTAGGGTTGGGAACCGAGAACCGGTTCTTATGCAGAACCGAAACTGATTTTTGAAAAATACCAGAACCGCGCGAAATTCCTAAGTTTCGGTTCCGAAAACGGTTCTGGTGCTGCAATGTGTGTGCGAAGCGCTGGAAGCGTATCCTTTAATAGCGAGTGACAGTCAGTGTTGCCAAGTCCGTGGTTTTCCCGCGGAATTGGGCTACTTAAAAACTGTTGCCGCGGGCTGTGTTTCATGTCCGCGGGTTGAAGCGACCCCAATTATGTGATATTTAGCTCCGGAAATGCGAATTTTACCGGAGAAGCCCCCCTGAAACGCGATTGGGCTTGTTTTGGGCTTGTTTTGGGCTAGTTTTGAGAAGCAATTGTGCGGGTTTTGTTGTGGCAACCCTCACCTCATCATGAATATTAATTACGTTGCCTGCCGCTTCCAGGAGTGCAACGCAGTTCAGCACTGAAAGCCCTCGCGCTACACACAGTCACGGTTTTGCGTCAGATATTTTCTCGTTGACCACCAGCATGGCGAAGAGAAAGTCACAAGTATGGATTCATTTCCAAAGAATGATTGATAATGAAGCAAAATGTAACACATGTGAAAAGTTAATAACATGCAAAGGAGGCTGCATTATAGCAATTGGACAAACCGTTTGCTACAGCACAGAGTGCCACAGGGCTTATACCAGATTTATAGTGAAAGGCCTATATTATATATATATATATATATATATATATATATATATATATATATATATATATATATATATATATATATATATATATATATATATATATATATATATATATATATATATATATTTGTCAACCGTTGAGTCACCATGGTTACCTTTTAGGCACAATTACCTTTGTAATGCTGAATTGCAATTTATTATTTACAAGTTCACTGAATAACTGAATTACTATTAAATTAATATACAACTAATTAATAAATATAACTAATAAATATAATTTATAACTTGGTTTTATTCAGAGACAGAGAGATAAAATGTAATAAGATAATTTCAGAGGTGTTCATTTGAAAAAAAAATTGTTGCAAGAATGGCTTAATTAATACTGTAATATATGTACAGTACAGGACTTTTTTGACATTGCCAACCTGTAAATTAATTTTAGAGCAAGTAATAAACACAAAATGGATTTTTTGAGTTGCGTATTGTGCCTTTTTCCTTTACCACTATTTGTTTAATAATTTTAATGGAACCGGAATCGGAACCGGAATCGTTAGGCGGAACCGGAACCAGAACCGGAACCGGAAAATTTCTCACGATTCCCAACCCTAGTCAGGAGTTATGAATATGAAAACCGCGTCGGTACTGTTTGATTGTAATATGAGCCTCAGCTGATCTCATTCATAAAAAAACTCCTCACGAAGACTCGCGACAAATCAACATCCCTCAGGGCTTTTAGTTCAAAAGTGTGCAGATGAGGATACATATTGATAGATTCTCATATGTCTGTGTCAAATTTCTAAACAGAGGAGTATTTTTTATTCAATACTTCCTCAAAATGGGCAGAAATAGCCTAATCATGAGCGATTGAGTCTCTTATGTGTTGTTTTCAATTCATACTGGCAGCCGGAGGGCGCTCTGAGCACATGTAATCCATATATGGTACAGACAGACGAAGAAGATACCATGTGCCATAATAAAAGTCCATAATAAAAGCTTCCTGAGATCGCGAAACATACATTTGACGACTAATAAACACTCAATCGCGACGATGTATGGTTTGTCTTCAAGCCACTTAAGTCTTCAAATGCTCATCCTTGGGCAGATGAAAAAAGTTTGCTTTTGAGTCGCACTTCAGAACACAGGGGTCTCGTCGCCATGATGTTTTCTAGTTTTCACTGGCGTCTTGGAGCGCAATAAGTGGGCGTATCGTATTCAAATAACTTGACAAGTTGACGTCATCTAGTCAGAGAAAAAGCTTCGGTCTTCTAACGATTCTTAAAAATGACTCCGAGTCGACTCTTACTTTTGAAAGAAAATAACTATATATACGGTGCACTGTCATATTTCAAGCTATCACAGGATGTTTTTGTTCACTTAGATCTATGTTACACACTACATGAAAGGTAAATTTCAAAATTCCATGATAGGTGCTCTTTAAGACAGTTGAGCAGGTTTTTGAAGAGAATGCACGTTGTAATTGTTAATCTGAAAAATAAAAATGTATAAATAAATATGATATGTTTACATTTTCTGAAGAATACAAGCCCCTGCTAAATGTATATAAACGTGAGTGGCTCATTATATGGTTGCTAGGGTGTTTCAATCTGTTGCTAGGTGATTCCCAGGGTCAATGGTCAAAGATATCAAACTGAATGTCTATGAATGTAGCGGAGAAGCTGATAAATGCAACTTGTATCGTGCAAACTGTCTAAAATCTAAAGGACAGAATGCTATCAGCACAAGTGTTGGGGAAAGTTACTTTTAAAAGTAAAGCATTACAATATTGACTGCATTACTTAGTTACTTTCTATGAAAAGTGATGTGCTACGTTGCTTTCGAATTGCTTTTTCTCACCTGGCTTCCTTGTTTGTTTGTTTTTTTTATTTTTATCTATTTTTAGAAAATGTAAAGACGCTTTCACACCAAGGGCCAGATTTACTAAACAGGGCAAATTATGCTGCGTTCTAGGCAAAGTCAATCCAAACTGCCTGAGCACAAGCAATTGCGGTAGCTAGAAGTAAACAAAGTATGGCGGACCGTATGGGGCTAATGCTCATTTACATTCATTTCTATTGCCAAAGGTGCTAACTCCTTGATTATATTTGAGGGAAACGGAGGAGAAAAAAACGCAGCATAAGGCAAGAGAAGCTGTTATACCTTTTATTTTACGTTATTTATGTACAACTCTCATAAACACAGCGACCGTAGGGTCTGCCATTGTTGTTTCGCGGGCTATGAGACGTCAGAGCTCGTAACTGGGAGTACATCGATCTAGTACGAGTTCACGGGTGGAAAGGCCTGAATTCTTCTCTCTGCCTCTGGATTGAAGATTTCCTCACTGGCAGACCCCAGGCGGTGAGAGTAGGCCAGTTCACCTCCACCTCCATCACCCTGAGTGTTGGAGCTCCACAGGGCTGTGTGCTGAGTCCCCTGCTCTACTCTCTCTACACCCATGACTGTTTGTCCACACACAGCTCCACCTCGATCATCAAGTTTGCTGATGATACTGTTGTCCTGGGTCTCATCTCCAACAACAATGAGACGGCATACTTGGACGAAGTGGAGCAACTGACATCATGGTGCCAGGACAACTGTCTCTCTCTGAATGTTAACAAGACCAAAGAACTGATTGTGGACTTCAGGAAGAGACAGCATCGGTCATACTCCCCTCTCATGATCAGCGGGACACCGGTAGAGAGAGTGAGCAGCTTCAAATACCTGGGTGTGAACATCTCCGAGGATCTGACCTGGACTACACACATCCAGACACAGGTGAAAAAAGCCAGGCAAAGACTGTACCACCTGCGCCAGCTGAGGAAATTCAGGGTTTCACCAGCCATCCTGAAAACTTTCTATCGAGGGGCGATAGAAAGTGTCCTGACTCAGTGCATCACAGCGTGGTACGGGAACAGCACCAGTCACGACTGCAAAGCCCTGCAAAGAGTGGTGCGCTTATCCGAGCGCATCTCAGGCTCAGCTCTCCCGTCTCTGCAGGACATCTTCACCAAACGCTGCAGAGGTAGAGCTACTAAAATCATCAGAGACATTAATCACCCTGCAAACTCTCACTTCACCCTGCTGCCATCTGGTAAGCGCTTCCGTAGCCTGATGGCAAAGACTGAAAGACTCAGGAGGAGTTTCTTCCCCCAGGCCATCAGACTCCTGAACTCAGTCACGTGACTCACTTCACCCCCGCACACACATAAACATACAGTCTTTTAACATTAACATCCACATACTGCAATTGCACTGCACTTTACGTCCCTATTGTTACTGCGTAACAACCTGTAATAAACCTTGCACATTATACTTCTTTATATATACATATTATATATTTTATGTTAACCACTTATTTTTAAGTCTACAGTTTATCTCACTTATCATATCCACATATTTTTTATATTTTTATTTTTATCTTATTTCCTATTTTTATCTTTTACTTGATTTATTTATAATTCTACTTATGTTAATACTTTTTATTCTAATTTTATTCTATTTCTATTTAATTTCTTGTAACTGTTATTTGCACTGTCCATGGAGCGGACCTGTTTACATTTCACTGCCAGTTGTATATTGTGTATATAACTGTGTATGTGACAAATAAAACTCTTGAATCTTGAATCATGGGTTTGACTGCCGTCCTAGTGCACTTTCATGGGTAGAAGGTTGGAAGAACACGGGTTAGGGTTTTTTTTTTTTAAAGCGACAATGGGAGTGGAAAGTTGTGTGCGTGATCTACTGACGACGCACAAATTAAAGAACACAGACGCAGCCGGATCATTTCCATAATGACCAACACAATCTACCAGTTAGCATCTCTAGTTTTAGACATAGTTTTTTGGGTGGTAAATAATGGCCTGCGTAATGATCAAGGACCTTTGCTGCAGTATCATGAGTGCAGCGGTGCAATGATATTACGCAGCACCTGAAAATAGGCTAACTTCCGTCAACATAACCCACGTGACATCCTGCTTAGGGAGCGCTGGGGACTATTTCAGGTCCTGCGTAACATCATTGCGCAAAATCGCAACTTTTAATTTTCCGTTGGTCTAAGTACACGATGTAACTATACACATCACAACATGTAAATAGGAAAATGTTGGCGTTATTTTGTCTCTTATTGAGCAGTAGGCTAGCTGGAGCCATTTACCTCCAGTCTTTGTGCTAAGCTAGGCTAGCGGTGGGTGCGCCAGACAGAGTTATGGCATGCACGGGATGAGAATGGTATGCATGGACTTATCTAACCCAGTTAGTCCCAAAAAGTCGGCGTGTTCCTTTAAGACGTGCTTTTTTTGGGCGGTAAATAATGGCACAAACACCAGTAAATTGACGAGCGCAAACCTTAGTAAATCACCTTGCATGATTAATTTAAATTCTCTCTTCCCATAAATTTTGCGTCTGAAAGGGAAACTCCTACAAATTCATATGTAACAAAAATAACCTTGTCCATGCCTTTTCAGCGCTAATTTACTGAGCGTCTTTAGTACATCCTGACAGTAGTTTTTAACGCCAAAAGAGTTAGTTTAGCATAATATTATGATTTTGTGTTTCACTGTTTTAATTCATTTTAAGGAATACTGAATCTGTTTTTGTGCACTTGAGATGAGTAAATGCATGTTCACATTTAGTCTAGAACTACAATAACCATGAAATTTACACACAACGCCTCTAGATTTTACTCCCAATTTCTCCCAACATGGGGACAGGAGAGCTGTCAGTCAGTAAATGGGAAAACAAAGTAACTTCCCAGCAAGCAATTTTGCGTTTAAAAGATGTCTAACAGCTGTCCAAACACAGCCCTGACGTCTAGGCAAAAACCAGGCAAAATTTAGTCTAACCATAGCCTAATAATAGACTAGTCATCTAGAACATGAACATGTCAAAGAAATTAAACCTTGTAATCACTGTTGACTTAGCTTACATGATGGAATATCAAACATCTCGCAAGTTATTTTGGCAAAAGCGACATGTAACCGAATTCAAGGTTATTTTGGCTAGAAGTGGGTTACTCATATCCGGACTATATCGGGTCTATAGTTAACCGAGACGGTGAAAGGACGGCTATTGCTTGCTGTTGTGTTACTTATTTGAAAAAGAAATTCAGATATTTTGTTGTAAATTTAAAAGTAATGCGTTAACTTACTAGCGACTTGAAAAAAGTAATCAGATTACGTAACTCGTGTTACTTGTGATGTGTTAACTAAAAGAAATGTGTATTTATATAATAATCAAAACTACTCAACCTCACTAATGCTAAATTGGGAAGTTTTGCACCCAAAACTGTAATACTTAAAGTTAGGGGTTTATTCAAATCACTAAACTCTAACATCACTACTATTGCACCAAGGTTGGTAGCAAAACATAAATAACTGCATCTTTCTAGGACAAAAATATTACCAGAGAAAGTGCTGTGGGACTACATTGACTGTTGTGACCCAAATAATTTTAGGTAGAACTCAGCAAATCTATTTGACGGCAAAACAAATCATTATAGCGAACAAGCACGGCGTCTGACAATATATAATCTCCACAATGCTTTTTTCTGGGCCAGTCGCAGCACATCCGAGCAGGAGACGCTCTCCATTCAGCCTTAGGACATGCCAGAGAAAACTCCTTGACAACAGACAGAACCTCCGGTGGCGTTCAGCCACTAGGACTTCCTCCCTATCGCCACAGACACCAGGTCAGATCCGATTCGGAAAGGGAACCAAATCCTACATATTTCTTTAACAGGTGAAAAGCTTTCCTTCCTCGCCTCACTGTCCGTCCGCTGGACCGAGCCAAAGCCAGAATTCTGCCAGTGCTTCACTAGAGCTCCAGCTCCACATCCTGAGGTCAGGAGGAAGACCGCTTTTCTCTTTTTTTTTTCCAGCGTTCAGCCTCAATTTCACGCTTTCTCCAGTTCTATGCCTCCTCTCTAAACATTTACACTATAGATAAACAGAAAATCTGTAGAACGTCAGCGAGTGCTGACAGAGAGAATCAAGAAGCGGGCTTTAAAAAACAATCTCCTCTCAGAATTTCAACACTATTAAGGAGTGGGGGAAAAAAAGAAAGAAATCTGCTTAAGTTAAGCATGTAGCATGAAATTTCTGCATAAATCTCATTAATAAATGTTTAAAAGCATTCATATCTCAGAAGATGGGTCTCATACACTGTAAAAAAAATGTCTTTCTATTTCTAAGTGAAAATTACACACTATAAAGACATATTTCAATATCCAAATTACATTTCGTAGAAATCGCTAGTGAGTTTCACAAATAAACATGTGCATCCCTTTTTTTTCAGTGCCACATGAGACGAGCAGGCAATTCATTTGACGTCTAAAGCTCTTTAACTCCACTTCCACATGCACAAACACACAACCTCAGTCAGTGGAAAACGATACTCTGCGAACCTGTAAATATCCAGATGACTTTAATCTAATCACACACATTGGAAAGCAATACGACCACTGGAAAACGCAACGGAAATTGAGTGAAATCAAGACGGCTGGCCATCTCAGTGCCTGTCCAGATTTGTTCTGAATGCGAGGAGATTGTATTTCTGCAACGCTGAATGGCTTTTCTCTGGGGAATGTTTTGGGCCAAAAACAAACAGCTAGCATGTTGTTTCGCGGCAGGTTAATTGAGATACAGCACTGATACGACTATCAACAAAGCACTATAAAAATCATCAGGCATCAGGTTCAGCTCCACACATTTCAGGTTGATTGAAATCCATGGGCATTTAATATCTAGCACATCTCTGTTGATTATGTAAGTCTTCATTTTTAGGATGACATAACGATACAAGCAATATTGCCTCAGGCTGTGTTAGACACAGACGGGCGCTGGAAGTCGACTGGAGATGCTCAGCGGAGCTGATGACACCCGGAGACACAAGCCTGCACTGGTGATACTCATTATCCGGCTGGACACTGATGCACACTTTGCCCTTTGAGTCTAAGGTGGATTCACAGAAGTTCACGATTTAACATCGCACACTCCGGGCAATCTCTTCGTGTCTCAAACAAAACTCAGTGGAGTTGTTTTTTTTTCTCAATTAAATAGGGTACAACTGCTGAGTTTTAAATAGGCCATTGTCATCAATAATTCATGTGGATTTGACATGGATTTATTTATTGATGATAAAGGTTATACAGAGCAGTCGTTCTCACTGGGTTTGACCCAACAGTATGAAAATGATTAACATGACATCGATTCATCACCAATTGTGCTGTCAAATCGATTAATCGTGATTAATCGCTTCCAAAATAAAAGTTTGTGTTTACATAAAATGTGTGTGTGTACTGTGTATAATTATTATGTATGTATGAATACACACACATGCATGTATATATTTAAGAAAAATGTGCTATATTTATACATAATATAAATATATACATACAGTATAAACATGCACATATTTCTTAAATATATTAATGTATGTGTGTGTATTTATATATACATAATAATTATACACAGTACTAGTCATGTGCCGGTATCAAATTTTCATGTTGCGATTAATTGCTGAAGCTTTTATCACGGTATAGGGTATTATCACGATATTGAAATAAGTTGCAAAAAAAAGTGGTGTCATACTACAACAGGTTAAATCACTTTCTTATAACAAAAGAACCAAACATTTAAATACAATAAAGCAATACACAAAAATGTATAAAGTAAACAAATATTTAAAACAGATTAAAGTGCAAAAGAATTATAAAGAACAATAGGTATGCTGAAATGTACATTTAACTAAGATTAATACATGCTTTAGAAGTATTTTTCATTGTCAGTTTGTTAATGAAGGAACTAATGTTAAATACTGGAGCCTTGTAGAGTGTGTGATTGGACAACAGTCAGAACATATTCAAACAATATCTAGGGCATGTAATTTAGTCCAGTTTAAAATATAAAATGCAAGTTTGAAAATGAATACCCTTAAGTCTTTAAGTATTATGTATTAGGTTATGTGATTACTGGGGAAACGGCTGCATTTCTGCTGTTCCGTCAGCGCCCTCTGCTGTCGAAGAATGAATGTGCACTTCAGCGCATCTCCTCATTCCGCCATGTGCTCGGCTCATGCACGGTCTATTTACATCAGTGCGTGTTCCTCTTTGACATGTTGTTCATTTTAAATGGTTGATGGGTAAAGTATTCTTAAAATTCATTCTAAAAATCTGAATAATTCGTAATAAATAATTATTCACGGTATTTTGAAGTGCCCACGATAACAATATTGTGCATGTTCATTATTGCGGTATATCGTATTACCGTTTACCGGCATATGTCTAAACAGTACACACTAGGGGTATAATGTAGTCGTATCGAACCGTTTCGGTACAGGGTTTCCGAATGCAATCTTTAAAGGTCCCGTTTTTCGTGTTTTTTTGAAGCTTTGATTGTGTTTACAGTGTGCAATATAACATGTGTTCATGTTTCGCGTGTAAAAAAACACAGTATTTTTCACACAATTTACTTATCTGTATACTGCTGTTTTCACTGTCCTCAAAACAGCCTGAGAACTTCCTCGTTCTATGAAGTCCCTCCTTTAGAAACACGTAACGAGTTCTGATTGTGCCAGCGGTTCCCATGTTGTGATTCGACAGCAGCTTAGCACACGTTGCCCGGAGAGATCACGCCTCTTACCATAACCATAGTGGAACACACTTCAATCCGAGTTCCAACACGAACATATTAAGTATTCAGGCCAATTTATCACGGAATTCAAACGATAAATGTCGTTTTGACGCTCTTTAATGTGACGTGGCACGAGTGAACGCGATCGTCTCTTCCTGAAGAATAAACATGAAGGTATGTTGAGGATACATTACAACTTATTCAAATGTCAATGTCTGTGTTTCAACGACGGAAAGACGTCAATAAAACAGCTTGTAAACAACGTCACATAGCATTACATTTACCTCAGAAGTCATTCAGTGTCCACAGCTGTTAGTTCACGAGAGATGAACTATATTAGCCTATATATGAATTATATTCTACTTAACCTTTTAGTGATGTCTTGATTTTTTAATGTATGTTTCAATGAATCTGTCATGAAAATGACAGCCACTGTATAAATTAGCCTATTATATTTCAACAATGAATTGGAGAAAAAACTATTTTAAAATTAGATGTATAAGTTAATGCAAAAACTGCCTTGTGTGAAGTTTACATGTTTGCATACAATATGTTATGAGTGTTGATTATTACATCTAAAAACAAATAGCAACTGAATTTAGGCTAATAGTTTGGGCTCTGTCCATAGTAATGTGCAAGTAACTATATGTCCCTATATTGTTTACAGCATTATCTTTAAGAAACTTTTAGTTATAATTGAATTTATTTAAGGACAGATATTTTTTTCAGTAAACCACTATTTAATAAAAATTAAATAAAAAGCAATTTTGTAAAATGGTAAATGGACTGCATTTATATAGCACTTTCAACAGACCCATGGCCATCCAAAGCGCTTCACATATTGCCTCACATTCACCCGTTCACACACAGACGGCGGTGTCAGCCATGCAAGGCGCCATCCAGCTCGTCGGGAGCAGCTGGGGTTAGGTGTCATGCTCATGGACACCTCGACACTTGGTCAGGTGGAAGCGGGGATTGAACCACCAACCTTCCGGTTTGTAGACAACCTACATGAACCACTGAGCCACTGCCGTAAAACTGCTGTACCGAACCGTGACTTCAAAACCGAGGTATGTACCGAACCGTCAGTTTTGTGTACCGTTACACCCCCTAGTACACACACACATATTATGTAAACACAAACTTATTTTGGTTGCGATTAATCGATATGACAGCACTTCAACATACTGTGGTTGGCAAACTGTATTTATCCCCATTGTGAGTGAACCTGTATTTAAATGCATTATGGGTTGTGTTTTCTTTTCCGTTGTCTAGTTTTGTTGGTTTTTCGGTCATACGACCTGTCCTGTCAAACTTGACAAGCTTCAACCAAATGACAGACTGATTTCTCCTAAATGATTTGGATGCATAGCCTGTGACATAAATAACAAAAATGTTTTCTGGTTCTTTTAGACACCGATAAGCCTATTTATTTTTGCAGTTAGCTATGCATGATTTCATAATTTGTTGCATTTTACAATATGGTTAACACTTTATTTTATGTACGGAGTAATATTAATTAAGTACATGTACCTATATAATTTGGTTTAGGGTTAGTTGCTTGTAATTATGCATACATTTACTGGTATTACGAAAGTAAGTGCATGTGCAACAGGGACACTATAAAATAAAGTGTTTCATTTACATTTCAGTTACATTTTATGGTCACGCTACCAGTTGAGAACCAATTGATCGAGACAATATCCTGTATTAAAACTTATGTACAAATGTGCACTGTGCAGGTATTAAAAATCTCCTCTCTGAGACATAAAAAAAAATTGTCCTCTCTGACCCCTCTTTGGTATCATGTAACCTTGGAAAGGTTCATTCTTCAGGTGCCAAATACCACTAAAGCAAAGTCCATGAAGATCTGAACAAAAGCTTTTTATGAAGCATCTCCAATAACTCTTTATACAGCCTATATATATATATATAAACGGAGATGGGTTCAAATCACTCAATGCAAACTGAGAAATTGCAGATCACAAATTTTATGAGTGATAATGAATCGGAACAAAATCTAATATGGAATGTTATATTAAATATTCCAGTTTGTGTTGTGTGTCACAAAGTGTGACAATTGATTGGTGATGCCTGTCACTGTCAGATAATGTCGACTAATGAACTGCCTTTGGATTGTGGGGGTGAAACAATGAAAATCAATCTTTCACTGTCAGTCGTTTGATCAAGAGAAACTAAAGTGCTTTTTTCCACCACCACCACCACCCATGCTGTGGTTATTTTGTTTGGACATGGCAGGGTGACCCTGGTGTGATTCGATCAATCATGTGTTTGGTGGGCAGAATCTCTCTCTCTCTTCCTGCTGCTGGCATTAATGGTGAATGAGCGTCACTGAGACAAAAGCAGCGCAAAACGGGCTTCCCCTGCCATCACATCCAAAAGCAGGGTGTAACATGCGCCAGCACTCTGCATATCTCCAACACACACATAAAGTGTCAGCACAGCTGCCTGTGTAACTCCTGACCTGAACAAGAAATAACTAATGCTTCTCAGCAAAAGCAGCAGCATTTTAGACTGATGTAGCAGGACAATGGTGTATTGTCAACTCTGAGGAGAAGAGAGTGTGTGTGTGTGTGTGTGTGTGTGTGTGTGTGTGTGAGTGAGTGAGTGAGTGAGTGAGTAAGAGTGTGAGTTTGTATTGTGTGTGTTATAGTGTTATCATGTGTGTTATAGTGTGTGAGTGAATGTGAGCGAGTGAGTGTTATTGTGTGTGTGTGTGTGTGTGTGTGTGTGTGTGTGTGTGTGTGTGTGAGAGTGAGTGAGTGAGTGAGTGACTAAGAGAGTGATTGTGAGTGAGTGAGTGTTATCGTGTGTGTTATAGTGTGTGTGTGTGCGTGTATGTGTGAGTGAGTGAATGTGAGCGAGTGAATCTAAACGAGTGAGTGTTATTGTGTGTGTGTGTGTGTGTGTGTGTGTGTGTGTGTGTGTGTGTGTGTGTGTGTGTGTGAGTGAGTGAGTGAATGTGAGCGAGTGAATCTAAATGAGTGAGTATTATTGTGTGTGTGTATGTGTGTGTGTGTGTGTGTGTGTGTGTGTGAGTGAGTAAGAGTGTGATAGTGAGTGTTATCGTGTGTGTGTGTGTGTGTGTGTGTGTGTGTGTGTGTGTGTGTGTGTGAGTGAGTAAGAGTGTGATAGTGAGTGTTATCGTGTGTGTGTGTGTGTGTGTGTGTGTGTGTGTGTGTGTGTGTGTGTGTGTGTGTGTGTGTGTGTGTGTGTGTGTGTGAGCGAGTGAATGTGAGCGAGTGAGTGTTATTGTGTGTGTGTGTGTGTGTGTGTGTGTGTGAGTTAGTGAATGTGAGCGAGTGAGTGTTATTGTGTGTGTGTGTGTGTGTGTGTGTGTGTGTGTGTGTGTGTGTGTGTGTGTGTGTGTGTGTGTGTGTGTGTGTGTGTGTGTGTGTGTGTGTGTGTGTGTGTGTGTGTGTGAGGGCATCAGAGATGCAGATGGCTCAGGACACATGCAGTCAAAATCACATTGCTTTATATTTCCCCACCATGTCAAATTACATTTAATTCAGCAGGATGAGCAGAGACAGAGAGATTAAAAGACCATCATATTGATGACTGAGTGCCAAGAGCAACGAGCCAAAGTCTGTCCTGCAGCTGAAACCTCCTTGAAACTCAAATAAATATTAAGCTCAGCATTCATAAAAAAATCTAATTTCACTGTGAGAAAAATAAAACATTTAGGCGATTCACATTCTGCATAATGAACCAACACACTTCATATTTATTAATACACTCTTGCACACTCTGGCATCCACAAAAATATGATATTGTATTCTTCTATGCAGATATAAAGCATACCTTGTAACAACCATAAAGTAACTTATATAACCGCAAATAAAGCACTAAAAAAGTAGCGCTTTAATGATTAACAGCAATTCATTTCCATGTTTTGTCCTATAAGACTGAGATGAAATACAAAAACCGAAACTTTTACACACACACACACACACACACACATAGGCTAAACATATGAAATGAATGATTAATGATGCAGCTCATCTAAATCTGATCCATAAACCTTTGATCCGTTCATTCAACAGACATCGTAATGTTTTCAGAACACATTTATTGCTATGCTTTTTATCCGATAGGACTGAGATACTTTCAGCACACGCAAAAAATAGACATCAATAATAAATTCATAAATGCACCAACAACCTGTGGAAACAAAGCTCTTGGACACACGCAACTTTACGCATCAACGCATCCATCTATGAGGACGCATCCGTATTGACTTGTTACCTGTGTGACAGATGAGCCACAGCTGCGCGATGAACAGATGTGATTTGGCTGTGATCAGACGCATCATCTTCAGACTCGAGGTGAACGCAGAGTGAACGCTGATCTGTTGATAACGCAATAACCGCGACTGCAGCGGCGTTACAGTGGATCCATGCCAGTGGTTCGCGTATCCTGTTCGTCTTTCCCACGCTAGAGCTTCATTCACTGTACGAGCGCAGCGCGCGAGAGGAGAGACACTGCGTTAACGCGCCGCCCACAGCCTCGCGCATAATCAATCGTAGGTTCACGGTCCGAATAACCGGACGTGCATGGTCAAGAAACAGTGCTAGTGACATGAAGCGTGGTATTTAATGCAAGGGTCACCTTTTATAATACGCGGAGGGCTTTGTGAGATTTAAACAACATGCAATGTGTGTGTTTGATGGTGTATGCATTGCATTATAAATGATTCGAAAGCTGACTGTTGACACCTGTCGGACTGTTTTGAACAAAAGAGTTATTCACGTTATGCTGTAATATACCGTATTAAATATTGGGCAGTCAATCAATGTTCTTTTAAAGTGAAAGTTAGGACGTTTTTTTAATTCAATGCACTTTGATTTAAGTATTTTACAATGTCTCCAGGTGCTGCAATCGTCTAACATAAATCTGGTAATTTATGCAGAAATATTTAATGCTCTGGTCAAATGGTTTTTATAGAAAACATGATAAATCTGTGATAAATTTGTGACCGATTTATTGCGTTTTCCCTTAATATACATCCACTGTAAAAAATGATTGTGATTTTAACGGTATTTTACTGTAAAAATGCTACGGTGAAAAACTTTTAATTGGTTAACAGAAAGTTTCCGTACTATATACGGTGAATAACTGTGATAGATCTAACCTTACATTTCATTTCATTTAATTTTACAGTAAACTACCGTTACATTTACAGTTTTTGGAAGTGAAAAAGAACAAGTCATTGTGTAATTTACAATGAAAACCTGTAAATTGACATTCCCAGAATTCCCTGCGTGACACTTCGCATTTGATGCATTTTCATTGCAATAACTGTTTCTTCTTTGTTTTTTCTAATCAGTTATGTACATTAGGGTTTACTGTTACATCTGATGTTGTTAAATTAATGTTTATTGCATTGTTTAAATTTCATGTGTGTCACCATGATGGTGTTAGTGTTTGTGTGAATGACACTGTGCACCTTCTAAATATTAGTATTGTCCTCTTAAAATCTACTTGTGATGAGCTTTGATTCATCATGTGATTCTCATCTCCACTGTGATTGGTGGTTGTCTGTATATATCAAAGGTACATAACAGATATTAGTATTTCAATAGGTTGGTAATTTAACATTATTTCAGTTAATTAATTTTTTTTTACAGTGTATACATAACAAGAATGCCCCGAATGCACCCAACTCAGAATTTAAGGATCAACATACATTTATATTTAAATTTCATATTAATTTCAGTACCTGGATTAGGTCTTATATTGTATCACTAAAAAAATAATTGATTCTTTCACTCTGAAAAGCATGTGGTTACATCATGTGCCTGTGCTAAACCTCACACAATCACTGTTTCCTCACTCCCTGTTGTTATCCTTTCTGACAAATTTGCATAATTTATTCAGGGCACCTACTTCACTAGCTGGATGGCTTTTATAAGGGGGAGCTTGATACAGCTCCTTCAGCATTCAGAGAAGCACATTGTACACGTCTCCACCGCTCAGTTTAGACTCAACAAAACCTGTTGATGGTGTGCTAGAAATATACGCTTCCTCTGGGCTCAGTGGTCGAAATATGCAGGCACTTTGCAATCCTTTCAATTACACTTATATATGTCAACAATGCTGCGTTGTTTTTGACTGGTAAACAGTACAGCTCCTTTATTCTTCAATGCTCCGCCATTCAGGGCTCTTAAGAAAAACAGTGACCCTGTGATGGAGATCCAGGTCTAATCTTTTCAGAAAAAGCAGCGGCATTGTTAATTGGGAACGTTTGGATGACAATAATACACTGGGAGGTGGACAAAAGCCACCAAAAGAGAGACTCTGTGAAAGACGGAAAGAGTTAGGGGTCACACCGAGGGAACGCGGCACTGGGGATTGTACCGGTCGTAAAAGTGAAGAGGAAGAAGGCGTGTTGAAACTTGAGCCAATCACGACGTCCAGATTAGTTCCACTGACACGAAACACCCAGACAACTTTGAATCAACAGCATCTTTTAGGTTTTTTTTTTTTTGTCAGATGCATCTAGAATCTTGCTTTAGTGAAAGAGGCAGATCGGTTTACACCGAGGAGCATCACAACTGAAGGTGCCGTAAATGGCGTAACAACAACCTCACAGGGTCCTCCCTTCACACATGAGGATTGAATTACTCTAGATAAGCATCTGCACTATGGGAGAAAGAGCAACTCATTAGCATCACGTGACCTCGGGCTTCTTCTAGCTTGGTTGGTTTCTCTGTGCAGTTGCATTGGCTGGATCAAACTGATGATTTGTCCACGGTTGGATGTGGAGAGACTGATATCAACAATATCGACAACCAGCTGTGCTGCTCTAGCTTCAATATTCCTGGCATCCTGCCGTGCGCGGCAAATCAATGCCGATCACTACAGGGGGTGTTCGAATGTAAATCCCCCTGGCTTATTTATCTGCGGGGGGTTCAGTATCTACATATTATGAACAGCCATCTCAGTTTCGCATTATGCAACCATAAAAATCACTTAAAACATGCTAATAATGGCACACTGTGGTTTAAACTAGAATTAGAATGGGTTTGTCCATGTAAAACTTGTTGCAGTTGGTTACTAGGGTGCTTTTGTGGTTGCTACAACATTTCTAGGTGGTCACCAGGGTGCTTTGTGGTTGCTATGTGGTCACTAAAGGGTATATTGGTGGTTTTTTAGGAATTATTAAGTGTTTGCCAGGCTGCTTTTAGTGGTTGCTAGGGTGTTGCTAGGTAGTTACTAGGGTGTATTGGTGGTTGCTAAACATCTCTAGGTGGTTACCAGGGTGTGTTGGTGGTTTCTAGGTGGTTAATAGGGTGTTTTTTGGTTACTATGTTGTATTTGTGTTTGCTAAAGCATTACTTGGTGGTTACCAGGGTGCTTTGTGGTTGCTATGAGGTCACTATAGGGTATATTGGTGGTTGTTTAGGAATTATTAAGTGTTTGCCAGGCTGCTTTTGGTGGTTGCTAGGGTGTTGCTAGGTAGTTACTAGGGTGTATTGGTGGTTGCTAAACATTTCTAGGTGGTTACCAGGGTGCGTTGGTGGTTTCTAGGTGGTTAATAGGGTGTTTTGTGGTTACTATGTGGTATTTGTGTTTGCTAAAGCATTACTTGGTGGTTACCAGGGTGCTTTTGTGGTTACTATGTGGTCACTATAGGGTATATTGGTGGTTGTTTGGGAATTATTAAGTGTTTGCCAGGCTGCTTTTGATGGTTGCTAGGGTGTTGCTAGGTAGTTACTATGGTGTATTGGTGGTTGCTAAACATTTCTAGGTGGTTACCAGGGTGCGTTGGTGGTTTCTAGGTGGTTAATAGGGTGTTTTGTGGTTACTATGTGGTATTTGTGTTTGCTAAAGCATTACTTGGTGGTTACCAGGGTGCTTTTGTGGTTGCTATGTGGTCACTATAGGGTATATTGGTGGTTGTTTAGGAATTATTAAGTGTTTGCCAGGCTGCTTTTGGTGGTTGCTAGGGTGTTACTAGGTAGTTACTAAGGTGTATTGGTGGTTGCTAAACATTTCTAGGTGTTTACCAGGGTGCATTGGTGGTTGCTAGGGTGTTTCTAGGTAGTTACTAGGGTGTATTGGTGGTTGCCAAACATTTCTAGGTGTTACCAGGGTGTGTTGGTGGTTTCTAGGTGGTTAATAGGGTGTTTTGTGGTTACTAGGTTGTATTTGTGTTTGCTAAGGCATTTCTAGGTGGTAGTAGGGTGCTTTGTGGTTGCTATGTGGTTTATATGGCATATTAGAGATTGCTAAGGCATTGCTAACTGGTTGCCAGAGTGCTTTTGATGATTGCTAGGGTGTTGCTAGGTGGTTACTAAAGTGTATTGGTGGTTGCTAAAGGTTACTGTGTGGTTACCAGGGTGCTATGTGGTTACTAAGGTGTATTTATGATTGCTAAGGCATTACTAGGTGATTGTCAGGGTGCTTTGGTGGTTGCTAGGGCATTGCTAGGGTGCTTTTATAGTTACTATATAGTTACTATGGTTGCTAAAACATTGTTGCCAGGGTGCTTTGGTGGTTGCTAAGGCATCACAAACTAACTACCAGGATGCTTTAGTAGGTTGCTAGGGTGTTGCTTTTGTGGTTGCCTTGTCATTACTAAGGTGTTTTGGTGGATGCTAAAGCATTACTTAGTGGTTGCCAGGGTGCTTTGTGGTTACTAGGTTGTATTCGTGTTTGTTAAAGGGTTAGTTCACCCAAAAATGAAAATTCTGTCATTAATTACTCACCCTCACGTCGTTCGAGACCCGTAAGACCTCCGTTCATATTCGGAACACAAATGAAGATATTTTTGTTGAAAGCTGATGGCTGAGAAAGGCCTCCATTGGCATTCAGTACACTTATACTCCCAAGACGGATAAAAGACACTCAAAACATCGTTACAAAGTCCATCTCACCACAGTGACTCTACAATAATCTTACGATGCGACGACAATAGTTTTTGTGCGCAAAAAAAATCAAAATAACACCTTTTTCCAACTTGTTACTGCCTTCCGTGTGTGCCTCCACGACGCATGCGCGAGAATATGACGCAGATCCGGCGTTCGGACAGATGACCCAGAAGTGATTTGTTTACAATCAGAGGAAGACGCGCGTATCTCAGCTGTTGGATTCTACATTGATCGTGCTTTAGGTCTCGGCGTAGTGCTCAAAATGGGGTTAGAGTGTGCATTTCATGGATTCCCGAACCCCGGCGCTACGTCATATTCTCGCGCATGCGTCGTGGAGGCACACGCGGAAGGCAATAACAAGCTGGATAAAGGTGTTATTTTGATTTTTTTTTTGCGCACAAAAACTATTGTCGTCGCATCGTAAGATTATTGTAGAGTCACTGTGGTGAGATGGACTTTGTAATGACATTTTAAGTGCCTTTTATCGGTCTTGGGAGTATAAGTGTACTGAATGCCAATGGAGGCCTAACTGAAGCCTTTCTCAGCCATCAGCTTTCAACAAAAATATCTTCATTTGTGTTCCGAAGATGAATGGAGGTCTTACGGGTCTCGAACGACATAAGGGTGAGTAATTAATGACAGAATTTTCATTTTTGGGTGAACTAACCCTTTAAGGCATCACTTGGTGGTTACCAGGGTGTTTCTAAGTGGGTACTAGTGTGTTTTGTGGTTGTTATGTGGTTACTAGGGTGTATTTATGGTTGCTAAGGCATTACTAGGTGGTTGCCAGGGTGCTTTGGTAGTTGCTGTGTGTTTACTAGGGTTCTTTGGTGGTTGCTAAAGGCGCTGCTAGGTGGTTACTAGGGTGCTTGCTTTGAGGTTACTAGGTTGTATTGGTGTTTGCTAAGGCATCACTTGGTGTTACCAAGGTGCCTTTGTGGTCACTAGGGTGTATTTATAGTTGCTAAGGCATTACTAGGTGGTTACCAGGGTGCTTTTGTGGTTGCTAAGGCGTTTCTAGGTACTAGTGTGCTTTGTGGTTGCTGTGTGTTGGTGGCTGCTAAGGCATTACTAAGTGCTTATTATGGTGATTGCTAAGGTGTTGTGGGATTTTTCACAAGTTTCAACATCCACAAGGCAAAAATTATGATTGCTTAGATAATCCCCTTTTCCCCTTAATAAGCTGCATTGTTTGTGCACTTCTTTCAACCAATGCACACACATAAAAACAGTAAACACTGGACAAATAGCACTATTTCTGCGCTGTGTATACACTGTGGCGAGTCCCGTGAAGGTTTATTCTCCAGGAACAGTGTGCTGATGAGCATCCCTGGGGTGTGATAAAAGCCATTCATAAAGCTAACTCCGTCCCTCCACCACACAACATGGCATTGAAATAAGTCTCTAAAATGTGACATCGGGGCTCCTTGAGTCCAAAAGAGAGAGGGGCCCAAAGGAAGAGCGTTGGGGGCTTTTCATCTGAAGCGTAATGCCAGGACAACACAGCCCACTGTCTCTCTATCCCCCTCAGAGAGATGAAAAATCAAAACACATCACACATGCTGAAAAGAGGACAGCGGTGTGTGACTTCTAATCGCACAAGAAAAGAAAAAGCTCCAACATTGGTTGAATAACCCATAATCCCTCTGCCTTCAGAATCCAGAGAACAGGGGAAAAAAAGAAAACAACAAGCAGTGTATATGTTTTTCTATATCATTATATTTGCTTGACTATTTATCACTCAATCTCACAACCACTCAGAACTTTCAAAATTCCAAAGTATTTAAACTTCATACGTTATGGCAACATTTGAAGTTTGTCCTTAACTTTGCTTTGGAGCACAAATAATGCACAGAAGCACTTACAGTGAGGAAAATAAGTATTTGAACACCCTGCTATTTTGCAAGTTCTCCCACTTAGAAATCATGGAGGGGTCTGAAATTGTCGTCGTAGGTGCATGTCCACTGTGAGACATAATCTAAAAAAAAAAATCCAGAAATCACTATTTATTTGTATGATACAGCTGCAAATAAGTATTTGAACACCTGTCTATCAGCTAGAATTCTGACCCTCAGAGACCTGTTAGTCTGCCTTTAAAATGTCCACCTCCACTCCATTTATTATCCTAAATTAGATGCACCTGTTTGAGGTCGTTAGCTGCATAAAGACACCTGTCCACCCCAGACAATCAGTAAGAATCCAACTACTAACATGGCCAAGACCAAAGAGCTGTCCAAAGACACTAGAGACAAAATTGTACACCTCCACAAGGCTGGAAAGGGCTACGGGTTAAATTGCCAAGCAGCTTGGTGAAAAAAGGTCCACTGTTGGAGCAATCATTAGAAAATGGAAGAAGATAAACATGACTGTCAATCTCCCTCAGACTGGGGCACCATGCAAGATCTCACCTCGTGGGGTCTCAATGATCCTAAGAAAGGTGAGAAATCAGCCCAGAACTACACGGGAGGAGCTGGTCAATGACCTGAAAAGAGCTGGGACCACCGTTTCCAAGGTTACTGTTGGTAATACACTAAGACGTCATGGTTTGAAATCATGCATGGCACGGAAGGTTCCCCTGCTTAAACCAGCACATGTCCAGGCCCGTCTTAAGTTTGCCAATGACCATTTGCATGATCCAGAGGAGTCATGGGAGAAAGTCATGTGGTCAGATGAGACCACAATAGAACTTTATGGTCATAATTCCACTAAACGTGTTTGGAGGAAGAAGAATGATGAGTACCATCCCAAGAACACCATCCCTACTGTGAAGCATGGGGGTGGTAGCATCATGCTTTGGGGGTGTTTTTTCTGCACATGGGACAGGGCGACTGCACTGTATTAAGGAGAGGATGACCGGGGCCATGTATTGCGAGATTTTGGGGAACAACCTCCTTCCCTCAGTTAGAGCATTGAAGATGGGTCGAGGCTGGGTCTTCCAACATGACAATGACCCAAAGCACACAGCCAGGATAACCAAGGAGTGGCTCTGTAAGAAGCATATCAAGGTTCTGGCGTGGCCTAGCCAGTCTCCAGACCTAAACCCAATAGAGGATCTTTGGAGGGAGCTCAAACTCCGTGTTTCTCAGCGACAGGCCAGAAACCTGACTGATCTAGAGAAGATCTGTGTGGAGGAGTGGGCCAAAATCCCTCCTGCAGTGTGTGCAAACCTGGTGAAAAACTACAGGAAACGTTTGACCTCTGTAATTGCAAACAAAGGCTACTGTACCAAATATTAACATTGATTTTCTCAGGTGTTCAAATACTTATTTGCAGCTGTATCATACAAATAAATAGTTTAAAAATCATACATTGTGATTTCTGGATTTCTTTTTTTAGATTATGTCTCTCACAGTGGACATGCACCTACGATGACAATTTCAGACCCCTCCATGATTTCTAAGTGGGAGAACTTGCAAAATAGCAGGGTGTTCAAATACTTATTTTCCTCACTGTATATAGATTGATTTGATGAGCTTGGCATGCCAGTGGCATGAAGGATTGCTCTGGTATTAATGAATGTTTTGACACATGATACAGTAAGTAATGAGGTTTACTGCTGTGATCCTCACGAGCTGCAGTGTTTTAAACTCATTCATCATGCTTTTACTCTGTCCTGACGTGGGTCTTTATGGAATGCTAATTTGACGATTTGGTTCGCCGGTCCCCATGGCGTACTTATTAATCTATTAAAACACTCCGGGTTACTGAAATCACTTTGATCGCTAATAGGTGTCGAAACTCAGAAGCATGACTGCAACTTATGCCACATCTCAGTTCCTTAGCAACTGAGAGAGAGAGAGAGAGAGAGAGAGAGAGAGAGAGCAGACAGGGAAGAAATCAAACAGCCCAGCGCTGACCCATAATCACACTGACAATCAGAAACACAGGGAGAGATGAAAGAAGCAGCACTTCAAAGTGAACTAAAGTGAAAGACAAAAGTGCTCAGGTCGGGAGGAAACATGAAAACATGACTGTCCTTATAAACACTTCAAGTGCTCTCTTACAGTCAGATTATATCATCTACAGCAGACCAAATATATGGAAGCCCATTTCTGACACATTAGGGGGGAAAAATGATTTGGTAAATCTTCATTTTACATATCAAGTTGAAATGATGAGATTAAAAAAATCGAAATTATGACATACTTAGTCATAATTATGAGATAAAGTCAAAATTGTAAGATAAATAGTCATAATAATTACACGGTCATAATTATGACACATGAAATCATAATTATGACATATTAAGTTAATTATGATAAAAAGTCGAAATATGAGACAAAACGGGATAATTGTAAGTCAAAATATGAGATAAAAAAGTCCCAATTATGACAAACTAAGTCATAATTATGAGATAAAGTCGAAATTATGAGATAAAAAGACACTTTCATAATTATGATAAAAAGCAATAATTATGAGACGAGTCAAAATTGTAAGATAAAAGATACATAAATATGCGATAAAAAGTAAAAATTGTGAGATAAAAAGTAATAATTATGACATATTGTCATCATTATGATAAAAAGTCAAAATATGAGATAAAAAGTCCCAATTATGACATACTATAAGTCAAAATTTTAAGATAAAAAGTCATCATAATTTCAACTTTTGATCTCATAATTATGACTATGTCATAATTATGAGATAAAGTCGAAATTATGAGATAAAAAGACATTATTTAATAATTATGATAAAAAGCAGTAAATATGAGACAAGACAAATTTGTCAGATAAAAGATACATAAATATGATATAAAAAGTCAAAATTATGAGATATAAAGTAATAATTATGACATATTGTCATCATTATGATAAAAAGTCAAAATTAGATTAAAAGTCATAATTATGACATACTAAGTAATAATTATGAGACAAGTCAATTTTTTAAGATAAAAAGTCAATTATGAGATAAATAGTTGGAATTATGAGATACATTTAAAATTATGAGACAAAGTCGAAATTATGAGACAAAAAGCCAAAATTATAAGATAAAAAGTCGTGATTATACGATATAAAGTTTAAATGATGAAATGTTTAAAAAAATTGATAAAAGTCATTATGAGATAAAAAGTAACATTTATGACATTCAAAGTTTAAGCTCATCTAAGTTATAAAGATATAAAGTCCAAATTATATTACTATCTGTCATAATTTGGACTTTTCAAGCCATAAATATGACTGTATTAATTTGTAATTTCGATTTATGTCATAAGTATAATTTTAAATAGCATGATTTATTTTCTTATGTGGTGGAAATGGGCTCCCATAAAAATCAGACCACATTTCATTTTCATATTTTTCACTGGGATCTCTTGATCAAGCTCTGTTGTGAATTAGTAATAATGGAGAAGGGGGAAAAAACTATCTTTTGAATCGTTCAGGGTTTATCCGAGACCACAAATGTTTGTGCTCGTCTTTCTCTTTAACATTCAACCCTGAACAATGGACACTCTCTCTCTCTGTCCCGACAAAAGGGCTCATTTTCAATAGCATTCCCACACACAATTAATTCCTGTTTGTTAATGGCCACGATGAGTCACTGGGATCAGCAGCACGAGGACTACAAAACATGGGGAGAAACTTATGAAAAGAGCAGCAAAAAGGATGTTCTTTCTTAGTACTGACTTATGACAGACTTATGGGATGAGATCAAATCAAAGACAAACTGAAAAGCCTCAGAAGATTTTATTTGACATCAGTTTACCCTTGAGTTTGAACTGTTGCGAAACATATTGTGGACACTAACTTGGGCAAGTAACGAGGACCAACATATCTGATAAGAGGAAAAGTATTTATATATTAGACGTGGGACTAAAATGTTTTAAGTGCACCATCCAGCGGTCACTGACCGAACTACTTTTTACCTCATCAGAAGGCGACATGTTGTTTAGTCGCGCGACTTCCTGCATGCCCATCGCGTCCTTGGGTCTCTCATCGCTTCAGAATATGACTGATTAACACTTTTATTCGGTTCATAATAATTACAGAAATGATATGAAGTGATGAATCGTATTTGGTAAGCCACACTTGTTATCTCTAGTACAATGACTGTGTCTATGACTGTTCACCGAAGGTTAAACGTGTTCTCAATGTTAATGACATTTGTTTGCAACACTTATACCGACCAGTACGAGTGTTAAAAGTTGTTGACAAACCTGCAGAATGACTGAGGAGAGATGAGCGCTCCTAACGCCAGTGAACGCAAGGCCTGCTGGGGCGCGAGAGACGAGCTCTGGAAGTGTCTAGATGTCCACCGAGACAGCACATCTGCCTGCGAGAAACACCAGCAGGAGTTTGAAGACAAGTGTCCTGCCCAGTGGGTCTGTCCATAGTACTGATTCAATAGTTCTGAGTGCAGAAACATACGGATGTCTTAAACAAATATTTATTTGCTGCAGCTGTCATGAATATTGAGATTTCTTCGAGCATTTTTAACGTATTATTTCTTTTGTTGAGAAAAAAAAAACCCTAAAACATTTGATTTACATTCCTTTATATTTAGACTTGTAGTCAATATTTACTAATAAGTACACTAATATTCCCCTCTCAAAAAGTACACACTGTTGCATATTTTTTCGGGGAGTAATATGCTTTAGTGCGAGTATAAATTGCTTTTGAACACCAAATCAAGTTTTTAATGTTGTTTATATCATGTCTATGTGATGTCCGCTGTTTTTTCCTGACGTCACAAACTACCTTGTAACCAATCACGTCAATGTGTGTGCGAGTTTTAGCATATCATTAATATATATATATATATATATATATATATGATATAGATATCGGGTACATTTAGCAAGCAAGTGAATTATGTATATCACAATGTTATGATGAACTAGCCATTCTCACTGACATCCTTTGATGTTCAAAGTGTTTCTAAGGATTTTAGAAGGCAGATTGAGATGGCAAACCGGAACATTTGTGTAACATTAGCAACACATTATTATCTGTTTGATAATGTAGTCAAGCAAAAGGCTAATCATATTAGTTACCATTATATGTGTCCGATGTTGATACCTTTCTGCGGCATTTACCTCAGTAAGTTGGTGACTGTTTCTGAGCTCATGCGAGTGGAGGCAAGGCTAATTTGCATATTAACGGATCCGCGTATACTAAATAAAGCAAGGGTGTAGTTACGTTTAAGTTATTTTAAGGCATCTAGAAATGAAAAAGCGTTTAAATATGTAATTTTAGTGATCAAAGATGAGTTTTAAGGGATAAAATTATTGACTACAGGGGGGACTTTAATTGCATTGCAGTGATAAAAGTATACTCTCTACTTAAAGGATAAGTTAACTTTAAAATAAAAATTACCCCATGATTTGCTCACCCTCAAGCCATCCTTAGGTGTATATGACTTTCTTCTTTCTGATGAACACAATCAGTGTTATATTAATAAATAACCTGGCTCTTAAGCTTGATAATGGGTTGGGAGTGAACGAGTTTGAAGCTCAGAAAACTGCTCCCATCCATTATAAAAGTGTTCCACACGGCTCCAGGGGGTTAATAAAGCACTTCTGAAGTGAAGCGATGGGTTTTTGTAAGAAAAATAAACATATTTAACACGTTATAAATTAAAATATCTAGCTTCCGCCAGACCGCCTTCCGTATTCAACGAAGAAAGTATAACGGCTCTCGCAGTTCAAAACGCTTACGCTACGTCATCGTTACGCCAGTTACGCTTTTTCCGTAAGTTGAATACGGGAGGCAGTCTGGCGGAAGCTAGATATTTTAATTTATAAAGTGTTGAATATGGATATTGTTCTTACACAAATGCATCAATTTGCTTCAGAAGGCCTTTATTAACCCCTCGGAGCCGTGTGGAGTACGTTTATGATGGATGGATGCTCTCTTTTGAGCTTTTTATTAATATTAGTGCAGTTTTTAGAAATCTACCTTTAGGATCTGAAGTACACTACAAGTGCACATTCAATACAATTAAGCACCCTTGTTTTCATGGCAATAGTGTATTCTGTTGAATTTCACAGTACGTGTACATGAACTGATTGTTGTAATTCAACGGCAGGTGAAGTATTTCGTCAAACGGAGGGACTTCTTGAAGTACAAGGAGAAAATACAACATGAGGGCTATGAACCAACTGAAGGAGCATCAAAATTATAGCCAGCAATGATGATCATCGGAGGGAATGATAACAATGGATTTTTCTAATATATAAAACATTGTTGTTTTGTCTTATTTATCATGATTAATGATTCTGTGCTGTATGGAGCTTCAATGTAATATTTCAAGTGCGAAATAAATAAATGAAGCAAAAATACAGCGTTTTATTATGTTTCAGAGATGTCAGGTGAAATAAATCGATCACAGAACATATTACAATGATTCGCTCGTGACAAGGCAGACAATAACAAAATGTTTGTTTCCTGTATGTACAACGATTAAAGGGATAGTCCACCCAAAAAGGAAAATTCTGTCATTTACTCAACCTCAAGTTGTTCTAAACCTGTACGAGTTTCTTTGTTTTACGGTCTATGTGTTGAACACATAAGAAGATATTTTGAAGAATGTCGGTAACCAAACGGTTGCTGGTCCCCATTGACCTAAATAGAAAGGAAGTCAATGGGGACCAGAAACTGTCTGGTTGCCGACATTAGGCTTGAGGGTGAGTATATGATGAGAGTTTTTATTTTTGGGGTGAACAATCCCTTTAATGGCCACCTTCAAAAAGCACAGAGGTTTGTTCAACTGAAAGACCGTGAGAATAACAAAGGATTTGAAATGACCTGACCACATGAGCTATGTAACATTTTGGTAAGAGCATGTTAGATACTATGTCTGATTTCAGCAGCGACTTCAACTGCAAAATAGGCCTGACGCAGAATCTCCCTCAAACCTCTCAAGTAAATAATGCAAATGTATCAACATTTGTTAGACATCAGAAAATAAAGCATACAGACATGTTACATTCAGTGGGCGCGCACACAAGCATTGCTGATTGTGTTTTGCAGGCACATAAACTTGTGCGTTCAGCTGTAAAGATGTTAATCTACGGCTAATACTTTAAGGCAACATTGATATAGAAGTGTAAGAATAATTTCCACCGTTTGTGTCGTTCATTCAGTCACAGTGAGCAGTTCTGCATCCTCCGACGGAGGTGTCACGGACACTCTCTTACTCCATGGACGGGGGGGAAATAAGGCCTTAATCACATTTAAATGCCTCCTTCAGTGTATATCCAGTGTCCTCAGTCCCTACATGTCAAACACTCACGCCTGTGCCGCCCACCTCCGGCTACAAGCTGCCCGTGACGTTACGCATTACGGCCCAGGTGGGGAACTCGCTCAGATGGAAGAGAGGCTCTCCCCATGTCATTATGGCCAACATGACCACAAAAACTCCAATCAGATTCACTCCGAACCCGGCCTTGACCTGCGAATCACAAGGAGAAGGCAAACTTTGTCAGATGATGAGCTTACACTAGGGCAGGGATGTCCAAAGTCGGTCCTGGAGGGCCACTGTCCTGCAGAGTTTAGCTCCAACTTGCCTCAACAATTGGACACCCCTGCACTAGGGGAACATGCTTATTGTCCCATTTATTTAGGCAAAAACAAATAGTCAGTAATATAGTTAATACTATAAATTAGACGTTTTCTGTCCCTAGTAAGTGGTTTTATACGAGTTTTTCTACAAAACAGTTGCAAAAATGTGTGTTCTCAGTGGCCCAAAGTTTTGTCTGGCCTAAGAAAATTGACATCTTTATCCTTTATGCAAATATTAAAAATGGGTTAAAGATTTTGTAAGCAAATTGGGTAGTTGTGCTTGGAGTCATTTGTTTTATTTGTGATAACGCAATGAAAAATGTCAAGAACAAAAACAAGAATATTAATAACTGATTATGAAGCCTGTAGGTGTAGTTTGCCAGATAACTTTGTCAGATACATATCGAAATAATACTCATTTAGTGTTTTGTTCCTCCCTCATATTTAAAAAAAATATTTTCCTATAAAACAAATATGCCCCCTGGAAAACACATTGGGCCACTACTGTACATACTGTATGATTTAAAAACTAATTTAATAATAGATAGGTAATACAGACATTCAATATATGTTAAAATAGATTTAACACAATATTTATTTTATTATGAACATGCATTTTGGCCCCTGTTTCCACAATATAAATGCTTTATTTTTAATATAATATAATAAACATTAAAATAATATAATCAAATAGTTTCCCTTTTAGCTGATGCACACTTTTAATATATTTTAAAATGCTTTCAAAACACATCACCAAAAATCTTTTTTTTTTTTTTTTTTACTTTTTCTTTTTTGAATATGCATTTTTATATAGAATACGTAAAAGAAATTGTATTATTAAAATAACAGTTTAAATGATAGTTTATTAAAAATAATTGAAATAGCCTTTTTAATATTTCCCCCTTACTTTTTATATATATATATATATATATATATTTTTTTTTTTATATATATATTTTCCACGTTCTCCTCTTTTTAAAGTAAACAAAAAAAAAACTTTTTAAAGCTACTGTCTCCTCTTTTTTATTGCTTTTTTTCTTACTCAATTTTGCTATATTAATCAGTAGTGGATCATCTTAAAATGTCATGCTAAAAGTGCAATGACTGTTTACCATCAGCCCTGTTATTTTTTGGAATCCTAAAATATACTGAAATGTTAAAGGGGTGATGAATTGAGAAATCAACTTTCCCTTGAGCTTTTGATATATAAAAGGTCAAGGTAATATAAGAATATCCTGTAAGTTTCAGAGCTGAAAACTTCCTTGTTAGTCAAAGAAAAGCTTTTATAGACACTAGGCGCAGAAAACGCTGGATCTCAGAATGTCCCCGGCTATGACATCAGAGTGTAGTGAAGCACCGCCTCAACAGAAGAAGATCAACGCCTGATTCTGTAGCCCCGCCCACCGACTCGTGCCGCTAACATGACAGCTACGAGCAGCATAGAGCTAAACCGCATCGCATTTCTAAGCAGTAAACATACCACATACGCTTTTCGGATTCTGATTTTTAAAGGGTTAGTTCACCCAAAAATGAAAATTCTGTCATTAATTACTCACCCTCATGTCGTTCGACACCCGTAAGACCTCCGTTCATATTCGGAACACAAATTAAGATATTTTTGTTGAAAGCTGATGGCTGAGAAAGGCTTCAGATAGGCCTGCATGGGCATTCAGAACATTTACACTCACAAGACCCATAAAAGGCACTTAAAACGTCGTTACAAAGTCCATCTCACCACAGTGACTCTACAATAATCTTACGATGCGACGACAATAGTTTTTGTGCGCAAAAAAAATCAAAATAACACCTTTATCCAACTTGTTCTTGTCCTCCGTTTGTGTCTCCACGACACATGCGCGAGAATATGACGCAGATCCGGGGTTCGGGAATCCATGAAATGCACACTTTAGCCCCATTTTGAGAACTACGCCGAGATCTAAAGCACGATCAATGTAGAATCCAACAGCTTAGATACGCGCGTCTTCCTCTGCTTGTAAACAAATCGCTTCTGGGTCATGTGTCCGAACGCCGGATCTGCGTCATATTCTCACGCATGCGTCGTGGAGGCATACACGGAAGACAAGAACAAGTTGGATAAAGGTGTTATTTTGATTTTTTTTTTGCGCACAAAAACTATTGTCTTCGCATTGTAAAATTATTGTAGAGTCACTGTGGTGAGATGGACTTTGTAACGACGTTTTAAGTGCCTTTTATGGGTCTTGTGAGTGTAAATGTACTGAATGCCAATGGAGGCCTATCTGAAGCCTTTCTCAGCATCAGCTTTCAACAAAAATATCTTCATTTGTGTTCCGAATATGAACGGAGGTCTTACGGGTGTCGAACGACATGAGGGTGAGTAATTAATGACAGAATTTTCATTTTTGGGTGAACTAACCCTTTAAGCATTCGGATTCCAGTATTATGAATGCATGGGTGAACTTTATTTTGAATGAATATCCAGCTCATGTGGGGAAGACATTGCACGTTTGTTCCTTCATTTAACCACGGATTCGTTTGTAAACAAGAGACTGAATTTGCAGACAGGATGAGATTGCATGAACAAATGAAGCAACACACTAATGTGAGTAAAAAACAATTTTTATGTGATAGTATTGCATTGTTGCAGATCGTTTAATATCTATGGATTATGTGTACGTGTCTAACAGAACATACCGTAGCACACTGTCACAGGCTGGAGAATATTTTATTTGCGGTTCATTACTGTCTTGATGTGTGTTGTTCACTCTCTTGACTCGATATTTGAAGGGCGTGTGTGTGGTTTGCGGCCATATTCATTGATGGATCGGGCGGGCCAAGTAACATTAATAAAAAAATATTTTTCCCATCAATCGCGATTGATGAGAGATGAATCATTGTGTTTGTTTGATAAAGATATTTTGCGAGCCCTGGATGTGGGCTGGGCGATTCATTCCGGTTGCCGTTTGCCATACACTGTCACTGACAGGGGAGCAGAAGCTCATTAAATATGCAAATCTTATCCAATCCTAGCCGTGGGCGTTTACTTCCAAGTCTTCAGTGCGGCACGCCCATCAAAACTGAGCGTTTCTTGAGAGAGCCTCAAAACCAAGTCAGAAAATAGCCTATTACTTATTCATTATGATGTTTTTGAATCTAAAAACAATGCGAACGCAATAAGTTGACCTCAGACAACAGTATATATTTTTTTTAAAAGCCAGTTCATGACCCCTTTAATAACTTAGCTTCAGATGGCACAATTCAATTTCTCTTTTTAACATTTTTGAACACAGACCAGGCATGTGTTTCTCCAAATGGCCCTCAGTTTGTGTGCATTTCAGAGACGTGCTTATGAAAAACAAATGATTAGTGGCCTTTCGACATTGCGTTCCTGGCACAGCTGTGAGACGTGACAGAGGTGATATAACAGGATAATGTTGTTTCATACCATGTCGCTGATCTTCACGTGTCCATAACTGAACACAATGGCGTTCGGCGGGTTTCCAACAGGCAGCATGACGCCGAAGGACACGCACATGGTGGCAGGGATGAGTGTGTGTAGAGGGTTGATCTGCAGCGTCTCTGACTGTGAGGGAACAGGACACACAGGGTCGCTCATTAGGGTCATTCAGGACAGAACACCACTGTGAAACAATACACTTTCATGAATATGTTTATGTGAGACTGGTCTGTCTTTCAGGTGTGATGTCAGTCGTGTGTGTTAGCGTGTTCTGACCAAGGCGGAGAGGATGGGCAGAAACACTGTGAGCGTGGCGGGGTTGCTGGCGAACTCAGTGACAGCGGACACGAGTAGACACGCCAGCAGCGTGACGGCCCACGGAGGAAGACCACTCATTGGCTCCAGCTGCCGACCAATCCACATGGAGAGCCCAGACACCTGCCCGAGAGAAGTCACATGGTTCATTTACAAGTTGAGTTAATGTATGTGGCATGTTTGTTTCTAGAGAAGATTCTGACTGATCTCACAGCACTTCTGTAATAAAATAGTGAAGTAAAATTATGATTTAATACAATATTCTTCATTTTAGGTATGATTTTAGGGGAAATGCTACTTCTTAATATTTTGACTCTTAGGAGACACTTTTATCCAAGTCAACTTGAAATCTTAAATATAAAACTAAATAAAAATAAATTATATAAAATATTATATATTATTGATTTATAATATATTAAAATAGAATATTATTTTGACTTTTAGTTGACACTTTTATCCAGTGCAACTTTGTTGGTTAATCTTGCAAAGAAATGTTTTACACTGTTCATATTACACTGTAATAAAAAAATATATATATATAAATAAATGAATGAATACAATAAAAAATACAAATAAATATATATATTTTTTCAAATTAAAATAAAATATAATAAAAGAAAAAAAAATTATAAAATAATGTTTGGGTAATATTACACTGTAATATTAAAATAAAATTACATAAATAATGTAATATTAAAGTAAAAAAAAAATATGTATAAATGTACATGTTTCATAAAGGAATACAATAATACAATTAAATTATTAAATGATATAAAATCAAATAATGTTTGGGTGATATTACACTGTAATATTAAAATAAAATAACATTAATAATGTAATATTAAAGTAAAATAAACAATTATAAAATTGTTTCATAAAGGAATACAATGATAAAATTAAATGATTAAAATGAAATAAAATAGAAAGGAATTATAAGGAAGACCGTTAATGCTGCATTGTCAAAATCTTTTCACAATCATACTTTAATCATACTTATACATCACATATATTACAGTAATGAGAATAAATTGGTTTCACATTACAGTAGACCAGTGACAATTATGATATATTTATAATATAAAAATCATAATGGTCATAAAAAACGGCCATATTTCTTTTATCCAAAATTGATTCGGGGACAAAATATTACCTGGCAATTTTTTACACATTAATGAGTTTTACTGATTTACACTAGTCCCCTGAAATACAACCTTTGAGACACGCTCACCTTGCATCCGGCAGCCAGTGCATATCCTCCTCCAACCAGAATAACAATTTCCCACGGCATCAGTCTCTGGAAGTCTTTCCACGTGATCATCGGGGCCAGAGGGTCCTCTTCCTCCTCATCGTCATCATCATCATCACCTGCACAGATAACAGAGACAAGAGCACTTACCAAACCCGGCCAACAGGGTGCGCCGTCGAGAACATTCACCTTTGCTCTCATGTCCTCAACTCGAATGTACTGGTTGTACAACTAGACCCTGGCGGTCCGTAGTACAGCAGCGGGCCTGCTGAGCGAATGTATTGAAGTGTGGAGCGGCCCTGCTGCGGGCAGCGTGGGATCTGACCTTTGCTCTCGCTGGAGAATGCAGATGGCCAAGGCTTTCGAGCGGGGATGAGGAAGAGGAGGAAGCCGAGCAACACCGACACCGTGGCATCAGTCCTGTAGCCCTTCCTGCGAAATCAATGGCGTTTAGTGAATCTTCCGTATATGTTAGAGGCTTTATTTTGCATCAAAGCCAGAAAATGGCTCTTCTAGAAAAAGAATTGACATAAGATGTTCTCATACTTCTCAAAAAGTGACGTCCAGCCGGGGACAAATCCAGGCTCCCTGGTGAACCAAAGTACGGTCATCAGAACAAAAAAGATGCCAGTCACGACTTCAGGATAGCTGTGCACCAGGAGAACAAAACTGATATTAGTCACAATATCAAAACAGTCAAAAAAATCTGAAATCAGAAAACTATCTATCTATCTATCTATCTATCTATCTATCTATCTATCTATCTATCTATCTATCTATCTATCTATCTATCTATCTATCTATCTATCTATCTATCTATCTATCTATCTATCTATCTATCTATCTATCTATCTATCTATCTATCTATCTATCTATCTATCTATCTATCTATCTATCTATCTATCTATCTATCTATCTATCTATCTATCTATCTATCTATCTATCTATCTGTCTGTCTGTCTGTCTGTCTGTCTGTCTGTCTATCAATCTATATATCTGTCTGTCTGTCTGTGTGTCAGTCTGTCAGACTGTCCGACCCGTCTGTCCATCCGTTCATCCATCCATCCATCCATCCATCCATCCATCCATCCATCCATCCATCCATCCATCCATCCATCCATCCATCCATCCATCCATGTGTACCTGTCTGTCTGTCTGTCTGTTTATCTATCTATCTATCTATCTATCTATCTATCTATCTATCTATCTATCTATCTATCTATCTATCTATCTATCTATCTATCTATCTATCTATCTATCTATCTATCTATCTATCTATCTATCTATCTATCTATCTATCTATCTATCTATCTATCTCTATCTATCTATCTATCTGTCTATCTATCGTACACTAAAGAAAATGAGTGTATGAAATACTTTGAAAAAAAATTCACTCAGAAACTGCTAGTAAAGTACAAACTACTAGTACAAGAAATGGCAACTAACATTGAATCAAATGTGAAATTTAGAGCTAGAAAGACTGAAATAGTATGTAAAACATTTTTTTACAGTGTACCTAATGGGGCCGAGTTTCTGGTACTCCTCATGAATGCGTTTCTCGGACAGGATTTCTCGTCTGGTTTTGCGTTTCTTGCTGAGAGAGCAAGTCTCTCTGAAACTGTGAAGAGATAACAGCTTCTGAGTTCAGCAAGTTTCAGAAAAAAAAAAATCAAAATGAAAAAAAAAAAAAGTATTTTATTCTTACTTGCATCCCAGAAATAAAAAGTGCAGCCAGATCCAGGTGAGTATCAGCATGATCAGAGCGATCGGCAAACTGAAGATGAACCAGGTGCCAAAGTTGATGACTTTTGCTTCTGGGTAACGACTGAAAAAGACATTTTATAACAAAGCTTAGTGTTGCTAACACATACAAACTTAACTATTAACCTTTACTCTGTGTTATAAACCCTGTAACACTGTTGATGTTTAAGACTTTTAAAAATTGCTTATAAATCGCTCTATATATATTATCACCAAATATTGGATTTAATCGTTTAGTCAATTTGTTTTCTTTGCATTAATTTTGAAACTGATTGATCGTAGACCTCATTGATCTGGGGATAAAGTTCATCTTTTGTGAAAAAGAAAGCATGCAATGCTCAAGTTATAGTTTATTTGTGTACTTGAACATGTGTGTGTGTGTGTGTGTGTGCAGTAGCGCGAGTGTGCATGTATCCATGCATGCACAGGTCAGAGGCCTTTATCTTTGCAAGTTCACATGTACATATGTGAACATGAGCATGATTAACATGATATTCAAGATATTCAGATCATGATATTTTCAATTTCTCCCAATCATTTTCAATGGATGGTCATTTTTGACCAATATAAGCTCAGATCAATGAGGCCTAAAGTCAGTCAGTTTCAAAAATGAATACAAAACCTGTCCTCATTGAAAGAAAACAAGTTGACCAAAAGATTGAATCCAATATTTGTTGATAATATAGCAAAACGAGAGAGATTTATAAGCTATTTTTTGTAGGCCGGTCATTTCAAGGTGGGAAAAAAATCCCCCAAAAATACAAAGATTATCCCAAAAATGTTGGGAAGTAGTTAAGCAAAGTGTGAGCGCAGTCATTATGTTTTAGTCCAATGCGAAATCATTAACTAACATTTTTAAGAAAATCCTCTCCGGGTCAAAATGACCTGAACACAACATAAGCGTTAAAAAAGTGTTCGTGCTGCCTTCATTTTTAAGTTTAATCAACTTTAAATGTGATGTTGTATAAAGTGATATTCAAATTATCTTAAATCAAATCTGTGAAAGTTATTCTAACGCTAAATTTTAAGTTGTGGTAGCTAATTCCCCCTTCGCCGCAAGTTTGATTGACAGGCGATCTGACCAATCACATCGCCGAATCTGCCGTTTTGTCCGACAAAGCAGTCAGGAGAGTTAGTAGATAAACGTTGGTGGACTTGAACTTGGAAAAGCGGTGTGTACTGACGTCTTTCCGCGGTTGAAACAACATTTCTTTCAGTGTTCATTCATGTTTATTTCGTGCTTATCAATGAACTAGAAGGAAGAGATAATCGGTTCACAAGCAGCTTTAACTGAGGCGCTACAGCGATCACGACACATTAAAGAGCCACAAAACAGTATTTATTGTTTAGATTTCTTTAAAAAAAAAGACAATTTTAAAGTTGAGACTGTTTCATTTCAAAAGTAACTTGCTCTGTCCTGTCTGTCGGCGTGTTGTCAGTGTCCTCTTCGCTCCGCGATGTATTTTCTCTACGTGAGAACATGTGTGTGTGGTGTGAGAGCGCCATGTCTTGTCGGACATAGCAACAGTAACTAAAGGGGGCGGGTCTTTGCGAACGGTCAATTGCAACAAACATGATTTACAGTGTTGATATAATTAAAATGATCATTAAAGAAGTCAGTTAAAGTGCATTTGATTATCACTGTACATACATCTAATGAATGTTCCTATGTAAAATGTAATCAGTAGTGTAACTATTTCAATTACTTTATTAAGGTAATGTAACTGATGTAATGTAACGCCTTTTTGGCAACTCTAGACAGGTTGTAGCCTAAAGCTTTCAGCGGCAATGTGGATTGATGTAAATGGCAGACGTGGTGCGCTGCAAATCCAAAAGAGAGCCAATCAAAAGCATCAGAATAGCATCGCTTTACTAAACGGCCTTTAAATGTCAGGAGGCATCGTGCACATCAAAAACAGGCAAAGCAACAAATGAATATTATTCAACCAACCCGATCTCATGGTAATTCGTACATATTTTACGAGGAGGCTAATTCGTACGAATTTGTACGACCTCACTCGTACGAATGTGTACGATTTTTGCTAATTCGTACGCATTTGACAAGTTGCCAAGAGTTGTTGAATTCGTATGAATTCGTACGAATTACCTACCTCAAACCCCGCCCCTAAACCTACCCGTCACTGGGGTTTAGACAAAACGTACAAATTCGTACGAATTAGCCACCTCGTAAAATACGTACAAATTGGTCGTGAGATAGCGTTGTATTCAACATATCCTAGCTTTTTACAAAAATATTCAGTCATAACCCCCATTGTAATCATTCACATATCCAAAAGTAACTAATTGAATTACACATTTTTCTAAGTAACTGTAACTGATTACAGTTACATTTATTTTGTAATTAAATTACGTAATCTAGTTACACGTAATGTAGTTCCTCCTTGAGACCCTGCGTTCAGGGGTCAAATGTCTCATTTACTTCATTCCAGTGTGGAAGTAAAGGACAATGTTCTGTTTACACAGCGTTTGAAATCCTCAAGATACTGAGAGCCAATCAATGTGGTGCAAAGATTTTAGCTGCCCCACTTTAGGCCAATTAGCACTTTACATTGACTATTTCTGGCAAAATGTCAAGTCAGTGATAATAATATTCCAGTGAACACAGATTATAGCAGAACTTGTGATAGTTACTGTCAATGCGGCAATTTGCCTGAAAAGAGCGTCATTACAAACCCCACTGACCCGCTTAATGCCCTCTTTTCACTGTGATTTACAGTAGTGATGCCTGGCATAGGAAAATTTACCAATTTGAACCTATGAAATTGAATAACTGATTATGTAGTAGTCAATGTATGCTTATCCCTGTGAGCGTTTTTGCTTTTTCTATGCATTTATTAACTTTTTTTTACCAAATAATTTTGTCAGGTAAATACATTAACCTTAAGTTTAGTGTTTTGTGCCTCATATTTAAAATATTTCCCTCATATTTTGATGGTTATAGGGTCATTAAAAATTAAATATTCGCTCCGAACACCACTTTTGGCCATTACTGCATCTCTTTAAATCAGCAGCAGACTTCCAGCCAAAAACCAGGTTACAATATAGAGTCACCTTTGCCCAAGAAATGTTGCATAAGGAAAGGGTTATTTTTCTCTGCTTAGCGTCTTTACAATGTGCAGGAAATGAGATTGAGTGGATTTAATCAGGTGCTTAAACAAATCCCAGCAGTGCCCAACATTGTGTGAATGTGCCTTTTATCGAATGGATCGGGCATGGTGATAACATACTTGTTGAATTGTTCGGCAAAGATGAGGTTGGTGGACGTGCCGGTTATGGTGATGAGGCCGCCGATGGTGGCCGCGTACGTGATGCTCAGAGTCAGGCACTTGCAGATCATGTGGTCTCTCTTGGTGGGGTACAGCGAATCCCTTCGGATTTTGGGTTTCTTTGGCACCGGAACGCTAATTGGAGCCTGTTTTGGAACAATTCGAATCATTTTAGAAATGTAAGAAGCAGATTCTGCCGTTATTGTGAGCTAGACGAAGGTCTCACCTCTGGCAGATATCCATTTGACTCTCTAGAAAACTCTGGGCCGAAACCAGGCTTTAATGTTAGACCATTCAACTCCTACAGTACCAAAAAACACATTTCAAAAATCTATTCTTCATCAATAACTTTGTCCAATTTTTTAAATAAAACGAATGCTGGTTAAATTAGATAGCCTGTATTTACCCCCAAAAATCCTAAATTAAGACTTTAATGAGACAATGTACTTATTTTTGAGTGATTTTAAACTTTTAACTTATGGTATTTAGCGTTGAAATTTTAAAAGATGACGTAAATATGATAATCGTGGGGGAAAAGGTACAAATTGTCATTTCAATTGAAATCTATAACATAAAATCAATCAACTAATCGCATTAAACATTTTCGAAAAATAGCTAAAATACATCAAATTTAATGACAGTAAATGGCATGTTATATGTGGCATGTTCACATTCACATAAATTATAATTTTTTTTAAAAATAGTTAAATTAATTGTATTTATTCTTGTATTTAACTGTATTTATTCAATTCATTTTCTTTCTACTTTCTGACGGCCATATTTTTTCCAGATTTGATGGCCATTTTAATGGCCGCTTGAGTAGCATTTTGGATAAAATGACAGATTTCATCTTACCTCACTCAGCATACAGACTTCATGTTTTTCACTGCAATCAAAAAGAAAATACAATGAATAAACTTGAGTTTATTACAGGTGGAGTTTATTTTAACAATCTGAGCGCATGGTCTAAAGCGCAAGGCGCAAGTGCATTTAGGGCGTGTCCGAATCCACTTTTGCTAGTTTAACGAAGGGAAAAATTTTTGGGGTGCCCGGCGCATAGTCCAAAAGGGTTGTACCTAGTCTCTAAATGAGTAGTGGGTGTGTTTTAGGTGTAAACGTGCAATAAACCAATCAGAGTCTCATCTCCCATTCCCTTTAAAAGCCAGTTGTGCTCGCACCATGGCGGATTCACTATTTACACGCAGGGCCGTTTTTAGGCATAGGCGACTAGGGCGCCATCAGCTGAAGGGGCGCCAATGAACGCATATCAGGGGTGTGTGTAAAGGGTGTCACGGCCACCCTGAAATATGATTGCCGCCCTCACTGGTTCCCCTAACATTATTGGGATAGAGGACTGTCAATAAGACGATTCCTATATTGGATCAGAGTACTGTCAATTACTTTACTGTTGCATGTAAAGTTTGCATTTGGAGCGCTCAACACCATTAGATCAAAGAGCTCGGTCAAAGCTTTGGCAAGGTAACGCTTTCTTTAACCACACAATAAAGCGCAATTCAAAGGCCAATTAAAAAAAACAGGTACAATAAAAAGAGCACAAATCTGTATTTTGTTAGGGCCGTATTTGTGGCAGTCGAGAAATCACGCTGTGAAATGGGCAGATAGTGTAATATTGCTCGGTGTGTATTTTAGAGGCAAGATATAGGCTAACCACACTCACTTTAGCATTTCATGATATTATTATATTTTGACTCTATGAAGCTTTCTTCTCTTACTTGCACCTCCAAAAGGTGTGTGTTTTTGCGACAATGCATTGTTAAAGGATCAGTGTGTAATTGTCCCATATATAGGATGACCACCATCAAATGTGGGACGATTACTAAGTTTGTGTGGGACATGTTACCAACACTAAACATAACCTGAAACTTGTATAATCTTAAATTCAACATCACTGAGCCCAAAGGCAGCAGGCATCATACAGATAACTATTTTTTAAACAGTTCTGACCAAGTGCAACTAAAATCCAACTAAATAAATAATGAAACAAATAAAACATAAAACAACATGAAATTAGTTAATCTTATATATTAATTTATATACAGAACTATCCATTCGCTTTCTGACAAGGATCACATGGAACGAATCACCACTCCACATTTTGATTGACAGCCGTCACAACCTACTAGTGGCCGTGTTTACTCCTTTCTTTTCAACCATTGGATATGATTTAAAAAAATGCTTTTGTATTTGTGTAAGGCGGGATGTTACTGCTGACGAAGCGTTGTTAAATATAGGTGAAAAACGATGCCGCAAAAATAATAAATAAAATGCTTTCTTAAAAAAGGCAAAAGAACGCATGCATGTTTTCTCAATATGATCATTAAAAATCAACAGACTGATGAAAGTGCGTGACATTTTCTCAATATGCGACATGCGGGACAAGGGGTGAAAATGCTGTGCGGTACAACGCAAAGCGGGACAGGTGGTCACCCTACCTATATAAAACTTTAACGGCCAATTTAAAGATAGTATAATAAAATGTGCTAATTCACAATATTAATTACTTCCTTTATTAAACCGCTTTGTCGAATTGAATGCATCTTTACGGATGGTGTTGAATGCTGAATCGATTCTTTCAGTTCTAATAGTGTCGTACAGGGCATAGCGTTGCGTTTTTTAAAGGGGAAGTTCAAGCGTCAAAGAGAAACAAAGACCGCACTGAATCAATATTTATTCTTGTTACTTTCATGTGACTGGTCCAGCTTTTATACGTAGTTTCCAAATTGTATTTGTATATATTTGTTAATAAGGATTACAGTTCCAAAATGGTATGTGTGTATGTATTTGTTAATAAGGATTCAAATTAAGACCAGTAATACCATGTTGCTTTTTAAGATTTGTCTGGGGGGTGCCAATAAGGATTTCGCATAGGGCGTCAAAATGGCTAGAAACGGCCCTGTTTACACGGCATAATTTGCAAGCGGAAAAACTGAACGCTTCTCTAGAGAGGAATCCTTTTATTTTTAATATTTAAAAATGTCTGTGTGCTGCTGCGCATCCCTGTGTGTGTAATAAGCAGAGTGTACACGCGTTGTCCTATAGGCACATATTACTAACGCCCCCTTTAAATAACACAAAAAAATACTGCGCTATTGACTTTAGACCAGGTGTTTGTTGGTCAATGGCGCAGTCTTTTTCAGTTCCTCAAAATAGCAACACGCCAACAATGCGCCTATACACACCTAATTTTCAGACCAGCACGCCCATGGGCGAACAGATGGGCGCAGGACGTGAAAATGATAACTGCGTCAGGCTGAAACTAGCAAAAAACACTTGCATCACGCCTATAGCGCTGCATTGCACCGGGTGTATGATAGGGCCCTCGTCTTACTTGTCTTTGCGGTCCAGCAGCTGAAGGTGATTATTGCTTGATTTTTGGTTTTGCTCTTTGTCTGTGAAAGAACAGAAGAATTCAATTTAAAAGTCATAATGAACATTCATGCATAACCACCATGCACACATTCTCCAATTGACGCTTGGACTCACCAGTCTCCTCGTCCTGTGTATCTATGGTCCCAGAGTCATCGAGGGCATCGGCTAACCCGGTGCAGACAAGTTGCTGTAGCACAGCGTCAGCGATCGGCATCACCATGGCCGTGGTGGACGTGTTGCTCAGCCACATGGAGAGAAAAACCGTGCAGCACATGAACCCCAACACCAGCCTACAACACAAAGAGCGTAAAGAACACATGCAGCTCACAGAGTCAGTTTCTAACAGTAAGTGCGTGTTAAAGGTGCTAAAATACGTACATGCCAGGTTTGGCCCCAGCGATCATGACCATTCGGAGGGCGATGCGTTTGTGCAGGTTCCACTTCTCGATGGATGCGGCCAGACATATGACCCCCATCAGCAACAGGGTGGTGTCCTTAAAATATTCAGAGGCCACCTGCGCACACACAGAGTTTTTTTTACATGTTACAACATTCAAGCATGAAAACCTATTCTAGTAGACCCCAAAAACAAAATCACAATAGGTCTTCCTTAATAATATTTCCTTCATTTAAGCCACACGGCTCTTACTGGAACTTACACACATGAATACATTGTAATTATGACAGAAGATTCGGTATGAATGTTGTTCGTGGTAAATGAGCTTTTATTGCCATCCCTTGTGACTTATTTTTTGACCTATGCCCACCATATGCAGTTCAAGCCTTTACTATCACTGATCTAAAGAACTGCAACATCATGTTTAGTGCTGGTTTGATGCTGTTGAACATTATTTATAAGTTTGGGTTCTGTTAGATTGAAAGTTTTCTATTTGACTAAATTGTAAAAATGTAATTTCATTCCTGTGCTGCAAAGCTGAATTTTCAGCATCATTACTCCAGTCCTCGGTGTCACATGACCCTTCAGAAATCATTCTAATATGCTGATTTGCTGCTCAAGAAACATAATAAATTATGTGTAAACTTTTGAATGGTAGTAGGCCTACATCAGACAAACCAAAATCCCTGCGGTCAGCAGACTAGAGCAAAAACCATTGCGTAAAAAAGGGCAATATTAACAAACACGATCACAAGTATTTAAGATAACAGGTTGCTTTGTCAAGTTTGTCAATGGGATTTAGTCACATGATGCAGCATTTTGTTTTACGTAATATCTTGGCAGTTTATTGCGGTCGTGACGAATATAACCAGGCATTTCCCCCAGAAAACGGGTCGTATATTACATAAACTGGCTTTGGCAGAAATGCAAAGTCCTGCAATGTAAGTACTGTATGTTAAATATTTAACCTACAGTATTCCAGCCTGAGCATGTTGCACAAAAAATCCTATTGTGGGATGCTGCATACTGAAAAAGCGCCCAGAAAAACATCTTACCTCACTGGATTTTAGGACCCCAAACAGCGGGTACAGGAAGGCTGGCACCAGTGCAGCGGCTCCCAGCGGCACAGCTTCAGATACCCAATACACCGCCGTCACAATCAGGACATAAGCACACGATGATTCCTGCAGAAAAGACCGAACAGGGATCAACTCATCATTATGAACATCATGTAATGTGATCTAAACACTGGATGGATTTTTTAGCATGTTATTGAATATGGCAATTTAAATGATAGGGGCCCTATCATACACCCGGCGCAATGCGCCACCAGCCGCGACGCAAGTGTTTTTTGCTAGTTTCAGCCCGACGCAGTTATCATTTTCATGTCCAGCGCCACGTTGTTTAAATAGGTCTGGTCTGAAAACCAGGTGTGTTCAGGCGCATTGTTGGCCTGTTGCTATTTTGAGGAACTGAAAACGACTGCGCCACCGACCAACAGAAACCTGCTCTAAAGTCAATAGCGTAGTATTTTTTGTGTTATTTAAAGGGCACGTTAGTAATATGCACCTATACACTCTAAAAATGCTGGGTTAAAAACAACCCAGGTTGGGTTGAAAATGGACAAACCCAGCAATTGGGTTGTTTTAAGTCAGCGATTGGGTTGTTTTAACCCAGTGATTGGGTTGTTTTAAGCCAGCGATTGGGTTGTTTTAACCTAGTGATTGGGTTGTTTTAAGTCAGCGATTGGGTTGTTTTAAGTCAGTGATTGGGTTGTTTTAAGTCAGCGATTGGGTTGTTTTAACCCAGTGATTGGGTTGTTTTAAGCCAGCGATTGGGTTGTTTTAACCTAGTGATTGGGTTGTTTTAAGCCAGCGACTGGGTTGTTTTAAGTCAGCGATTGGGTTGTTTTAAGTCAGTGATTGGGTTGTTTTAAGTCAGCGATTGGGTTGTTTTAAGTCAGCGATTAGGTTGTTTTAAGCCAGCGATTGGGTTGTTTTAAGTCAGTGATTGGGTTGTTTTAACCCAGTGATTGGGTTGTTTTAAGCCAGCGATTGGGTTGTTTTAAGTCAGCGATTAGGTTGTTTTAAGCCATCGATTGGGTTGTTTTAAGCCAGCGATTGGGTTGTTATAACCTAGTGAATGGGTTGTTTAAAGTCAGCGATTGGGTTGTTTTAAGCCAGCGATTGGGTTGTTTTAAGTCAGCGATTAGGTTGTTTTAAGCCAGCGATTGGGTTGTTTTAACCCAGCAATTGGGTTGTTATAACCTAGTGAATGGGTTGTTTAAAGTCAGCGATTGGGTTGTTTTAAGCCAGCGATTGGGTTGTTTTAACCTACTGATTGGGTTGTTTTAAGTCAGAAATTGGGTTGTTTTAACCCAGCAATTGGGTTGTGTTAAGCAAACATTTAACCCATCCGCTGGGTTAAAACAACCCATTTACTGGGTTTGTCCATTTTCAACCCAACTTGGGTTGTTTTTAACCCAGTGTAGGAGGGTGTACACTCTACTTATTACACACACATTGACGCGCAGCAGAACACAAACATTTTTAAATGTTAAAAATAAAAGGATTCCTCTCTGGAGAAGCGTTCAGTCTTTACAAATTCCAAATTACACAGTGTAAATAGCAAATCTGCCATGGTGCAAGCGCAACTGGATTTTAAAGGGTATTGGAGATGAGACTCTGATTGGTTTATTGCACTTTACGCCCAAAACACACCCATTACTCATTAAGAGACTAGGAACAACCCTTTTGGACCATGCGCCTGGTACGCAGACCGTTTTTTCCCTCGTTAAACTAGCAAAAGTGGATTCGGACAAGCCCTAAAATAGCACCCTAGATTTGCTTAACTGATGCTGCTGCAGAGCAATTATGGACTTTTTACTGCTAACAGATACACAGACACTGCCGTGAGCATGTAAGATTTGCTGCTGCTGCATAAATAGACATATATAAATCCCGTTGCAGATCTAGACAGGTGGAGCTGGGGGAGGTGGAGGGTTTCAGAGGAACTCTGCAGGACAGCAAACACTACCAGACTATTTAATATAGCAACTATATGAACTATAGCAAGATCCCTTTTGTGGCAATCAATAGTATTTATGCAGTTGATAATTGATTAAAAAAACATTTAAATACAACAAAGAGCTGATTACATGCACAGCTATATAAACAGGAGAGAGGATTTGCATGTACCAGCCGCCCCTAAAATGCAGGAGTAAATCAGTTCTTCAACTAATTATGACTTTATTTTCTCAACAAAACAGCAGGAAAGCATGTCAGTGTGCAAATCAGAACAAAAATCCAAATCCGGTTTTCCCTGCCAATTATTTTGACCTGGGTGCCCAGCCCGTGGGTCCACCAAACAACAAATAATGAGCAAAATACAAAGTCTGTGCGGAGCTTAAGCTGACAGACTGAGCATTTGTCAGGTGACTCATATTTCATAATTAATCAGATTTCATAACACCCAAGCAAAGTTAATACATGCTCACACATTCCAGACACAATAAATACATCAAGCTAATGAGGAGGACGTAGAAAGGCATTGATATTTTGTGATGATCAGCCAATGAATCTAAATGAAATTACTTTTTAAGTTTATTTTTTAACTAATTTCAGCCATTTTCTGTGCATCTGATTTGCCTATACAGTGTTGTTTCATTATATTTCATTAGTAACACTTCACAATAAAGTTCCATTTTTTTAGCAATGAACAATAAACATACTTCAAAAGCACTCATCAATTTCAGTTAATATGTTAATATTAATGTTAATTTCAATATTTACTAATGCATTATAAAAATCTAATTTTGTATCTGTTAATATTATCTAATGCACAACAATGCAATAACTAACAGTGAACAATTGTATTTTTATTAACTAACATTAACAATAATTAATAAATACTGTAACAAATATATTTTGCAATGTTAGTTAATGCATTAAATATCAAGTTATGCCATGAAACTCTAGAGGGAGCAGGCTGATCGGTCCTTTACATGCAATCGGCAAGCAATCACATCATCACCGCATGGCACAAGCTAATTGGCTCTGCTAATCCTGCAGCCATTGAGATTGCTTGCTCAACATTTAAATAGTCAGGTTCAGTGTTAGCGCTATCAGAGTTCCTCTGAAACCCTCCACCTCCCCCAGCTCCACCTGTCTAGATCTGCTACAGGATTTATATATGCCTATTTATGCTGCAGCAGCAAATCTTACATGCTCACATCAGCGTGCCTGTGTATCTTAGCAGTAGCAGGTCCAGAATCAGTGTAGCAGATCTAGTCTGCCAAGACCAAATACATTAACATTGCCATATTCAATAACATGCTAAAACTAGGAGTTGTCATGATTGAACTAACATTAACTAATGGGACCTTATTTTGTCACCATTTCATAATTCTCAAAACATCCGTCATTTGACATGCCCCAAATAATTGTAAGTACACTGTAAAAAAAAATCCCTGTAAAATTTACGGTAAAAAAACGGCAGCTGTGGTTGCCAGAACTTTACCATAAAAAATACGGCAGTAGCATTTTAGGTTTTACGGGACAGCACCATATAATTTAAAGTTTATAATGTAATAATTATGGTTAAAGAAACGTTTATTTTACAGTTCAAACCCGTATAAGTTAAAGGTTTATATTGTAATAATTACATGTGCACTATAAAAAAATTACGTCATGTCATTAACTGAAATAATGTTAAATTACCAACCAATTGAAATACTAATATCTGTTATCTACCTTTGATATATACTGACAACCACCAATCACAGTGGAGATGAGAGTCACATGATGAATCAAAGCTCATCACAAGCAGCTTTTAAACGGACAATAATAATATATAGAAGGTGCACAGTGTCATTCACACAAACACTAACACCATCATGGTAACACACATGAAATTTAAAAAATGCAATAAACATTGATTTAACAACATTACAGTAGATGTGAAATAAAACCCTAATGTATTAGAGTTAGAACTAAGAAGAACCAGTTATTTCAAAGAAAATACATCAAATGCGAAGTGTCACGCATGCAGGGAATTCTGGGATTGTTAATTTACGTTTTTTCACTGTAAATTACACAATGGCTTGTTCTTTTTCACTTCCAAAAATGGTACATTTAACAGTATTTTACTGTAAAATTGCATTAAATGTAAGGTTAGATCTATTACAGTTATTCACCGTATATAGTACGGAAACTTTCTGTTAACCAGTTAACTGTTTCTAACCGTAGCACTTTTACAGTCTTTTACCGTTAAAATCACGACCATTTTTTTTACAGTGTATTCATTTTGCAAGGGAAACAATGATTCATGGCTTGTACGTAATGGGACTCAAACCAGCAAACTTCTGGTTTCCATTAGCCACTATCACATTTTTTGCTTTTCTTCTATCCCTCAGTGTTCTTGCCAAAGCAGATTATCACTCAGCGTGTGCCTGTGTTCAGAAACTCCCACCTTTCTGCTTTCTTATTAGCTCCCAACTCAGCTGAAGGACTTCCAGTTATGTGCCACTCTAGCAGATTAAGAGTCCATTGGCACATTGTTTTTGTTCTGCTCTAATCTCGTCATTGCTCAAGAAATCAGTCCATTCAGATTGAATTGATTTCTGATGAAAGGTCTAATGGGGCACTGATGTGTCAGGCACTTACAGATGATAAAAAAAACCCTGACCATTTCCTCTGATTAGCATGAATAGTGTATTCACAGGATTACACATCCAGCCCATCTTTTCAACTTTACTTTGTTTTGTTATATTTCTGGCAGAACACTTTGTGTGAATATTTGCTTTCAGTCAGCGGGTGAGATGGGATTAGTCAACTACTGTGAACTGATCATGCCGTTATTTCTGACTCTTGATGAAAAGTAAAGAGAGAGATAAGCACACAAAACCTGTGCAAGTGATCTAATCTTAAAGATGTTTTGCAAAAAAAATGCTGTCAAGGCAACAGATACTGACATTTCCTGATCTATGCGCTGTTTCCCTGTTTGTCTACTGACTTTGCAGCTGTGGAGATCAATTTGGTTTCAAGATCAAGATTTTAGGTTACAAATTACATGTATAAAACAAATTTCTTAGATCCGATCACCAGTTGTAACCGTACATTTTAAATGGCTCTGGATTGCAATAAATACAAGCATTTACATTTTAATTAGTCCTATAAAACCTTTTTTTTTTACAGTGTCTGTTACACGTTATATCTAGTAACTATAGTAATAACTATAAATTATGCATAATTACATGCACCTAACCCTACAACAAACTTAATCCTAACCATAACCCTATAGTAAGTGCACGTATTTCATTAATATTACTCAGTACTTAAATGTATATCTACACTTTAACAAGGACACCTTAAAATAAAGTGCACCCTCTACCGTAAATCTGAAATCTAAAAGTAGTAAAATCTAAAATCTGAAAGTGATTTATACTCATTATCTCTAAAAGCATTTAACCAAAGAATGACACTACAAATGCAGCGCATATGAAATGCGCTAAAACGATTTGGCTCAAGATGGCAGGTCATGTGAGATTAGCACAATGCCTCTCTGCAGGATTTGATGATTTTGGACTGAATCAAAGATCCCACATGCTACATAAACAAACAACATCTGTAAAAACGGCCGATGTTTTAAACAAACAATTCCCAACAGAACAGCACACGACTTGAAGCATCGCGGCACTGAACGTGCTCTGATTGCGCACCTGGAAAACTACCAACCAGGTGAGAGGTCGCCGCGCCTCGAGAAACCTCAAAGACCCCACAGGACACCATGATAAATTATCTTTTTTTTTTTTTTTGAGGCGTTACATGGTTTAGAATCTGTATGTCTGCCTCTAAAACAGCGTATTATTTATCTCTACCCAAATGTGTCATGTGTCTGCAACTATATGAAAATGGATTCTGATGAATAAACTAATCTAAATCTACTTAATATCGCGTAAAAAGCGGTAATGTTAAAAAAAAGTGAATGTTAAATGCCTAATTTAGTGCGAAAACTCAACGCGCATTAGCGCGTAAAAGCGCACGGACACCGCGCACTGCGACTGTAGAACTGAATGACGGTCTACTTACACTGCACGGATGGATGAGAGGCAGAGGCAGCAGGGATAACGGAATCATGACCACGAGAATGAGTTTCCGAGCCGTCCATATTTTTTTGATTAAGTCCATTCTGGCGCCTTCCAGCCTCATGGGAGAACGCTTGGCTCAAGTCAGCTCGCAGAAGTTCAGGGATCTTCAAGAAACACTTCACCAGTCACTTTACTCCCCTTTCAGTTTTCACATAAATTATAGTTGCATTTGTGAAGTAGCTGTTGTCCGCGCAGACTTCTGTTCCCCTTTTTCGTGCGTTTTACGCGCTCCGCGCCTTCTTAGAAAAGTCGGTCTAGTTGCATGGGTTGTGAGCTTTGGGTCCTGTTTGAATATGCCTGGCCATGTAGTCCTGATGAGCAGACCCTCTTATACCGCGTTCAGGGTGTATTGATGAAAAGCACACCGACGGCTTCCTGTCTCCACCTGTAAATGCGTCTATCTGTGATTAGCCATGCGTCCTTATAGCCTACGAGTCTGCACGAACTGCCCTCTTAATAAACTTATTCTCTGTGTGCGTTATAAACACATTTCCCAGGATGAATACGAAATGTGTGACTGCGCGGTAAAGCACATTTTTCTTTAATCTAACCACATCTCCTCCCAGTTTGAAGCCGGACCAATCAGAGTTGAATGAGTGGAGTTTATGAATGGATGTGGGGTCGTGAGGTTGCGATGCTCCTGGGCCAAATTGAACCGTTTACATGCAACACCGTCAGTTTCTTAGAACAAACCCAACAGGGATCAGAGAACACGCTGTTGAGACTGTCAGAATATAAAGACCGCTGGACAAACTGCATTAATACAGGCACAAAAGCTCGCGACAGCAGCCAGTGATCACAGAACACAGCATGTGTGTCATGATTCATGTATGACTGTATGCGCACTAGTCAATAACTAGTCAATACTCTATATTTATTATGACAGTTCCACATTGTAGCATGATGCATCATGAGAGGCTTTGTAAACAGCATTGGAGTCATTGGACACTTAATGGTTGCCTTCATTATAAGCTCCAACTCGTGTTAAAAATAAAATAAATACATTTTGTAACGGCACAATATATTTGATTACCAACAAAAATAAGCATTTAGGAAAATGCCTTTCGATCAAAAGTTTTTTTTTAAACAACTCGAAAATTCAGAAAGATGTGTCTAATTTTAATTCGAATAAAATTATAGTATTTATTATTAATTCATATTATGAATTATATTAATTAGTATACATATATAAATTATTATGCCTATACTATACTATGTAATAAAAATGATAGTATTTATTATTAATTCATATTATTAATTCTATTAATATTAATTAGTATACATATATAAATTATTATGCCTATACTATACCATGTAATAAAAATTATAGTATTTATTATGAATTCATATTATTCAATATATTAATATTTAATTACATATATATATATAATTTTGTTATAAAACATTTTTAAAATAATTTAATTAGTTATAATATATATATATATATATATATATATATATATATATATATATATATATATATATATATATATATATATATATATATAATAAAAATAATCTATATTAACCATTCATTTTAACTATATCATAAAAAATATAGTATTTATTATTAATATAAGCATTCATTTGATTATTTATTTATTTATTAATTATTATAATTAATATAATTATCTATTTTTTATAAAACATATTTAAATTAATTTAACAATAATATTATATATATATATATATATATATATATATATATATATATATATATATATATATATATATATATATATATATACACACAATTGTTAAATTAACTTAAATATGTTTTATAAAAAATAGATAATATATGTATACTAATTAGATACTAATTATTATAACAACGTATTTAAATTTATATATATATATATATATATATATATATATATATATATATATATATATATATATATATATATATATATATATTGTTAAATTAACTTAAATGTTTTATAAAAAATAGATAATATATATGTATACTAATTAGATACTAATTAATATAAAACGTATTTTAATTTATATATATATATATATATATATATATATATATATATATATATATATATATATATATATATATATATATATATATATATATATAAAACCATTAATTTTAACTATACCATATAATAAAATTATAGTAGGCCTATTTATTATTAATTCATATATAATCTTATTATATATATATATATATATATATATATATATATATATATATATATATATACACACACAATTATAATTAATATGTTAATTTATTCATAACCTTTAATGTTTATTATAAATAAATATAATTCATTAATTGTATATTACCTTAATTCTTTGGACTTGATATTGTTATATACAGTACATAACAATTACACAAATGTCTAGCAGCGTCTTTGTCAGTTTTTGTACGAAAAAACCCCACTAATGGTAAAACACAATCAGTTCAATACATTTTAAAATGACCGTTGTGTGCATAACACGCCACCTAGTGGAGAACAGAAGCAGTTGCCGCACCAAATGACCACTTTTCAAGTATTACTTCTGAAGGCAGTGCTGTGAAGTGTTGTTACAGGAGAATATCTGCAACAACAAATACAAATCTGCTGCTTTTCTCTTGCGTAATGCGGCCTAAGTCTTTGTAATTTCTTTTCTGAACAAGAAAACCTAATCTGAGAAAATGCTGTGCTAAACCAAAGCTTTGTTTGGTAAAAATGAATGCGCCGGGGTGGAGGGCAAAGCCGTTTGAGTGCTTTTCTTTGATTCGTTTTAATTCTCTTCAGGGTTCCTGAGTGTAATCGCTTGAACATGTTCTGCATTTGTCTACATTTAAATCAAAGCTCTGCTCTCCATACAGTCAGTGGGGAGGAAACGCAGAATACAGTGTTGCATAACCTAATCAATGTTGCCTAAGTTACCTGTAAACCTCTTTAGGGTTTTAGCAGGGGATGAATGTCAGTAACGCTTAAATCTTCAAACACTGCGAACGAGCAGTCAGGAGAAGCGCCGCTCCTGCATGAGGCTGTGAAAAGACCATGTTCTTCAAGACACAATGCTGAAGATTAAGTGCTGTCCTCCTCTTGGACCGAGTTATAAGGGCCTGATGGGGGAGAGAGGAGCCATTAAGATCAGGTTTATATGGCCGAGGATCTCAAAGCATTACAGAGACTTAAAAGACCGACCGAGGTGTTTGATTAATCAACGGGACAATCCGTTATTCATGCCGAAGAGCGTTGAGGGCAAAAACTCACAAAGAGTGTGGTGTGGGACATTAAGACATTCGCTCGGATGAGTTGAGAGTCTGATTGTTTCCCTCTCTGGGAAAACACACACAGAGAAAGAGGAGTCTGTCACCAACATCACGGGCACTGTCAGCTCTGAAGGGGATGTTATTAGCTTACAGCTGTGAGTGAGTGACATGCTGCACTAACAGTGCTTATAACCCAACATGGACAACAACAAGAAGGAATGAAAGAATATGGTGGATTGAGACAAAACAGACACTTTTGACCTGAAATGACTTGCACATCCTGCTGCATTTCAGTCTGGCGAGCAGCCAGATGCTGAGAGATTAAGGCATGCATGAGGAGAACGTGAAGTACAAGAATGCCATCATATCCAGATCAGACATCATTAGGTGGACGGGAGGTAGCGCATTACGGGGAATAATAAGAAATGTTTGTTGAGCGGCAAATCAGCGTATTAGAATGAAGGATCATGTGACGCTGGAGTAATGGTGCTGGAAATTTCAGCTTTGCATCACAGGAATAAATTACATTTGAACATATATTACAGTGGAATACAGTTATTTTAAATTGTAATAATATTTCACAATATATATATATATATATATTTTTGTATTTTTTAATCAAATAAATGCAGCCTTTGTGAGCATAAGAGAACCTTTCAAAAACATCTTACTAATTACTAATTAAATAAAAAATGTAAACAAATAAAAAAGGAAAAATTAGTAATTAAACCTTTAAAGTGTGTGTGTGGGTGCTGTCAAATGATTAATCACATCCAAAATAAAAGTTTGTGTTTACGTAATATATGTATTCTGAGTGTAATTATTATGCATAGCCTATATAAATACACACACATGCACATATATATTTAAGACATTTTTTTATATATATACATACACAGTACATACATGAAATATTCCTTAAATACATGTATGTGTGTATTCAAATATATATAATAATTATACACAGTACACACACATATATCATGTAAATACAAACTTTTATTTTGGATCGTTTGACACCACTTAATACATATTTATATATATAGGACATCTGATGATGCTTCTAACATCACACTCTAAAAAATGCTGTGTTAAAAATAACCCAAGTTGGGTTGAAAATGGACTAACCCAGCAATTGGGTTGTTTTAACCCAGCAGTTGGGTTAAATGTTTGCTTAAAACAACCCAATTGCTGGGTTAGTCCATTTTCAACCCAACTTGGGTTATTTTTAACCCAGCATTTTTGGAGTGTGATGTTAAAAGCATCAACAGATGTGCAGCTCCTTCAAAACGTCAAAATGTTTGAAATTAATTTTGATTAGTTTATACTATAGTGATTACCCAGCGATTGGGTTGTTTTAAGCAAACATTTAACCCAACCACTGGGTTAAAACGACCCATTCACTGGGTTAAAACAACCCAATTGCTGGGTCAAAACGACCCATTCACTGGGTTAAAACAACCCAATTGCTGGGTTAGTCCATTTTCAACCCAACTTGGCATTTTTTAGAGTGTAGTATTAGTGCTGTCGAATCGATTAATCCCGATTAATCGCATCCAAAATAAAATGTGTGTATTGTGTTTAATTATGCATATATAAATACACACTCATGTATGTATATACTGTATATATATTTATATAATTTATATTATACATAACAGATTTTTCTTAAATATATACATGCATGTGTGTGCATTTATATATACATAATTATACACATTACACACGTATATATTATGTAAACACAAACGTTTATTTTTTTTAGATGTGATTAATCGCGATTAATCGATTCGACAGCACTAATACTAGTATTATAAAAATGTAGAAAATGTGGAACACATTTCTGTTTTTGAGAAATATAATATAACTGGAATTTCCGTTTGGAGGATTCAATTCACCAAAATGATTTTGAAGTAAAACTAACAATATGCCACCACTTTAAAACCACTAGTCTTGTAATCATGTGAGAGTGAGAGTGAGAGAGAGAGAGAGAGAGAGAGAGAGAGAGAGAGAGAGAGAGAGAGAGAGAGAGAGAGAGCGGTGCATATGTACATGAGGATGAGCGAGCACATAAATGACTGCAGCTCTGCCGTGTGTTGCATTACGCAAGAGGATCATAATCAGCAGCGGAGCTGCAGCACTGAGCGCAGTGACAAGCGGCTTACGGAGGAGAAACACACAGCTGTGCTGCATGAGAGGGGATGGAGTCGGCGTAACTCCCTCCTCCTCCTCCTCCCTCCCCTCCTCTCTGTGCCTGATCCTCTGGAGGAGCGATCTGCCTGCTGTTGGAAGCGCAGGAGAGTCTCTGGAGTCACCAAGAACCGGCAGATATGACCGACTGACATTCACACTTTCTTTCTCGTTTTTAACCCCAGACTTCAATGGCTTTGAAAGAGAGCCTCCTCACCTGGGGTTTCCTGCTGTGGCCGATGACGTGGAGCTTGGCTCGGACTTTTACGCCACATGAAGGGTCTTCGGTCAGTCCCATTTTTCATCGAACCGCTCCACCTGCCACCGGGACGGGGATGAACAGCACTGAGGCTCCCACCAACAATTACACAGGTGCGTACGACAACAGTGTTCTTTCGTAATCCTCTGATAATCGTGCACAAATGAGCAAATGCACTGTGCAAAAAGTTGTAGTGCATGTTCATAATGAGAAAGAGAAACTTTTTCATGAAGGGCAGACTCACCGTGCAGCATTCGCAGTACACGTCTCCGTTCAACCTGCAAAAACACACTAATATATAATACATATAATACAATCTTCTTAAGGGTTTACATACAAACAGAGCTTTCATAATGGATCAACAGAGCAAATCAGATCAGCCTGAACTGTATATAACTCAGAGGTTTAATATGATTGGAGAACATGTAAAGTATGCTGGCAAGCTCTCCATGCACGCATACTTTGCAAATAGTCTATTGATGTCTCCTGACCTAAAGTCAATATGTGTGACGGATTTGTGGGACTAGAAAAAGGACATTATCAAGCTGTAATGTGCACTGTATTAGTTTGATTGCAGTTGATTTCTCTGTGGAGGAAAAGACACCGACGTACCCAAACCGTCCACAGGTGGTCAGTTACCTTGAGGTTTATTCCACAGGTGAAACAAAGGACGCCTTTTGCCACGTGGCAATGGCGAGCTGTGGGATAGTCCTTGGCAGTTTGTCAGTTCCGTCTCAGGGTTGCCAGCTTTGAAAGTGAAATGGAGGGGGTTTATCACCACCGTGGCCATGGCAGACTTTGCCCTGCTTTCAGCTTTCAGTGCACCGCAAACCTGAAGGAGACTTGAGTAGAGCTCTGTTGTATAAGAGCATGCACGGGTCGTGTTTCATCCTATAGAAATGAGGAAGAAAAAGAGGCAACAGCTATTTTAAGGACATTAAGGCATTCTTTTTAAAGACAATTTTGCACATTTGTCTCCAAAATTCTTATTTTTATTGACATAATGCAACAACCAAAAATTCTCATTACTGTAAAGTGAAACAAAAAAGATCTATGATATTCATTTTTATGCATATGGTAGTGTGTGTGTGCATGTTTTGAGAAAATAGTATTAGAGTGGTATTTTATTTATTGTACTACTGTAATACAATAATGAAAAATTGTCAGTGCAAAGCAATCTTAGTTATCCTAGAACACATTTTTCCAACAATAAACAAGTACTATAATGCAAAAATTACCATATTCTTACATAAAAAAGATTTTAAAACGATTATATAATACATAAACTGTAAATTATTTATAAACCATGGTAGTTATTATTATACTGCCTTTAATATATCCAGATTTTAAACAATAATTGTAATGTTTTTTAATATAATTTAAAAAACATATTGTATAATAAAGAGCATTGTTAGCAGAAATTGACAATACTGTTATAATAAATTAATAACCCATGATTCAATTTGTGAACTGTATGTACTTTGAATAAATGAAAGTTATTTGTTCTTCAATTATAGATTTTATAGTGTTTTTAGCATTTGAATTTAGATTAAATTTGCATTTTAATATATTATTAATATATATTTTTTATTTAAATACATTTATGTCATTCTGCGCCACCCCTCTGGTAATTTGCCTTTAATACATCCTGATTTTAAATAATAATAAAAAATCATTGCAATGATTTAATTTTTCATTGTAGAATAAAGAACATAAAAACAAAGACAACAAAAATAAACATAACATTAAAAATCATAACCAAAAATCTGAGCACATTATAAATTATTAAGAGTTATAAGAATTTAGGAGAAAAAATTATTGCAGTGATAATAATGTATACTGTATAAATATTTATATAATTTATACACTCCAAAAAAATGAAAATGGACTAACCCAGCAGTTGAGTTGTTTTAATCCAGTGATTGGGTTGTTTTAAGCAAACATTTAACCCAACCGCTGGGTTCAAACAACCCAATTACTGGGTTAGTCCATTTTCAACCCAACTTGGGTTATTTTTAACCCAGCATTTTTTAGAGTGTAAATATAACAGATTTTTCTTAAATATATACATGCATGTGAGTATTTATATATATATATTAGGGCTGTCAAAAGATTAATCGCGGTTAATCGCATCCAAAATAAAAGATTGTGTTTACATAATATATGTGTGTGTACTCTGTTAATTATTATTTATATATAAATACACACACATTCATGTATATATTTAAGAAATATTTGCATGTATATACTGTATACACATTTATATAATCTATAATATATATACATATAAATGTTTTATATATAAAAATAATATTTTTTTCTTAAATATATACATGCTTGTGTGTGTATTTATATATAAATAATAATTAACAGAGTACACACACATATATTATGTAAACACAAACTTTTATTTTGGATGCGATTAATCTTTTGACAGCCCTAATATATATATATATAATTATACACAGTACACACATATATTATAATGCAAATGATCGCAATGCCTAATGCATTTCCGTTATGAAAACGATAAAAACCAGGACACGCGTGAAGTTGTCCCGTTCACTCCATCACCCATTTACCTGCAGCACAAACACAGAGGCGTCCACGTCACTTCTTTAAAGGGATTACTAATGTGTTGAAGAGGGAAGCCAGTGCACACACACAGAAATAGCACCGTTAAAGTTGCTCCACACCGTTCTTGAAGTTACACGACTTCATGTATTGAGAAACGGATCCACTCGTCCCACTGGAGAATGGCAGTGCAGTTTCAGGAGCGTGTGGTTAGTCTGCATCAGCTGCAGGGACTTGTGGGTGATGCATTTTTAATGCACGGCCCTATGCTTTATTTAATCGTGTTCTATTCTAAGAGAGCCTCTCTGGTGTGACTCTTGGGGAGCATGGGATTGCGAGTGAGACGGGAGGGAGGGGAGAAACAAAAGTGACAGTTGAGTTATTTATTTATTTTGCCATGGAGTCGGATTGCTTAATGCTAGCAATGGGCTCTGGTGTGAGCAGCATCGCCATGCCAGTTAAGCCGGGCTTAATGAGAGCAGCACAGGACTGGTGTGAACAATAAACACCATCGAGTGGAGCCTGCCAGCGTAATCACACTGACTCCAGCACAGTCAATATGAGCTCCATTTTACTGTATATTGACAGTGCAATGATGAAGACTCGGCAGGAGAAGACGCTGAATCCTCTGTGGGAATGCACAGAGGCTGGAGGAGAGGTGGATTATGGGATAGAGTGAGGGAGAAAACAAGCCGCGGGTACTGATGGAAGGAGAGAAGACAAAATGCTTTCATCTGAACCCTTGAGGATGATTATACTGTTCACTAAGTCCCAGGGAAAACATTCTTGCACGCGCACACACACACACACACACACACACACAGACTTAAAGCTGTCATTTTGATGGAAAACATGAGCGTTGATATTGTGATTATTGATATTTATACTTATTTATACTTATTATTTATTAAATACAAATAAATAAATCATATTTATTAAAGTATTTCCTGTATTTATTCTGTAATTATTTAATGATGTAATTAAACAGCTTGTTTTCTAACTTTTTTGACAATATTTGACAATTAAATTAAGTAACCACAATTCAGTTTGTGAACTGCATGTACATTGATTAAATGCATCCTGCCCCCCACAAGTTCTATTCTATTCTATTCTATTCTATTCTATTCTATATGATTTAGGCCAATCATCTATTCAGTACAATCACGAAAAAGTGATAGCAACATGTTGCATTCTTTTCTATTCTATTCTATTCCATTCTATTGTATTGTATTGTATTCTATTCAGTCCAGTCATGAAAAAGTGGTTACAACATGTTGCATTCTATTCTATTCTATTCTATTCTATTCTATTCTATTCTATTCTATTCTATTCTATTCTATTCTATTCTATTCTATTCTATTCTATTCTATTCTATTCTATTCTATTCTATTCAGTCCAATCATGAAAAAGGTGATAGCAAAATGTTGCACTCTATTCTATTTGATTTAGTCCAATCATCTATTCAGTACAATCACGAAAAAGTGATAGCAACAAGTTACATTCTATTCTATTCTATTCTATTCTATTCTATTCTATTCTATTCTATTCTATTCTATTTGATTTAGTCCAATCATGAAAAAGGTGATAGCAACATGTTGCATTCTATTCTATGCAATTTTTTTCAGTCAAATCACGAAAAAGTGGTGGCAACAGGTTGCATTCTATTCAATTTAGTCCAATCATGAAAAAGGTGATAGCAACATGTTGCATTCTATTATATTATATTCTATTCTATTCTATGCTGTGTTTGATTTTGTCCAATCAGGAAAAAGTGGTAGCAAAAAGTTGCATTTTTTTCTATTCTATTCAGTCCAATCACGAAAAAGTGGTTGCAACAGGTTGCATTCTATTCTATTCTATTCTATTCTATTCTATTCTATTCTATTCTATTCTATTCTATTCTATTCTATTCTATTCTATTCTATTCTATTCTATTCTATTCTATTATATTATATTATATTATATTATATTCTATGCTGTGTTTGATTTCGTCCAATCAGGAAAAAGTGGTAGCAATAAGTCGCATTATTTTCTATTATATTCAGTCCAATCAAGAAAAAGTGGTTGCAACAGGTTGCATTCTATTCTATTCTATTTAGTACAATCATGAAACAAGTGATAGTAAAATGTTCTATTCTATTATATTCAGTCCAATCCAATCATGAAAAAGGGGTAGCAACAAGTTGTATTTTTTTCTATTCAATTTTATTTAGTCTAATCATGAAAAAGCGAATCCAACAAGATATATTCTATTCTATTCTGTGTTTGATTTTATATTCTAAGTGTATATTGAAGTCTTAGCCTATTTAAAAGTTGGTTCTAACCATCTGTTTGTTTCTTTTGCAGTCCTGAGCTGCGAGTCGCTGCTGCCCCCTCGGCGAGGTTCTTTCTATGTAGAGAAGGGCACCGGGATGTCTGTGGGCACGGTGTTGGCGTTCTGGTGCCTCGAGGGGTACCAGCTGGTGGGCAGCGAGAAAATCACCTGTGTCCAGCGGAGCAGCACCGCTCAGTGGAGCAACTACCAGCCTGACTGCGAGGGTCTGTGTTCACTGCCATCATTTCTGTTTTAAAGAGATAAAAACAGTTCAGAAATACACTCCTGCTAATTCAATCCCAGATTTTCAATGTGGACTATTGTGTAAATGTGGTAGCCATTCCCAAACCAGAGGACCGCGGGCTGAGAGTGGCCGTGCTGGCATCGATAGTGAGCAGCATCGTCATCTTTGCCATGTCCGTGTCCTTCATTATCTGCTGCCTGCAGGAGCGCATGAGCAAAGAGAGGGCAGGACGGACAGTGGGACGGGGCAGGTATGACCGCTCATACACACTGGAGAAGAAGAGACAAGGCAACCTAAAATAGGATGCTAATGGTTTTTCTGACTTTCCAGGATGAGAGGCAAATCATCCTGGAGGAGTGAGTGCTGGCTGGAGAGAGATGAAGGAGACTGGGAAGCTTTTCCTCCACCTAAAATTTACAATCTGTCCCAGAACCTTGACCCCCATGTGACCTCCGAGAGCCCGGTCTATTTGGGGGGAATGGCTGGTTATGATAACCGCGGGTATCAGAGGTGAGAAATGCTGAATTGTTAACTTAGCTTGATTGTGTTTATTAGCAGAATAAATCACCCGAAAATGAACATTCTGCCATCATTTAGGAAGAAACAAGTTATATGTTAACAAGTTGGATTCTATTCCATTCTACTCTATTCTATTTGGTTTAGTCCAATCATGAAAGTCAATCAAATCAAAGTCAATCAAAGTGAAACCAACAGGTTCTATTTTATTCTATTCTATTCTGTGTTTGATTTAGTCCAATCATGAAAGTGGTAGCAACAAGTTGTATTCTATTATTTTCTTTTCTATGCTATTCTATTTGATGTAGTTGAATCATGAAAAAGCAAAACCAAGTTCTATTCTATTCTAATCATGAAAAAGCTAAACCAACAAATTCTATTCTATTCTATTATATTCTATTCTAATCATGAAAAAGCTAAACCAACAAGTTCTATTATATTATATTCTATTCTATGATTGATTTAGTCCAATTATGAAAGTGGTGGCAAAAAGTTGTACTCTATTTTCTTTTCTATGCTGTTCTATTTGATTTAGCCCAATCATGAAAAAGCGAAACCAACTATTGCTATTCTATTCTATTATATTCTGTGTTTGATTTAGTCCAATCATGAAAGTGGTAGCAACAAATTGTATTCTATTTTTTTCTTTTCTATCCTATTCTATTTGATTTAGTCCAATCATGAAAAGCAAAACCAACAAGTTCTATTCTATTCTATTCTATTCTATTCTATTCTATTTAGTCCAATCATGAAAAAGAGAAACCAACAAGTTCTATTCTATTCATTATTGATTTAGTCCAATCATGAAAGTGGTAGCAATAAGTTGTATTATATTATTTTCTCTTCTATGCTATTTCTATTTGAACAAGCAAAACCAACAAGTTCTATTCTATTCTATTCTATTCTATTCTATTCTATTCTATTCTATTCTATTCAATGATTGATTTAGTCCAATCACGAAAGTGGTAGCAACAAATTGTATTCTATCATTTTCTTTTCTATGCTATTCTGTTTGATTTAGTCCAATCATGAAAAAGCAAAACCAACAAATTCTATTCTATTCTATTCTATTCTATTCTATTCTATTCTATTCTATTCTATTCTATTCTATTCTATTCTATTCTATTATTGATTTAGTCCAATCATGAAAGTGGTAGCAATAAGTTGTATTCTATTATTTTCTCTTCTATGCTATTTCTATTTGAACAAGCAAAACCAACAAGTTCTATTCTATTTGATTATTGATTTAGTCCAATCACGAAAGTGGTAGCAATAAGTTGTATTCTATTATTTTCTTTTCTATTCTGTTCTATTTGATAAGTATTCGTTTTCAACAAAAAAACAAATCTCTCTGACCTCAAACTGTGTTTGTTTAGCAGGAGTCAAGAAAACCTCATGAAAGCTCCTCTCCCTGGGCTTTACCGCACTGAAAGTCAGATGTATCCTCATGTGGTCTTGCAGAGGGTGCCCACACCCACTGTACCGACTGCACCCAGCGCGCCCATCTACCTCCGCCTCTCCACCCCTCCGCCCACAGAAAGCCCCGGCGAACAGCCCGCTCAGCCGCTGTACCCCAGTGCCACTCCACAGCGTCTGTGGCCATAGCAACACATTTCTGACTATTCAGAACTTTTACAACTGTCACCATGGCCACGGATTACGGCCCCTACATGCAAACGTCTCCAGTGGGGTGACTGGGGTTCAGAAAGGCAGGAGAAATGATGGACTCAAGCGAGAGCCACCTAGATCTATCTCTGCACAGCACTAGATCTAGACGTTGGGCCAAGTGTGGGTCTCTGTGGGGTAGTTACATTTAGTATGTTGCATATGTGACAAATAAAACTCTTGAATCTATGTAAGATCATTTCTGAACGACAAGCAGGCCCTTTGTGTCGTTTCTTGGAGAGGAAAGTTACTCCATACTGGTGCTGTGATCCGCTCCAGGTTTTATTTTCAGCTAGTACTTGTTATTTTTGTGTCAAAGGTTCAGACTATTTGCACTCACTAACTCACTAGCATCATTTTAATATTTGTATGGTTTTTTGTATGGAGGTATAGGAGATTGATGTCCTGATTGTGGGAATCTCATAAACCTATGATTTGGTTAAAAACAAAACAAATAAAAATATTAAAATTATTATCTGTCTTGTCTTTTTTATTGCCTACAATGTCTTAATATAAATGTATATAGAGTACTTTTAGAGTAATAGAGTAAATTTTTTTTGCTTCACTGATAATTCCCATGTATGTTTAATCTTAGGATCTGACTTTCTGGGACCAATCAAACTGACCTACTTGTGCTGAAGCTTTCCAATTAGCCGACTGTCAAATTATTTAGCTCATCTTTTCCAGCTTTGTCCTGTCTATTGCAGGTTAAACAGGAAGAATCCCAGCAACTATAACTATATAGTTAACTATACCTTGAATTTGGTTACATGCCGTTTTTGCCAAAATAACTTGCAAGATGTTTGATATTCCATCATGTAAGCAACAGTGATAACAAGGGGTTTGGTTTCATTTCTTTGACATGTTCATGTTCTATTCTTAGGCTATGGTTAGACGTCTATTACATTTACACTGACAGCCCAAATTTTGCCTTGTTTTAGCCTAGACGTCAGCGTTGTGTTTAGACGTCTACGTCTTTTAAATGCAAAATTACTTTCTGGATTGCTTTTTATTATTTAAAGTACGGTACGTAACAAATCTTCATGTAATAAAATCTTGACAAGTTTGAAAAAAATCTATTGTTATATACTCCATTTTAACAATACAAAATGCCGCTTTTTTTTGCACATTACAATTATCACTTTTGACGACTCAAAGGGATAGTTCACCCAAAAATGAAAATTAGCCCATAATTTACTCAACCCCATGTCATATATGACATTCTTCTTTCAGATGAATACAATCGGAGTTAAGCAAGCATTGTCCAAGCATTTGATTCATAGTTGCCCTGTTTACGAAGTCCATAAAAAGCGAGCGTACCTGGTCGCGTTAGTCTTTCGATCAGCAGGGGAACTTTCAACTAGGGATGGGCGATACCACTTATTTTGTTTTCGATACGATACCGATACTTTCATGGCCAGATACGATACTTCTAAACTGAACTTTTATATTATTAAATTAGTTAAATTATTAAAATTACTAAGAGTAAAACGGGTAAAGATACCCACTTAACATTACATTTGAAAGGTATTTTAACATTCAATATGCTTTAATTGCAACTAATTAGATCATATTTTTGTTTACACATGGTTAAAATATGTTTACTTGTAGTGATAACCATGGAAATCTACAAATACTAGTTGAACTATGGTCACTCTAGTAAAACATAAACCGTGGTTATTCGTATTGTATGCAATAAATAATATTTTTAAACAAAAAAAACAAACAAAAAACACCTTAGTATCGATATTTTTATTTTAGTATCGATACTTTTCAATGCTAACATCAGTATCGATATATCAATACTTGATATTGATACGTCCATCTCTTCTTTCAACAATTTTTCCATAAATTAAACAGGGAAGGCGGTTGGCCGAAAGTTTACTTGATAAAGTTTTAAATATGGATATTTTTCTTACACAAACGCATCGATTCGCTTCAGAAGGCCGGAGCCGCGTGGAGCATGTTATTTGATGGGCAGATGCACTTTTATGGACTTCAAAAACAGAGCATCCAATTCTAATGCTTGGATTAGCCTGGACTTTTCTAATATAACTCAGATTTTATTCGTCTGAAAGAAGAACGTCATATACACCTAGGATGACTTGAGGGTGAGTAAATTATGGGCTAATTTTCATTTTTGGGTGAACTATCCCTTTAAGCACATAAGAAAGCTGTAATGTGTGGCATAATGTCTAACAGTTTAGTTAATTGCTCTCTCAGGTTCACTCCACAGAAATGGAAACATTTGCTCAAAAACTGGCTTGCCTCTATGTCCACAAGGTGTCGCAATTGTTCTACAATCATTTCATTAATTAATAATTAATCATTTCATCCATTACAATTAAACCGCAATCCAATCTTAGACACCCATCTTTCCTCCTTAAATGAAAAGGGTTTCTACATTAATATACAACAAGTTATAAACGGAATAGCTCAGTCAAAAAATAGTATTCTTTATTACTCACCGACAAGTCTTTCCAAACCCTTTTCCCCACCTGGAACACAGATAAAAGCATAAATGTAACAGTTTGTCACAACACATTTTATCAATTTAACCAGGTGTGATGTTTTAGATTTATTTAATTGTCCTTTTTTGTAATCTTTTGTTATTGTTGCACGTTGTACCTCTTCAACAAAGAGCCAAGCCATGCTGCACTATTTATAAGGGTGGCTGCGCATGCGCAACGAGAGCGCACCTCCGCTCCACAGGCATAGAGAGCGAGAATACACCTTACAGACAACAGGCAAGGGACGGAATGAATGAATGTGTTGATAACTTACGCATGATTTAACATGACAGCATGCCCGGGATACTATGGGACGCAGAGTGAGGGAGCGTGGTGTTAAAGGTGACATTCCCATGGCCAGAACCAGCGCGGACGGGCTGCTCTGCCAGAACAACAGCAAACTGGACTCTTTCCTCAAGAGAAACACCAGTCGGGATGTGTACGAGCGGATCCGGGTGTACGAGCCGTGTGTGGTGGTCTCGGAGTCGGTGAAGAAGGTGTTCATGCATGTGATCTTGACCGATGAGCGCGTGTATCTGAGCGAGTTTCCTCCGCGCGCGCTGCGAGAGGCGCTCAGCTTCAGACACGTCACGAGCATCGAGCTGGTGAGAGCAAGATAAATAGAAATATTAATGCTGTCATATCATCTATTGATATAGAGTGCTTTATTGCCACAATTGCATGTAGATTGATCAATGCATTTACTCAAACAACACAAGCAAGCGCATAATACAGTATAACACAATTTAGTGCAATGCAATATGCAAATCAGTAGTATATTAGCAATAAAAGAAAGCAATATAGACACTATATAACCACCCTGCTTTGTGCATTTGCACAATTGGATATTTTGCTGTGTTATTTGAATGTGCACAAATTAAAAATCTTTATTGCCAAATTAATATAAATTTATAGTCATAATTTATCTTGGCCATACTACTCTTCAGAACAGGGTTCACACAGTTATGAAAAAACCTGGAAATTACAGGTCAATTTAAAAAGTCCTGGAGAACTCATTAAAATGAATAAAATCTTACTTTAGTTTACAATGTCCTTGTTGCATATGTTACATGCACTTAGTAATAACGGTAAATTAAGTATAATTACATGAAACTAACTCTCAACCAAACCCTAATCTACCCTAACCCTATAGTAAGTACATGTGGTTACACTTTATTTTAAGGTGTCTTTGTTACACTGTAATTATAAATTTAAGTACTGAGTAATAATAAGTAACTTCACATACTATAGGGTTAGCATTAGGGGGTAACACTTTATTTTACAGTGTCCTTGTTACATGTACTTAACATAGTAATAACAGTAATTTATGCATAATAACATGCAACTAACCCTCAACCAAACTCTAATCCTTCCCTAACCCTATAGTAAGCACATATAGTTGCTAAATATTACTCAGTACTTAAATATAATTACACTGTAACAATGACACCTTAAGTATAATAAAGTATAACCAGATGAGGGTTTGGTTTGGTTTAGGGTTAGTTGCACATAATTATGCATAATTATTGTTATTACTATAGTAACTGCATGCAACACTGTAAAAATAAAGTGTTACTGTACATTTTGTTAATTAATGTCTCAGTGCTTAAATATATAATTACACTGTAACAATGACACCTTAAAATAAAGTGTAACCCTTTATTTTAAAGCGTTCATGTTACAGTGTAATTAGTACTGAGTAGGGTTAGTTGCGTGTAAATATGCATAATTTATAGTTATTACTATGTAACGTGTAACAAGGACACTGTAAAACAAAGCGTTACCCATTTTGAATCTAGAAATTACTCTTTGTGAGAGCGATCTCCTTATTCAGTCATCACAAACGATTGGAAAAGTCTTGGAAAATCATGGAAATGAATCAGCCCACAAATGTGGGATCCCTGTTTGAAGAATTTGACATGGCAATGGACTTTTTTATTAAACTTAAAAATGACTCATTCCCTCAAACAATTGCTTGCCATTAATAATAATGTAATATTACGTACTTACACTCGCCTAAAGGATTATTAGGAACACCTGTTCAATTTCTCATGAATGCAATTATCTAATCAACCAATCACATGGCAGTTGCTTCAATGCATTTAGGGGTGTGGTCCTGGTCAAGACAATCTCCTGAACTCCAAACTGAATGTCAGAATGGGAAAGAAAGGTGATTTAAGCAATTTTGAGCGTGGCATGGTTGTTGGTGCCAGACGGGCCGGTCTGAGTATTTCACAATCTGCTCAGTTACTGGGATTTTCACGCACAACCGTTTCTAGGGTTTACAAATAATGGTGTGAAAAGTGAAAAACATTCAGTATGCGGCAGTCCTGTGGACGGAATTAATGCCTTGTTGATGCTAGAGGTCAGAGGAGAATGGGCCGACTGATTCAAGCTGATAGAAGAGCAACTTTGACTGAAATAACCACTCGTTACAACCGAGGTATGCAGCAAAGCATTTGTGAAGCCACAACACGCACAACCTTGAGGCGGATGGGCTACAACAGCAGAAGACCCCACCGGGTACCACTCATCTCCACTACAAATAGGAAAAAGAGGCTACAATTTTGCACGAGCTCACCAAAATTGGACAGTTGAAGACTGGAAAAATGTTGCCTGGTCTGATGAGTCTCGATTTCTGCTGAGGCATTCAGATGGTAGAGTCAGAATTTGGCGTAAACAGAATGAGAACATGGATCCATCATGCCTTGTTACCACTGTGCAGGCTGGTGGTGGTGGTGTAATGGTGTGGGGGATGTTTTCTTGGCACACTTTAGGCCCCTTAGTGCCAATTGGGCATTGTTTAAATGCCACGGCCTACCTGAGCATTGTTTCTGACCATGTCCATCCCTTTATGACCACCATGTACCCATCCTCTGATGGCTACTTCCAGCAGGATAATGCACCATGTCACAAAGCTCGAAACATTTCAAATTGGTTTCTTGAACATGACAATGAGTTCACTGTACTAAAATGGCCCCCACAGTCACCAGATCTCAACCCAATAGAGCATCTTTGGGATGTGGTGGAACGGGAGCTTCGTGCCCTGGATGTGCATCCCACAAATCTCCATCGACTGCAAGATGCTATCCTATCAATATGGGCCAACATTTCTAAAGAATGCTTTCAGCACCTTGTTGAATCAATGCAACGTAGAATTAAGGCAGTTCTGAAGGCAAAAGGGGGTCAAACACAGTATTAGTATGTGTTCCTAATAATCATTTAGGTGAGTGTATTTGTTGATCAGTTTTAAATCATACATCACTCACCGTTGAGTCAGTGTATTCTAAATGTCAGATAAAGCACGACTGTCTACTAAGCAGTGGTGACAACAAGACAACGCTAATAATAGTGAGGACGTTTACTTATCCTGTCATGGTAAACTGCTTAAAGAAGGTTTGTTTGGTAAGCTTATGCACTTACACAGCTCAAAGCATGAGTCATGGAACGTTTCAGCACTGGAAGACTGTAAAAGACAGACGGATGAAGCATGTAAATGTCACAGAGGCAGAATTAACAAGGAAAGGCAATTGATCTCTTAGGAGCAACTGCACGATCTCTAGCTTGCTGCTGGCTGGGAATACAATATATGCACATTTTATACATAAATATATACATATTAAAGCTGCAGTCCGTAACTTTATGTGCTCTAGCGGTTAATAAACAGAACTGCATGCGTCTTGCAGAAGAACATTGCAGCCGGATCTACTTCTCTCTGTTTATGTCTATGGCGAGTCACGCAGGGACTGTGCTCCTCCACAGCGGTTCCTACTAGACCGGTCTGAAATAGTCCCAATATAGACGCTTATTATAAGTGTACCATAATGATTCAGGGTAAGACAAAAACACATGAAAATTGATTCATGTTGTACATTCTCATGATATATTTTTTGTAAATCTTGAACACAAAAAAAGTTACGGACAGCAGATTATTGGTGATTAGATGTAATTAAAAGTTCATTCATTCCCACTTCAAGCGGCTTACACTTAAGGCCTGTTCAACGATAACGATATAGTTGTAAAAATCATTCTAAATATAAAAGAATAGCAGAGTCCACACCACAAATATAACGATGACGGCACAGACAAACAATATCATTGGAATCTCTTTGAGAGTGTTTTTCTTCCAGCTGATGAACGATGAAAACATTTGACAGCCAATCAGAATCCACCTGACTTTAAAGAGCTTGAGCATTTAGAGCGGCAGACGACAAAACCGAACACTGCTGGTGTCAACGCTAATAAAGTTATCTTTAGTTATTGGTGTGAACGGGCCTTAAAGGGATTCACCCAAAAATGAAAAAATGATCCCATGATTTACTCACCCACAAGCCATCCTTGGTGTATATGACTTTCTTCTTTCAGCCAAACACAATCAGAGTTATATTAAATAATATCCTGGCTCTTCCCAGCTTTACAATGGGAGTGACCTGAGATTCTGAAGCTCAAAAAAGTGCATCCATCCATCATAAATGTAAACCATACGGCTCCAGAGTTTATCCAAAGGTTTATCCATATTTATAAACTATAATCACTGGCTTTCGGTAACGGTCGTACGTGAGTTGAGTTCCTGTGGAAAAATGACCTCTGACCCGACGTTTATACGCTCCTATTATAAAGCTGGGAAGAGCAAGGATATTATTTAATATAACTCTCTGATTGTGTTTGGCTGAAAGAAGAAAGTCATATACACCTAGGATGGCTTGAGGTCAATTATGGGATCATTTCAATTTTTGGGTGAACTAACCCTTTTAATGGTATTAGGTCTATGTTAGCCCGATGTCAAAACAAATCTCAATCTTTCCTCACAGATCAACGATTTGCCTGATTTCCTCAGTGGACAGGAGCGTGAGCGATCCCTGCATATTCGTGTTGTTTATACTGCAAAGGATACTGGGAAAAAGAGCAAAAGACCCAAAGGATCCAGCAAGAATAAGCCATCTCCAACGCAAGGACTCAACTCGAGTGCCCGTCATTCTCTGGAGGGTAAAAAAAAACTATTTAATTAAATCAAGAATGAATAATTAATCAGGAATCCATTAACTGTTTGCAAGCATGACTGCATGGCTATTATTAGAATCCCAGGATTCAGCCCATTTTTCCCTCGACAGTGTGATAAACCTGTAATCGCATTAGTCAAGTCCCTGACCTGCGCAGCAGCTATGTGTGTTAATACACAAGCTCTTTCACCTGTCCAGATGAAGCAGCAGTACTGACACCTGCCTGACCCACATTGACTTGTGTGTATGGGTCAGCTGTGAGTCCATCTTAACTGCGCCTGACACTACGGCATTGAGATTTACTCTGCCTGCACACAGGCAGTGCAGTAAAGCTGCTTAACCAGTTCAGGATGAACAGATAAATGAGGTTATCTCAGAGAAACGGCACTGTGGACAAGGACACTCGGCAGTTATACATCATTTGAGTTAATCTGTGAATGAAGAGCATTCACTCATTGTGAAACTTGTTCTAGAACTTTAATGGGTCAGTTAAATTTTTTATACGATTTATAGTTTATTCGTTGTTCTTATTAGCAAACAAGCAACAAAATTAAGCATACATATTCTGAACCTTATAAACAAACAACAGAGACATAGGGCCCTATTTTAACAATCTGAGTGCATGGTCTGAAGCGCATGGCGCAGGCGCACTTAGGACCAGTGTTGGGCACGTTACTTTATAAAAGTAATTAGTTATAGTTACTAGTTACTTCTTACAAATAGTAACTGAGTTAGTAACTGAGTTACATCATTATAGAAGTAACTAATTACCTGGGAAAGTAACTACTGTGTTATTTTTTTTTCTTTTTCAAATGTTCAAATATGTCAAATAACTTGGATGCCCCCAATATTAAATATGTTAAATGAATGAATTGGACACTAAATAGAAAAAAAATTATTATTATAAAACATTGTACATTAATGTACACTATTGTAATGTTGCTGTGGGACAATGTGAGAGACACCTATCAAATTCAATACATTATTGTAAATATTATCAGTAGACCTAGGCTACTAAAGTGTAAATATTGTGTAAATATTATCAGTACTATACTACTCTTTTGGTAGTGGAGCTCACGTTATCACCTGGGTTTTTAGCCACTCATTTTGTGGCGGCATGTGATGATGTGAGGCGCTTCATTAGATTAGAATTACTTGCCACTGACGTGGAGAGACTCTTTCTTCCTGGGCATAAGTTGCACGTTACATAAACATTCTTACCTTTCATCTCAACGAGGGAAAAGTAGCGCTTATACTTCCAGTTTGCGAAAGCTACCTTTAAAGTCGTTGGACTTGCCATCGCTCTGATATATGCGTGTGCGTGTGTGTGAACTCAACCTATCAACCTCAACCTTGTCTCCCACCTACCAATCATCCTCAGTTATGTGTAACACCCCACCCACCCCCCAACACGCATGGCATGCACGCACGCACGCCCGCCCGCACACACACACACACACACACACACACACACACACACACACACACACACCAACCAACCAGAGGGGGAAAAAAACGTTGCAGGTCCGACTTCACAGAGAGCCTGTTCGGATGAAAACCCCTTCAGTGAGCTCAATTATAGTAACGCCGCATTTTATTCTCTGTAACGCTAACAGCGTTGTAAAGGGAGAAACAGTAATTGTTTGATTACTCGTTACTGAAAAAAATAATTCCGTTAGTAACGCCGTTTATCTATAACACCGTTATTCCCATTACTGCTTAGGACGTGTCCGAATACACGTTTGCTAGTTTAATGATGGAAACGGTCTGTTCGCCAGGCGCATGGTCCAAAAGGGTTGTCCCTAGTAGTCTCTTAATGAGTCATGGGTGTGTTTTGGGCATAACATGCAATAAACCAATCAGAGTGTCATCTCCCATTCCCTTTAAAAGCCAAAAGCGGAAAGACTGAACGCTTCTCTAGAGAGGAATCCTTTTATTTTTAATATTTAAAAATGTCTGTGTGCTCTGTGTGTGTAATAAGCCGAGTGTACTTGCGTTTTGCACCGCCTATAGGCACGCAATGTGCCCTTTAAATAACACAAAAATACTGCGGTATTGACTAGACCAGGTTTCTGTTGATCAATGGTGCAGTCGTTTTCAGTTCCTCAAAATAGCAACGCACCAACAATGCGCCTGAACACACCTGGTTTTCAGACCAGCAATTATAATGATGAAAATGATAACTGCGTCCGGCTGAAACTAGCAAAAAAACACTTGCATCACGCCTGGCGTCGCATTGCACCGGGTGTATGATATGGCTCAAAGTCACACATGGCAAATTCTTTTTTAAAACTAAAAAAGTAAAAAGTCTATTTTAAGTTAAACACATTTTTCAAGGTAATATTTAAAAAAAGACAAATCAGATTTTTTTGAGTAATGACATTTGACTTTCAGTTTGCATTTTATGCCAATTAATTTTGTCAGATGAATACCTTTCAGTGCCCCTATTATGATTTTTCGAATATTACCTTTCATGCAGTGTGTAATATGGCTCTTTGTGAATGTAAAAGGTCTGCAAAGTTTTAAAGATCAAAGTGCACGACAAATAAAGTCTACTAAAAGAAGAATCGATTTTGAACTGCATGAAACGAGCCATCAGTTTCACTTCCTGTTACATACCTACACAACAATGTAACACATTTGCATAATGCCAGCCTATGGTCTTCATTGGCTGCCAGTGAAATACGTCTACTTTGACCCACCCTCAAACACTTAAGTTGTAGCTGAGGCCGGGAAGAGTTTGGTTTATGTTGTCGAGAAGATGCTGTTTTCTGCCCTGCCAAAGCAAATCCACTTTGCATGCACTTCAAAAGCTTGAGCTCAAATCGTTGAGCTCGAAAACCGGCACCATCGTTACTGTTCATATCATATCACTGTATATCAAGTGCTGAAGAAGCTGAAATTCAGATATGGTAATAAGCGTTTGGTTTCCGACACGCTATAAACGGTCGACCAATCACAACAGGCTGGGGCGTCTGACCGAACCATTTTCACACGCTATGAGAAATGAGGAGATGCTGTAATAAATATTATGACCTTGGATACATGTAAACCCATTGCAGGAGACTCCAAAACAAAATTAAGAACCATTAAAATAGCATAATAGGCCATTTATACCAAAGTTAGTGTTTTGTTCTTCCCTCATATTTAAAATATTTTAAAAACATATAATATTTACCTCATATTTTGATGGTTTAATCAACCTTGTACAGTCTTTAAAAACAAATATCGCCTCTGGACAAAATGTATGTCCACTACTGCATATTCATAGCCTGACAAGCAAGACCCACATCAAGATTTTGGGTCTGGGAACACACCATTGGCAGGGCTCAATCCGTCAGGGGCGGGATAAACGGTTGTCTTTCAAATTCCCTCTGCACACAATAGGGTAGCGCTACAACCAATCAGAGCAACGAAGAAGGTGAAGCGGAGCTAGTTGATAGATTAAACTTTGCAAAACTCTGAACAAATCTTCCTTTCTTGAGAATGACTTCAGTGCTGTTCTTTGTTCTTTCCTCAAAGAAAAGCTTAACTCCTAGTCTTTCAAAGCCGATTCGAAAGACCGCTGTTCGCCAGCTTCTTTGTTTTCAAGTAGCACGTGGAACCGGCGCAACTCTGCCCTCATTGTTAATCCCGCCCACCGACTCTATACACGATGTGATTGGCCTGACCAGAGTTTGGTTTTTCCAGCTCACAAGCCAACGGAGAATTGCTAGACGACCCTGACTGCAAATTAGATTTGCTGCCGCTAGGGTGCGTCTAGATTTCTAGGCTAGCATATTCAAGTAATTGCTGTATAAGTTGCAGCGATTAAAATAATCAATAGATCTGCACAAAAAAAAAACATTTAATGTAACATTGTTTGTTGTTTTAAAATTAAACACCATTATGAATCTTGTTAAGTAGATAATTTCATTAAGATTTCAGTTTGTCATCTCAGATCAACTTCAACTCACTAAGTGTCAAAATTGATCCAAATGAAATAACTGTTTTCCTATGATCCTGCAGGAATGAGTCACATTCTCCTGTCGACACGCTCAGCGCCGTCTGAGTCCTCCAGCTGGAGAATCTCTCCCACATCAATGAGGTAAAGCCCTCTCAGTGTTAACGGCCTCACTTTTAACCAACACAACTGCTGTGTATTTGTGACCATCACAATGACCCATTCAAAGTGCTTTATCTCCACCACGCAGCTTTTTACTGCCTCTGACTCTACAATGCTCAGAACGAACAGACTTTGCTTAGCAACTCGAGCTATAGCGATCATATTAAACAAACCACTGCAGTAATAAATGTGGAGATATTCTGAATCCCACTGCTCTATATCTCACGGGGCGCACAAGATCTGTGTGTGTTGTGCTTTGTTGCTTAGAAACTAAATTGATTACGTTTCTGTCTGTGCTAAACTATTAATGATTTAAAGGTTCAAAGGTTATCAAGCTAAATTGTTTAACTATCCAGTGACTTGCAACAAAAATCATTAATTGGAGCAATTTAATGGAATAAAAGTAGAAAATGAATGAATAATAAGCTGACTTTTTTATTTCACCGTAGTCAGTGTCTAGCACTACACAATAGTTTAGCACTATTAAGCTCATGGCCGGTTTCTCAGAAACATACTCCACCCGCTCCAACTCTGACAGAGAGGGATCATTGGCCTAAAAACTCACTAGAGAAGAGGCCATCTGACCAATCTGAGTAGAGTAGACCAATCACAACAGACTGGGCCATCTGACCAATCTGAGTAGAGTAGACCAATCCCAACAGACTGGGTCATCTGACCAATCTGAATAGAGTAGACCAATCACAACAGACTGGGCCATCTGACCAATCTGAGTAGAATAGACCAATCACAACAGACTGGGCCATCTGACCAATCAGAGCAGAGTAGGCCAATCTCAACAAACAGGGCCATTTGACCAATCTGAATAGAGTAGACCAATCACAACAGACTGGGCCATCTGACCAATCTGAGTAGAGTATACCAATCACAACAGACTGGGCCATCTGACCAATCTGAGTAGAGTAGACCAATCACAACAGACTGGGCCATCTGACCAATCTGAGTAGAGTAGGCCAATCTCAACAAACAGGGCCATTTGACCAATCTGAATAGAGTAGACCAATCACAACAGACTGGGCCATCTGACCAATCTGAGTAGAATAGACCAATCACAACAGACTGGGCCATCTGACCAATCAGAGCAGAGTAGGCCAATCTCAACAAACAGGGCCATTTGACCAATCTGAATAGAGTAGACCAATCACAACAGACTGGGCCATCTGACCAATCTGAGTAGAGTAGACCAATCACAACAGACTGGGCCATCTGACCAATCTGAGTAGAGTAGACCAATCACAACAGACTGGGCCATCTGACCAATCTGAGTAGAATAGACCAATCACAACAGACTGGGCCATCTGACCAATCTGAGTAGAGTAGGCCAATCTCAACAAACAGGGCCATTTGACCAATCTGAATAGAGTAGACCAATCACAACATACTGGGCCATCTGACCAATCTGAGAAGAGTAGACCAATCACAACAGACTGGGCCATCTGACCAATCTGAGTAGAGTAGACCAATCACAACAGACTGGGCCATCTGACCAATCTGAGCAGAGTAGACCAATCACAACAGACTGGGCCATCTGACCAATCTGAGTAGAGTAGACCAATCACAACAGACTGGGCCATCTGACCAATCTGAGTAGAGTAGACCAATCACAACAGACTGGGTCATCTGACCAATCTGAGTAGAGTAGACCAATCCCAACAGACTGGGCCGTCTGAGCAACCAGAGTAGAGTAGACCAATCACAACAGACTGGGCCATCTGACCAATCTGAGTAGAGTAGACCAATCACAACAGACTGGGCCATCTGACCAATCTGAGTAGAGTAGACCAATCACAACAGACTGGGCCATCTGACCAATCTGAGCAGAGTAGACCAATCACAACAGACTGGGCCATCTGACCAATCTGAGTAGAGTAGACCAATCACAACAGACTGGGCCGTCTGAGCAACCAGAGTAGAGTAGACCAATCACAACAGACTGGGCCATCTGACCTATCCGAGTAGAGTAGGCCAATCAGAACAGACTGGGCCATTTGACCAATCTGAGTAGAGTAGACCAATCACAACAGACTGGGCCATCTGACCAATCTGAGTAGAGTAGACCAATCACAACAGACTGGGCCATCTGACCAATCTGAGTAGAGTAGACCAATCACAACAGACTGGGCCATCTGACCAATCTGAGTAGAGTAGACCAATCACAACAGACTGGGCCATCTGACCAATCTGAGTAGAGTAGACCAATCACAACAGACTGGGCCATCTGACCAATCTGAGCAGAGTAGACCAATCACAACAGACTGGGCCATCTGACCAATCTGAGCAGAGTAGACCAATCACAACAGACTGGGCCATCTGACCAATCTGAGTAGAGTAGACCAATCACAACAGACTGGGCCATCTGACCAATCTGAGTAGAGTAGACCAATCACAACAGACTGGGCCATCTGACCAATCTGAGTAGAGTAGACCAATCACAACAGACTGGGCCATCTGACCAATCTGAGCAGAGTAGACCAATCACAACAGACTGGGCCATCTGACCAATCTGAGTAGAGTAGACCAATCACAACAGACTGGGCCATCTGACCTATCCGAGTAGAGTAGGCCAATCAAAACAGACTGGGCCATCTGACCTATCCGAGTAGAGTAGGCCAATCAAAACAGACTGGGCCATCTGACCAATCTGAGTAGAGTAGGCCAATCAAAACAGACTGGGCCATCTGACCTATCCGAGTAGAGTAGGCCAATCAAAACAGACTGGGCCATCTGACCTATCCGAGTAGAGTAGGCCAATCAAAACAGACTGGGCCATCTGACCAATCTGAGTAGAGTAGGCCAATCAGAACAGACTGGGCCATTTGACCAATCTGAGTAGAGTAGACCAATCAGAAAATTAAAGTGTTTTATTACCTTGGACGCATGTAAATCTACAGTAGGAGACTCTGAAACAAAATTAGAAAACCTTTAAAATAGCATAACAGGGGCGTACTGAAAACATACTGGAACATCTGGGACTATTTTCCGTAACATTAAAGGCAACTTTTCTGTCACAATCTGCAGAGCATGTTGCTCTCATTTGCAACATGAGCCCCTGAACAGGAAATGAGGCGAGAAGAGAGAAGAGAGAAGAGAGGTTGCATTACATATACATGTTTAATGAGCGCAGAAAAAGGAAAGACGGGTCTTGTACATTAGAAACCACTCGCAGCATATTACACATTACGTATTTTATTTCAGCCTTTTTCAAATGACAAATGGTTTTAGTTGACGATAACACTGCTGCTCAAACCACTTTAACATGGTTTCCAAAACTGACATCATTTGCAAACATGATGTGAAGTCATGCATTGTACAGTGTTGACGGCCCCTGACTTTACAGCAGCGAGCAGGGGACGCAGAGGGGGAGGCCATTGGCGTCATCCACACTGTTGCCAGGGCACAAGATGAGACGGAAACCGCCAAGCAATAAATGTCCAATTAAAAGACCTTGTTTGTCTCAGCAAAACATGCCAGCTTAACAACACGTGTTTATGGGTTTGACGAAGAGCAGGAGACGCCGGCCCTCGCTGCTACTGTGTTTGCTTTCATCAAACCTCTCTGAGACTGTTCTGAGAACAGTGTGAACGTGTGACTTCTCTCAGTAGCACTGTAACGTGCCTCTCAGCTCCAGTCGAATCCTACCCGAGGGAGACCATTAGTTCACGTTCAGCACATATTTGTGAGCGCTTGCCATTGTCTGAAGAGACACACGTGTCGGTGTAACCACATGGGAAGTACTAAAAGCGTTATTTAAAGCCAGCTTTTCCACAGTTTAAGCATCATTTGAAGGGTTTATTGAATCAGTGGTGTGCGGTTGTGACGAAAAGTAGGTCAGTGCACCTAAAAAAAGTCTCGTAAAAAAGGAAATTGTGTGAATGTTGGGGCACATGGAAAGATTTTCTCTTTATCCTGCATCCTATTAGAGGAGATTGAAAGGAGAGGATGATGATGGCGCGTGAAGGACCTTGTCTGGCATCCAAACCTTGAAGTTCTGTGCCAGTGAACATGTCACTCGCCAGCGCCTCCTCATGGATATGGTCTGTCAGTGGCGCTGCAACACGTAGCTTTTATGCTTTATCAAAGGCGCTTGTGAATGAAACAGTTCAGAGGACCTCTTTGAAGAGGCCTGTTTTGATTATAAAAAGTTCTATCTTAGATCAGCTTATTATCAAGGGTTTTTTGTCATTAGGCAAATCTGTGTGACAAATAAAAGATGGTTAAAAAGTCTAGTTTAATATTTTCCTTGGACACATTAGGCCATCTTATTTTGTTAAAATTTAAAAACACATTTTTAATGTAATATCATTTTAAAACTTTGAATATCATAACATTTTATTGGGCATCTACCATCTGACATCCTGAAATGCCTTCCCATCAGTGTTATTTTAATATCACTGAGATACAATTGTTTTTATTAATAGTTTTGAATTTGTTTTTATATATTATGTGTGTGTATATATATATATAAACTAATAAAAGTGAAGGAAAATGAATGTTTATATTGTCTTTATTAATTTATTTATTAGAGTTATTTTATTTATACAAGTTAAACTAAATGAAAATGATAAACGTTTCCTATATCTGAAATGTTTGTTATAATATTTTATATAATTAATTATATAAATAATAATATATTTTATTATGTAATTTTATATAATATATCATTTATTTCAGTTATTTCTGTTTATTTTATTTCAAGTAACAAGTGTTTTATTTGATGGTTATAGTTCTAGTTTTACTTTTAGTTAACTATAATAACCCTACTTGCCATGTCATAAGGGTTTTAAAATATGAATCATTATTATATAGTTCCATACTTTTTATCTAAAATAGATAAAAGGTTATATAAAAAAACAAGTCTTTTGACCAGACTTTTTTTTAAAGACAATCTTCAGATCTTAAAGGGTTAGTTCACCCAAAAATGAAATTTCTTCCATTAATGACTCACCCCAATGTTGTTCCACACCCGTAAGACCTCCGTTCATCCTCGGAACACAGTTTAAGATATTTTAGATTTAGTCCGAGGGCTTTCAGTCCTTTGAATGTAAGTGTATGCACACTTTGCTGTCCACGTCCAGAAAGGTAATGAAAACATCATCAAAGTAGTCCATATGGGACATCATTTGGTTAGTTAGACTCTTTTGAAGCGTTGACAATACATTTTGGTCCAAAAATAACAAAAACTAAGACTTTATTAAGCAGTGTCTTCTCTTCCGGTTTAGTTTGAATCCGCGTTCACGACGCCACAGTGACGTCAGTCACAGTCTTACGTCGTCGTGTTCTTTTTTGGTGATTAGGGCATCCGGGACATGCACACTTACGCACCATTTTAAAAAAATATAAAGCAATACAAACAATGTAGAACAGCTTGTTTACAGCGTGCGTCTCCCTCAGACTACAAACGAAGCTCTGTCGCACCAGATAACACGTCACAGCGTCTTACGTCATCAGCGTCACTGTGGCGTCGTGAACGCGGATTCAAACAAAACCGGAAGAGAAGACAATACTTAATAAAGTCTTAGTTTTTGTTATTTTTGGACCAAAATGTATTGTCGACGCTTCAAAAGAGTCTAACTAACCAAATGATGTCACATATGGACATCATTTGATGATGTTTTCATTACCTTTCTGGACGTGGACAGCAAAGTGTGCATACACTTACATTCAAAGGACTGAAAGCCCTCGGACTAAATCTAAAATATCTTAAACTGTGTTCCGAGGATGAACAGTGGTCTTACGGGTGTGGAACAACATTGGGGTGAGTCATTAATGGAAGAAATTTCATTTTTGGGTGAACTAACCCTTTAAATCACCTTGAAATCTTTGACTGGCCGTAACAAAAAACAATATCTTTGTCTGTTATAGTGATGGTGTGCTGGAGGAAGAAGAGGGCAGCGTTATTCCGAAAAGACGTTCAGCTTCCTGTCCAAACCCGGATGTATTGGGTCTGTTTAATACCTCGCCCACCCACTCCTCCAGCTCCAGCCCCAGTGTAGCTCTTCTCCCCAGCATCACAACTGACCAGCGACCCTTAGCCTTCAGTCACAGGGGTTCAGACCTGACAAGAGAGATGAGGCGAACTATAACAGAGAAGCAGAAGGAGGAAGATGAGAAAGAGGAAGAGCTGCACCTTTATGCTGTATCTCCATCGTCCCGAATATTCCTTCACCTACAGAGCTCCTGGAACAGCTATATCATAGTACGTACGTGTGTGTGTGTGTGTGTGTGTTGTTAGAGCATGCAGCAGGATGGGCCTAGCTGTGAATATCAAGAAAACAGAAGTCCTTTGTCAATGGTCATCGGATCCTCCAAAAAAACCTGTTCATGTTTCCCCACTTACCATAGTGCCACTTTAAATATCTTTGAAACATGGGCTATTTATGCTAGACATCTGAAAATGTTGGAATCTTTCCACATTAGATGCCTGCAGCGCATCCTCAAAGTGACATGGCAAGATCGAGTGCCACATATTTAGATCCTGCAAAAAGCTAACTGTTGGAGTATAGAAGCAACCCTAATGCTCTACACACTTAGATGGTTTGGTCATGTTGTGAGAATGCAAACAAGTCGCTTTCCACGTAAGGTATTGTACGGTCAATTACATCTTGGTTGCCGTCCTGCAGGAGGTCAAAAAAAGAGACAGAAAGACCAACTAAAAACCCTTCTTAACCCCACATCCCTGGAAAGTAGCTCTGTCAGAATGAAGTACAAAGCTATGAATGCAGGAGAATTGAACTTCGCCTGTCTAAAAGACATCAGAGTAAGCAGGCCATGCTTGTTCCGCCCCCCCCAAGACAATCCGGAGAAATTTTGAAATGCCCTGTCTGTAAAAGACAGCATGCTTCCCGCATCGGACTATACAGTCATCAAAGAACGCACAAATCATAGAAGAAGTCATCATCGTGTGTGTGTGTTTGTGTGTGTGTCAACATGCAAGTCAATCTCGTATGTTGGCCATTTTTCACAGAATATAATTGCATTTTTTGAAAGTCTATGCAAGGCATTGCAATGATACAAAGATTAAAATACACACGTATTTTGGTACAATGTACTTACTGTGTTCATATTGTATTGCAAAACACCTTGGCTGATATAGAGGTGGGATACGGGTAGAGTTAGGGACAGGTGTGGTGGTTTAAGGGTAGGGTTAGGTGTAAGGGAAGTGTCAACTGTGTAATTACAAATGTAACTACAGAAATTAATTACAGACGTAATTACTAAAATGTAAGTACAATGTAAAAACATGTATGTACACAATAAGTGCTTTGTATCAAATTATTAATTAAAATGTTAGTACATAGTAGTTAAGGCCACCTAATATAAAGTGGGTCCCGTATTTTGAAAGTAGAGCGCAAAAGTACTGCTAAAAGGATGATTTTATAAAAAGTATTATCAAATAACACACATTTTCTGTGACAAATAAGGAAGTATAAGATGATGAAAACATTTTTTTTTTTTAGTTTTTTAAATCTGAATCTTTTTAAGCCTAGACCCGGACTAAAATGCATGTTCGAGCTGTTTTATCGGAAAGCAACTTGCACTGGCATATCTTAAAATATGTCAATGCCATTGTTTTGTTTCAGAATGCACAGCTGTAATGTTTTTTTTTCTTTCTAAGGCACGTTTATAAAAGCCACTTAAATGTCCCAAATAAACACAAATTATTTTTCTAACGACAAGTTCATGTTACTTGCATACTCTTTTACTTTCAGATGAAGAAATGAGATGATAAACAGCCCGAATCTTCTTTTTTATGGTTCAACAATGGCAGAAGAGTGAAATGTTGACTTTTTATTTTTTACATTTCTTTCCTTTTTTAAATGTATACTATTTGGTCTATGAACTTTTGATCTAGAGACATTCATTTAATTTGTCAATTTATTTTATTTTTAGAATAATTGTGTGTGTGAGCATGCGCAAGCATGTTTATAAACAGAATTCAGCCCTAGTAGGAAGGAAAAAATGTGTGTGTGTGTGGGCATGTTTTTGTGAAATATCAGGACACAAATGTGTATAATGACATGGGTATGACACAGGTATTACAAAAAGAGGGTGAAATATGAGGACGTTACCCATGTCCTCACTTTTCAAAATGCTTATAAATCATACAGAACAAGTTTTTTTTCACAGAAAGTGAACTGCACAGTCTCCTGTGAGGGCTAGGTTTAGGGGCAGGGGCAGTGTAAGGGGATAGAAAATACGGTTTGTACGGTATAAAAACCATTACGCCTATGGAATGTCCTCACATTTCACAAAAACAAACGTGTGTGTGTGTGTGTGTGTGTGTGTGTGTGTGTGTGTGTGTGTGTGTGTGTGTGTGTGTGTGTGTGTGTGTGTGTGTGTGTGTGTGTGTGTGTGTGTGTGTGTGTGTGGAAAATAGGCTAAATGTATTCTACAGAAGTAATTTTAGACAAATCTAACTGAAATAAAATCAGCAGAATTTCATGTGTAAAGCCATAGTTCACTTCTGGACCTGAGCACAAAAGGTGTAACAATTTACTTTATATCTCTTACATTTTCTAAAAATATGAATAAAATAAATGTGTATTTTGACAGCCTTAACACATATCCAAAGTTTAATTTTCATACAAAAACTAAGGATTTATGTACCCCTTCCAGGTCAAAATGGAGCCGAATGCAATAGGAGGGTTACATTTTTTAAGCAGCTTATTCCACTTTTAAAACATCTGAAATGTCGTTTTTTGTTTTTTGTAGAGATCAACTTTGATGCTGGACCCAGTGTACAGGAGGAGATGCGGCATATCCTCCTTTTCTCCTCGGAAACAGAAATATCACAAGATCGGGTACTGCTATGCTGTATCTATCTGACCGAACGGATGCAGTGTATATAAATGCACAGGCTAAGAAAGCGTCTGCTAATGTGTTTGCAGCTGGGAGCGGACATGTCACTTGTTCGGTCAGTTGAGTGGAGAGCTGCTACAGGAGAACATCCGTCTGGAGAGTCTGTATTTACTACTGCAGGAGCTGCACACGGCCACATACCGCAACCCCACCATCAAAAAACTCTTCTGGAGGGTAAGACGCCGCTCCATGCATTAGTGTTTACATGCACTTTAAAGGAACGGTTCATCCAAAAATGAAAATTCCTCTCTCATTTGCTCCTCAGTCGCCTGACCTTTACCCTTTCCTGGTGAAAACTCTGGCTGAAAGCTCTCAGGGGGACCAGGAAGGAGTTCACACAGCTGACAGACTTCTGTAAGCCTCGTAATAAGAAAAGCAGACTTGTCATGTAACACGTGCACATGTAACTTTAGGTACATGCCACAAGCTAAACTATCCATGTTTATAATTTAAACAACTTTGCAATGACCTCAGGTTGGCATTTTACAAGCATGTTTTAATGATCGGTGCTGTGGGTTTTCTGTAATGCCTGAAGTCGCTGCTTCTCTTGGGGACATTTAAGATAAAGACGATGTGTCTTATGTTCTGCAGGCTTTGCACTTTAGTGGTTCAGATATTGAGCCTGATGTTCAGGGAAACAGAGATTGAGCCGACAAGACTTAGCATGCTTATGTCCAAACAGTAAGTAATTCTACCTTGGCAATAATATCAGACTGCTCATTAAAGCTTATTTAAATGAGACGTGGTTGCTGTTTGATGCAGAGGGGCTCTTACGGCGGACATGCTGCTAGCTTTAGTGTGTGATCCGGATCTTCAGCTGCCAGACTCTACGAAGGACTCCAAATCTTCAATTACTAAGGTATAAAAGACGGAACAATGTCATATTTTGTCGTCATTTACTCCTGGCTTCCCAGTGTGAGGAACAGATTTGTTTATGATTAATTCATTTATGATAATTACATTTAATTTATGATAATTAAATCACAGATGCACCGTCTGCAGGCGGACTATCTGGACGCGGCATCTGCGTTACTGTTTGAGGTGGTTGTGCTCTGTCAGGAGGTGAGTAGCATTTTCACATGCATATGCAAATTTATACACCGATCAGGCATAACATTATGACAGGTGAAGTGTATAACACTGATTATCTCTTCATCACGGCTCCTGTTAGTGGGTGGGATATATTAGGAAGTGAACATTTTGTCCTCAAAGTTTGATGTGTTAGAAGCAGGAAAAATGGGCAAGCGAGTTTGACAAGGACCAAATTGTGATGGCTAGACGACTGGGTCAGAGCATCTCCTAAACTGCAGCTCTTGTGGGGTGTTCCCGGTCTGCAGTGGTCAGGATCTATCAAAAGTGCTCCAAGGAAGGAACAGTAGTGAACCGGTGACAGGGTCATTGATGCACGTGGGGAGAGAAGGCTCAAATTGCTCAAGAAGTTAATTCTGGTTCTGATAGGAAGGTGTCAGAATACACAGTGCATCACAGTTTGTTGTGTATGGGGCGGCATAGCCGCAGGCCAGTCAGGGTGCCCATGCTGACCCCTTTCCACCGTCTAAAGTGCCAACAGTGGCACGTGAGCATCAGAACTGGACCACGGAGCAATGGAAGAAGGTGGCCTGGTCTGATGAATCACGTTTTCTTTTACATCTTGTGGATGGCCGGGTGTGTGTGCGTCACTTACCTGGGGAACACATGGCACAGGATGCACTATGGGAAGAAGGCAAGCCGGCTGAAGCAGTGATGCTTTGGGCAATGTTCTGCTGGGAAACCTTGGGTCCTGCCATCCATGTGGATGTTACTTTGACACGTACCACCTACCTATGCTTTGTAGCAGACCATGTACACCCTTTCATGGAAACGGTATTCCCTGGTGGCTGTGGCTCTTTCAGCAGATAATGCGCCCTGACACAAAGCACAAATGGTTCAGGAATGGTTTGAGGTGTTGACTTGGCCTCCAAATTCCCCAGATCTCAATCCAATCGATCATCTGTGGGATGTGCTGAACAAACAAGTCCGATCCATGGAGGCCACACCTCACAACCTACAGGACTTAAAGGATCTGCTGCTAACATCTTGGTGCCAGATCCCACAGCACACCTCCAGGGGTCTAGTGGAGTCCATGCCTCGATGGGTCAGGGCTGTTTTGGCAGCAAAAGGGGGACCAACACAATATTAGGAAGGTGGTCAAAAATGTTAGGTCTGATCTGTGTACAGTATATACACACTACCGGTCAAAACCGGAGGGGATATTTGTTTTTAATGACACTACATGTTTGTTTAAACCATCAAAATATGAGGGAAATATTTAAATATGAGTGAGGAACAAAATATTAATCATGGTTAAGGTATTTATCTGACAAAATTATTTGACCTAAAAAGCCAAACTACAGTTTTAATTTACTATGCAAAAAAAATGCATAGGAAAACAAAATGCTCACAGGAAAAAGCATACATTGACTAAAACATAAATGCATAACTTCTTTGTAAGACAGCCTGGCCAAAAAGTGTCAATTTTTTTGGCACATTTCTTTGCGTTATCACAAATAAAAACAATTGACTCCAAGCACAACGATATTATTTTAGCAATATTTAAATAAGGGTGAAGATGTCATTTTTCATAGGCTCAATATCTCTATATACACTACATACTGTATATATATATATATATATATATATATATATATATATATATATATATATATATATATATATATATATATATATATATATATATATATATATATATATATATACACACTCACTAATCAGCTTTACTTGTCTCATTTGTGTTTCAAAGGCTAGTCGCACAACTTCTCTGGGACATTTCCTTACTATTGGCTGGGTGTTTCGATTGCTTAAGCCTCACCCATTCTTAGTAAGTATAGAACCTCTTCATTTTCATGCACATTTGCATAAATCCACATGATTAGCATGCCCATATCAGAAGGAATATTTAAACGTACCTCCCAACTAATGTGGGCCTCCTGTTGAGTCTTTCCATCATCTCTATCATAGCTCCCGTTTGTTGGATATCAGGCCCAGCAGGTGGTTCTGGTTCTCTCAGGCCCGCAGTATCCGGTTAGCCCGTCTCAGGCGGTTCTTCTGTACCAGCGATTCCATGTTCTGTTAGCCTGTCTGCAGCACAGCACCTGTTTGAGCAAGTACATCAGGACAGGATTCAAGGAGGAGTTCAGGTTCTTCATGAGCTTCATCAAGACCAGTTTTTTTCCAGGCTAAGACAGGGCTGTCATATTTAAAAAATGTATCTGTTTTTATAGGTACTACGTGAAGACATCAGGGCTGGAGGACAAACTGCCCCATCACTACCCCATCAGTCAGCCCGCCCAGCGTCTTCTTTCTCAGCTCCTCAGTCTGGTTCTCCAAAAACCCTGAGCTCTGTGCATCTGGCTCTCTCTTTTTCTCTCTGTCCCTCTAAGATTGAATTTATTATTTCTGCATTATAAAAACTATGGAAGCTTGTTTCCGTTTATTTAAAAAAATCGCAATTCAGAATTTTATATCTCCCAATTCCGAGTTGACATCTTGCAATTCTGATTTTATATCTCACAATTCCGAGTTTTTATTTCGGAATTCCGAGTTGATATCTCGCAAATCCGAGTTTATATCTCGCAATTCCGAGTTGATATCTTGCAATTCTGACTTTATTTCTCGCAAATCCGAGTTTATATCTCGCAATTCAGTTTTTGTCACAATTCTGACTTTATTTCTCGCAATTCAGAATTTTTATTTCGCAATTCCGTGTTGATATCTCACAATTCTGACTTTATTTCTCGCAATTCAGAGTTTTTAATTCACAATTCCGAGTTTATATCTCACAATTCTGACTTTATTTCTCGCAATTCAGAGTTTTTAATTCACAATTCCGAGTTTATATCTCACAATTCTGACTTTATTTCTAGCAATTCTGATTTTATATCTCACAAATCCGAGTTTATATCTCGCAATTTCGAGTTGATATCTCGCAAATCCGAGTTTATATCTCGCAATTTCGAGTTTATATTTCACAATTCGGATTTTATATCTCCCAATTCCGAGTTAATATCTTGCAATTCTGACTTTATTTCTCGCAATTCCGAGTTGATATTTCACAATTCTGATTTTATATCTCCCAATTCCAAGTTGATATCTTGCAATTCTGACTTTATTTCTTGCAATTCCGAGTTTATATCTCAGAATTCTGATTTTATATCTCACAATTCCGAGATGATATCACGCAAATCCGAGTTTATATCTCAGAATTTTGACTTTATATCTCATAATTCCGAGTTGATATCACGCAAATCCAAGTTTATATCTCCGAATTCTGACTTTATATGATGCAATTCCGAGTTTATATCTCACAATTCTGACTTTATATCTCATAATTCCGAGTTTATATCTCGCAAATCCAAGTTTATATCTTGCGATTCTGACTTTTTTTCTCACAATATTGACTTTTTTCTTGCAATTCCGAGTTTATATCTCGCAATTATGGCTTTATTTCTCGTATTTTTTTATCCCGTGGCGGAAAAAAGCTTCCATAAAAAAGACGCACAGGTGTTCTGATATGCGAGTATGCCTTTGAACAAATATGCTGCACTTTAAGATTGAACTCAAGTCTTGTATTGTGTCTTACTGTGTGTTGAACAGAGACTGCAGGATTCCACTCTGTTTAGCATATCGCCTTTGTCTACACTCAGGATTATAATCACTGTAATATCTGTACAATATCAAAGATTTAATGGGAAGTCAACATATAATACACGAACGTCACAGAACATTTAATATATGGAACTATTTATTATATAAAAATATAAAAAGATGGATATCTAATGGCACTTTTTAATGAACAAATTCAGGTTTGGCAGACCACTCTAATATATGAGACACAGTATTATCATCTAAATATGAATCTTCTTCATACATTTACTGTGAGTAAAGCTACTGGTACGAATGCACTTCTTTATTTTGGTTCGCTTTTTTGTTTGGATGCTCTCTCTCTATAAGACTGTACTAATTTTCAGGAACTCTATGTACCTCAAGGCCTCAAATAAAAAATATTTTTATAAACCCAAATTGTTGAATGTGTGTTTCTGTAACTATATATGAGCACTTTCGGCCCTGTAGACGTAATACATAAATTGCAATATTGTATATAAATGCATAACATGATTATGTAACTTTTGTCATATTTTGAAATTAAGCGTTCACTACAATACCACTTCCATCACGTTTAAAATTATGTATTGTATTTAAATGGATGCTATGATTATTATTTCTTTTGGAAAATAAATGGCTGACTAATTTCATAATATGTACGAAAAATACAATTTAAACAAATCATTATTTTATAGATATTTTTGCAAAAATTGACAATTTAAGTTTGACTGTGATGACACAATTATAATATTTTGTGATATTTACCCTGTTTTGTGTATTTCTAATACAAAATCCTAAAGGTAATGAAAAATAAAAATTATAACAATAATAGACAAATATGATTTAATATTTTTATTTAAAGTGCACCTGATATTACTGTTCTAATGCAAAGATATATTGTTGTAGCCAACTTGATGGTACAAACCTCAGTTAAAAAAATTATAAAATAAATTATTTTGGGGCAAAATTGTTTCTTGGGTGTTGAAATTTCGCTATAAACTGGTATAAATTACATAAATTTTTGTGTTTATTTCCTTTGTTATCATAATTTCAAGGATGTAATTCAAACTTTTTTATTATGGATTTTCATATTTGTATAGGAAAATATTGTATAGTCCTACTATTAATTTTAATGTAGCATTAATTTAACACAAACAAACCAGTTTAAATATATTACAATTGAAGGCATATACAAATACAAAATATATATAATATACAAATAACAAATAAATATGATTTATACAAAACGGGAACGGACGTTGTTCGTTCTTGTTGCAGCTGGGGAATGTTTTCCATGACGCACCGGAAACAGCGTGGGGTTATTGAAGCGTTCTCAAGATCTTTTGAACTTGTAAGTCGAAGTTTATCTTTTCACTTGTCTTTAATATAAACTGCGAAGACATAGATATAGATTATACATCGCAGATATAAAGCGTACAACCGCCATTGCATGTGTCTTCTAAACGTGACTAGTTGGTGAAAGTGAATGGCGGGAGATTAACATGTGTTTCTTGATTGGATTTGCTGAAAGTAGAATACAGAACAAATCTTAAATAATTAAAGTATAAATTGATAATGAGCTGTAATACTGTAAAGAATGTGCACCTTGATCTGCATCATACATAGGTGGAATGTGAATAAGGCAAATTACATATTTTTCAACATTACTTTCTTACGTAGTTAAGTTATAACGTTACCTTTATTACTCTGATAATGGCATTTCTTTCCCTTCACAGAGTGAATGAGCTTTCAGCAAACATCACAGCACCATCCAGCTAGTAGAGAAGATGTTGAGAAATGCCTCTGCACAGGTAATGAAAGAACATGTATATGGGTTCAGTTTTGCTTATGAGGATGTCTATAGGCTGACTGTTTTTACTCTGTCCTGACAGATACTTAAACAGTTTGTCCGACACAGGACCACAGATGCAAGCCTGATCTTGGAGAGATGTGAGTATCTGTCAATCATTGTATTGTCACTACAGCAGGGGTCTGTGGAAAAGTTATTTATATAAATACTATGGCTGGGTATAACTGTTAGTATTATTATTACATTGAGACGTATCTAAATTCTACTGTACAATAGTAATATATTTGTCAAGTTAAAGCGAACTTTTATTTTGACGGGTTGCTGTCAAGACCTTTGAGTTTCTGTGTGTTTATGACATTACGGTAGTTTACGTCTGCGGCATTCATTCGCAAAGAGACACGCAGGATTTGTATTTAAATTCGTTTTTTTGCGGTTTAATATTCACAGACACTAGTCTATATCACCAGAGGCATTCTCAGGTACCGAAATTTGGTACCTATTGATTGAATGTGAATCGGTACTCGGTAGAACCGACGTAATTGCGAGTCCCGGAGTCTGAAGTGCAAGTCCCGAAGTCTGAAGTGCGAGATTTAAACTTTTTTTATTTTACAGGTAGAACTAATCGCTGTATTTTTAACCAAAAATTTGTGCCATATTATTGACACGTTTTGTTTGAGGCATTCGGCAATCAAACAATATTTTAATGAAAAACCGTTAAGTCTTCTACCATAATAAACAGCACAGTTTTGTGTATAGAAGGATAAATGTTTTTGTGTATATTTAAGCCATTTTGCTTAGGTTCTCTTTGCTCTATTGCGCGTTCTAAGCCAGAATGGCGAGCTCTAAAGTCAGAATTGCTTGTTCTAAAGTCAGAATGGCGAGTCCTAAATCTGTGTTCTAAAGTCAAAATTGCGTGTTCTAAAGTCAGAATTGCATGTTGTAAAGTCAGAATTGCGTGTTCTACAGTCAGAATTGCGTGTTCTACAGTCAGAATGGCGTGTTCTACAGTCAGAGTTGCGTGTTCTACAGTCAGAATTGCGTGTTCTACAGTCAGAATTGCGTGTTCTACAGTCAGAATTGCGTGTTCTACAGTCAGAATGGCGTGTTCTAAAGTCAGAATGGCGTGTTCTAAAGTCAGAATGGCGAGTTCTACAGTCAGAATTGCGTGTTCTAAAGTCAGAATTGCATGTTGTAAAGTCAGAATTGCGTGTTCTAAAGTCAGAATTGCATGTTGTAAAGTCAGAATTGCATGTTGTAAAGTCAGAATTGCATGTTGTAAAGTCAGAATTGCGTGTTCTAAAGTCAGAATTGCGTGTTCTAAAGTCAGAATGGCGTGTTCTAAAGTCAGAATTGCATGTTGTAAAGTCAGAATTGCGTGTTCTAAAGTCAGAATTGCGTGTTCTAAAGTCAGAATTGCATGTTGTAAAGTCAGAATTGCGTGTTCTACAGTCAGAATTGCGTGTTCTAAAGTCTGAATTGCATGTTGTAAAGTCAGAATTGCGTGTTCTACAGTCAGAATTGCGTGTTCTAAAGTCAGAATTGCGTGTTCTAAAGTCTGAATTGCATGTTGTAAAGTCAGAATTGCGTGTTCTAAAGTCAGAATTGCGTGTTCTAAAGTCAGAATTGCATGTTGTAAAGTCAGAATTGCGTGTTCTACAGTCAGAATTGCGTGTTCTAAATCCAGAATGGCGTGTTCTAAAGTCAGAATTGCGTGTTCTAAAGTCTGAATTGCATGTTGTAAAGTCAGAATTGCGTGTTCTACAGTCAGAATTGCGTGTTCTACAGTCAGAATGGCGTGTTCTAAAGTCAGAATGGCGTGTTCTACAGTCAGAATGGCGAGTTCTACAGTCAGAATGGCGAGTTCTACAGTCAGAATGGCGAGTTCTAATGTCAGAATGGCGTGTTCTACAGTCAGAATTGCGTGTTCTACAGTCAGAATGGCGAGTTCTACAGTCAGAATGGCGAGTTCTACAGTCAGAATGGCGTGTTCTAAAGTCAGAATGGCGTGTTCTAAAGTCAGAATTGCGTGTTCTAAAGTCAGAATTGCATGTTGTAAAGTCAGAATTGCGTGTTCTACAGTCAGAATTGCGTGTTCTAAAGTCAGAATGGCGTGTTCTAAAGTCAGAATTGCGTGTTCTAAAGTCTGAATTGCGTGTTGTAAAGTCAGAATTGCGTGTTCTACAGTCAGAATTGCGTGTTCTACAGTCAGAATTGCGTGTTCTACAGTCAGAATTGCGTGTTCTACAGTCAGAATTGCGTGTTCTAAAGTCAGAATTGCGTGTTCTAAAGTCAGAATTGCGTGTTCTACAGTCAGAATTGCGTGTTCTACAGTCAGAATTGCGTGTTCTAAAGTCAGAATGGCGAGTTCTACAGTCAAAATTGCGTGTTCTACAGTCAAAATTGCGTGTTCTACAGTCAGAATTGCGTGTTCTAAAGTCAGAATGGCGTGTTCTAAAGTCAGAAGGGCGAGTTCTACAGTCAGAATGGCGTGTTCTAAAGTCAGAATGACGTGTTCTAAAGTCAGAATTGCGTGTTCTAAAGTCAGAATTGCGTGTTGTAAAGTCAGAACTGCGTGTTCTACAGTCAGAATTGCGTGTTCTAAAGTCAGAATGGCGTGTTCTAAAGTCAGAATGGCGTGTTCTAAAGTCAGAATTGCGTGTTCTAAAGTCAGAATTGCATGTTGTAAAGTCAGAATTGCGTGTTCTACAGTCAGAATTGCGTGTTCTAAAGTCAGAATGGCGAGTTCTAAAGTCAGAATGGCGAGTTCTAAAGTCAGAATGGCGAGTTCTAAAGTCAGAATGGCGTGTTCTAAAGTCAGAATTGCGTGTTCTAAAGTCAGAATTGCGTGTTCTAAAGTCTGAATTGCATGTTGTAAAGTCAGAATTGCGTGTTCTACAGTCAGAATTGCGTGTTCTAAAGTCAGAATGGCGAGTTCTAAAGTCAGAATGGCGAGTTCTAAAGTCAGAATGGCGAGTTCTAAAGTCAGAATGGCGTGTTCTAAAGTCAGAATGGCGTGTTCTAAAGTCAGAATTGCATGTTGTAAAGTCAGAATTGCATGTTGTAAAGTCAGAATTGCGTGTTCTACAGTCAGAATTGCGTGTTCTAAAGTCAGAATGGCGTGTTCTAAAGTCAGAATTGCGTGTTCTAAAGTCAGAATTGCGTGTTCTAAAGTCAGAATTGCGTGTTCTAAAGTCTGAATTGCGTGTTGTAAAGTCAGAATTGCGTGTTCTAAAGTCAGAATTGCGTGTTGTAAAGTCAGAATTGCGTGTTCTACAGTCAGAATTGCGTGTTCTAAAGTCAGAATTGCATGTTGTAAAGTCAGAATTGCGTGTTCTAAAGTCAGAATTGCGTGTTCTAAAGTCAGAATTGCATGTTGTAAAGTCAGAATTGCGTGTTCTACAGTCAGAATTGCGTGTTCTAAAGTCAGAATGGCGTGTTCTAAAGTCAGAATTGCGTGTTCTAAAGTCTGAATTGCATGTTGTAAAGTCAGAATTGCGTGTTCTACAGTCAGAATTGCGTGTTCTACAGTCAGAATTGCGTGTTCTAAAGTCAGAATTGCGTGTTCTAAAGTCTGAATTGCATGTTGTAAAGTCAGAATTGCGTGTTCTACAGTCAGAATTGCGTGTTCTACAGTCAGAATGGCGTGTTCTAAAGTCAGAATGGCGTGTTCTAATGTCAGAATGGCGTGTTCTAAAGTCAGAATGGCGAGTTCTACAGTCAGAATGGCGAGTTCTACAGTCAGAATTGCGTGTTCTAAAGTCAGAATTGCATGTTGTAAAGTCAGAATTGCGTGTTCTACAGTCAGAATTGCGTGTTCTAAAGTCAGAATGGCGTGTTCTAAAGTCAGAATGGCGTGTTCTAAAGTCAGAATTGCGTGTTCTAAAGTCTGAATTGCGTGTTCTACAGTCAGAATTGCGTGTTCTACAGTCAGAATTGCGTGTTCTACAGTCAGAATTGCGTGTTCTACAGTCAGAATTGCGTGTTCTAAAGTCAGAATTGCGTGTTCTAAAGTCAGAATTGCGTGTTCTACAGTCAGAATTGCGTGTTCTAAAGTCTGAATTGCATGTTGTAAAGTCAGAATTGCGTGTTCTACAGTCAGAATTGCGTGTTCTACAGTCAGAATTGCGTGTTCTAAAGTCAGAATTGCGTGTTCTAAAGTCTGAATTGCATGTTGTAAAGTCAGAATTGCGTGTTCTACAGTCAGAATTGCGTGTTCTACAGTCAGAATTGCGTGTTCTAAAGTCAGAATTGCGTGTTCTAAAGTCTGAATTGCATGTTGTAAAGTCAGAATTGCGTGTTCTACAGTCAGAATTGCGTGTTCTACAGTCAGAATTGCGTGTTCTAAAGTCAGAATGGCGAGTTCTAAAGTCAGAATGGCGAGTTCTAAAGTCAGAATGGCGAGTTCTAAAGTAAGAATGGCGTGTTCTAAAGTCAGAATTGCGTGTTCTAAAGTCAGAATGGCGAGTTCTACAGTCAGAATTGCGTGTTATAAAGTCAGAATGGCGTGTTCTAAATCTGTGTTCTAAAGTCAGAATTGCATGTTGTAAAGTCAGAATTGCATGTTGTAAAGTCAGAATTGCGTGTTTTACAGTCAGAATTGCGTGTTCTAAAGTCAGAATGGCGAGTTCTACAGTCAGAATTGCGTGTTATAAAGTCAGAATGGCGTGTTCTAAAGTCAGAATTGCGTGTTCTAAAGTCAGAATGGCGTGTTCTAAAGTCAGAATTGCGTGTTCTAAAGTCAGAATTGCGTGTTCTAAAGTCAGAATGGCGAGTTCTACAGTCAGAATGGCGAGTCCTAAATCTGTGTTCTAAAGTCAGAATTGCATGTTGTAAAGTCAGAATTGCATGTTGTAAAGTCAGAATTGCGTGTTCTACAGTCAGAATTGCGTGTTCTAAAGTCAGAATGGCGAGTTCTACAGTCAGAATTGCGTGTTCTAAAGTCAGAATTGCGTGTTCTAAAGTCAGAATGGCGTGTTCTAAAGTCAGAATTGCGTGTTCTAAAGTCAGAATTGCGTGTTCTAAAGTCAGAATTGCGTGTTCTACAGTCAGAATTGCGTGTTCTAAAGTCAGAATGGCGAGTTCTACAGTCAGAGTTGCGTGTTCTAAAGTCTGAATTGCGTGTTCTACAGTCAGAATTGCGTGTTCTAAAGTCAGAATTGCGTGTTCTAAAGTCAGAATTGCGTGTTCTAAAGTCAGAATTGCGTGTTCTACAGTCAGAATTGCGTGTTCTACAGTCAGAATTGCGTGTTCTAAAGTCAGAATGGCGTGTTCTAAAGTCAGAATGGCGTGTTCTAAAGTCTGAATTGCATGTTGTAAAGTCAGAATTGCGTGTTCTACAGTCAGAATTGCGTGTTCTACAGTCAGAATTGCGTGTTCTAAAGTCAGAATGGCGAGTTCTAAAGTCAGAATGGCGAGTTCTACAGTCAGAATGGCGAGTTCTACAGTCAGAATGGCGTGTTCTACAGTCAGAATGGCGTGTTCTACAGTCAGAATGGCGTGTTCTACAGTCAGAATGGCGTGTTCTACAGTCAGTATGGCGTGTTCTACAATCAGAATTGCGTGTTCTACAGTCAGAATGGCGTGTTCTAAAGTCAGAATGGCGTGTTCTAAAGTCAGAATGGCGTGTTCTAAAGTCAGAATGGCGAGTTCTACAGTCAGAATTGCGTGTTCTAAAGTCAGAATTGCGTGTTCTAAAGTCAGAATGGCGAGTTCTAAAGCCAGAATTGCGAATTCTAAAGTCTGATTTGCGTGATATAAACTTGAAATTCTTACTTTAGAACTCAAAATTGCAAGTTTATATCATGCAATATCTTCCAAATTTTACAGGAAGAACTAATCACTGTATTATTCAAAAATGTGTGCCATATTATTGACATGTTTTGTTTGAGGCATTCGGCAAGCAAGCAATATTTTAATGAAAAACTATTAACTCTTCTACCAGAATAAACGGTTCCGTTTTGTTTATAAAAGGATAAATGTTGTTTGTGTACATTTAAGCCATTTTCCTTTGGCTCTCTTTGCTGAAAGCCAATGTCTTTCGTCATTGCTTCGTCTTTTAACAGCTATTAACAAGGTGCAGCTTCTTGGGCGGGTGGGGCAAGACCCCGTCATGAGACAGGTGGAGGGCAAAAACCCCGTCACCATCTTCTCTATGGCAACAAATGAGATGTGGCGGTCCGGGGAGGGAGAACCCACAAGTACAGGTGAGAGTTTAAAATGAGTCTGTGTACTCTGTTTATTCTTAACATATTTTATGAACAGTCTATGGGATGTTTCACTGCTGTTTGTATCCTCTATAACGTGTATGAGACAAATACACATTTTTAATCTATAAGATATGATAAATTTTTTTGTTAGATGAAGAGATATTAAAGTAAGTGTGTGACAAACAAATTAACTAGTTTTCAGATATGCTTTATATGAGAGAATTGTCTTCATGGTGCAAATATGTGGTCTATTTAAACAAGATATTTTCCTAATTCATCACCAGTCAGTCAGTGATCCTAAAGTCAGCATGAAACAGAAGTTGGCAATGTCTTTTCCCTATTGTGATGTATATCTGAGTGAGTGAAACGGCTTCTCGAACAAGAACCACTGTAGGGCGGGGCTTGAGTTTGTTCATGGGGAATTGATTGGATGGTTGTGGTTTCTTATTGGCTGATGTCATGTGAGTGACAGTTTGCCCCGCCCTCACGCCAATAAACGCATCATCAGAGAAGAGATGTCGGTGCAAGAGGGAGGTGAAGTTATGATGTGTAACTGTGCATTCACACCGTGGCGTGGCACGTCTTAGACGATTTGGGCGTGGAGCAGAATTGAAATTTCTCAACTTTATGGTAATGAGCCATGACGCGGTTCGGTGGCAACCAATCGGAATGTAGAAGTGCTCCGCTTGAGATTATCCCAGAGAACGCTGTCCTGGAAACTTTGGTTCCGACCACATTCGTTCCCAAGCAAAATGGAGGAGTGGTTGATCATTGCGGTGGCAGGTTTGATAAGAAGATGCGCGACACTGTTTATAGGCAACATTTTCTCTAGAACGCTTGTTTTTCAGCGGGAATACAATTGATTTGCAAAAAACAACACCGATTTCTGCACTTCAACCAGGACCGTTCTTGTAATGTAGGCTATACACAAATTAAAGTTAATTATAGACCAATGCTAGTAAACGTCTCCTATAAACTGCATGTTGAAATTAGACTAGCACTTAACCATGAACACAAAAGCCACACCACACAAATGGCTTTTAATTGGTTTATTTCATTAGCAAACATGTTGTTCTTTCAATCAATCTTTTTTTTTTTTTTACTTTCACATTTTAAATGATTTCATGAGGTTATCTTAAAGGGGCTATATGCGTTTTTCTGAAATTTAAACTCGTGACTGACACCTGTGGCCAAAAAACAGAACTGCTCTCATTTTCTGCTCGCTCTCGCAGCGGTTGTGACGTCACATCCGCAGACAGCGCGGGAAAAGACGACCCGCCAGAAAATAGGAAAAATAGGATACAGGCTTATAGGTGCACCCACTGTGAGCGGACAAGGTGTCAGTATGCTCATCAGGAGATGTTTGAGTCATAAATGGTAAAATAAAAAGGCTATTGTTACGTTTATTTTGGGGAAAAAGTTGCATATAGCCCCTTTAAGGTCCTTTCACACTGGGCGCGATTTTGACCAGCAAAGGTTTTATTTTTTTTTTGACCAGCAAAGGTTTTATTTTTTGATCAGCTGTTTGTGCAATGAGTGCTTCCACACCGAACGTGAATGTGCTGTGGCGAAAAAAAACGGATGTTTATTTTTTCCGCTTCGATGTCGATTTTTGTTAACACTCGCAGTGACAGAAAAGGCTTAAACCAATCACATACAAGGAAACAAAGGTCACGAAATGTCCAGTTGATGTCTTTAGCTATTCAATCAACGTGAACCTTTGCCAGGTATCACATTTCTCACGAGATTGTAGTTGTGTTTACTAGGGCTGTAATCTCCCAGTCGATTATTAGTCGATACGTTCTGGCTCAACCAAAATTCTGATCTTCGATTTTTTTGCAGCGTTCATTTCATTAGTTTTGTCGCGTTCATTTCATCAGTTTGGCCGCGTTCAATTCATCGTGTGGAAAGCACTAATTGCTAATGGGGGTGTTTTCAGAGCACCCCTGTTTCACAGGTAACAGTCTGTCTTCAGAACAGCCACCTTGTTTTCACTTCTTTTGGATTAGCCCAACCCGCTGGAGAAGAGACAGATTGAAGTACGCTACTTTGCTGTATAGGCCTATTATTTATTTAATTGTGAGAGCGTTTTCCTAGTCAGTCCTCTTCTACCATGTCAACAAAGACATCAGCAGTGTGACAGCATTTTTTAAAAAATAGAAAATGGGAAAAAAGTCAAATGCCAATTTTGCAAGCAACAGTTTGCATATCACAGCTCGACGACAAACACGTCATATCACCTAAAATAGGTACGCTAACTTTTCTGCGTTAGATTGCCCCGTCTGTTTTGAGTTGCACTTTTGGTTTCTGCTCTTGATCTGGCTTGTTTAATAAATATTCCTTTTTTATTAAAGTTGACGTGCATTTTATGTTTAAGAGTAAAAGCTTTAAGTTAATAGTCTATAGCCGCGTTTCCACCGAAATTACCCGGAACAATTTGTACCAGGAACTTTTTTTACAGGAACTCGCGTCACGGCTGATGTGAATGGTTTTGACGCGAACTATTCGCACACGAAATATTCGTTTTTTCCGCTTTGCTTTTTCGTTACGCGTCCGGTGTGAAAGACCCTTTATACGGTTATACCCTACCTGTGCTCAGTTTGCACAAAGGCCGAAGAACATGATTGTTTGCTTTGCAGCCCCTTTCAATAAAGTTTAAATAAAGACCAAGCGTTCGATCTACGTCAGAGCGGCAGTGCGTCCACAAATCTTTCTACAGCGTCGTTGGCAGGGCGGCCAGAGCGAACTTTGACGCTCTCGCCGGTGGCGTTGTGAACGCACAGTAAGGATGAATAATTTATAGACTGTTTCAACGGCAACAACATAAACAAACGTTACTGCGCATGCACGCTTTTGTGGCCCAAACTTAACTTCCGGTAGACGTCCACAAAGAATCAATAACAACCTGATAATAACAGAGGCTGCGTTATCTTTCTTATGCGCTATCGTCTTTAATTTTCATTGGGCAACATTTTCTTAATTTACATGTTTTTATTGTTTCAGCATGTTTATTATAAATAATCTCCCATTTCTGTCTGCAATATAGAGTGGGGGAAACGCCCCCCTTAAAGGGTTAGTTCACCCAGGTTAGTTATTGTGTTTTCGTCCGAACGACTAAGTTTCATATCTTAAGTTTGTATTTTTATACATTTTATTTATCAGAACTTTAATATATTTTTATGTTCCTCTGTTCTGTTGTGACAATAAAACAAACAAGTTTATTTTTAAACTGCATTTTCATATTATTTTAGAGAGGCTGAGTTATCATGAATAACTACAAATAACTAATGTAAGGGAAATCTGTTTAAGTGTTTTTTACGCGTTTCTGTTATTTTATTTATTTATTTTTTAATATATATCGGCTGATATATCGGAAATACGGAATATCGGATTTTTAAATGACCAAATATTTGTATCGGTATCGGCCTTAAAAATCCTTTATCGGTCGGGCTCTAATTGATTGTATATGAATGCATCACAAAAAATCCTGTGCTCTATGGGCACTGCCATTAATAGAGGACAAAGCGAAAGTTGTTTTGCTCTCCGTGATAAGGTACATTTAAATATTTTGCAGGAAACATAAATCCGATCATTTATCCAGATGGCGACCACTTGATGTGAACAAATGTAAACTCGCCGTGTCCTGATTGACTGATGATCACGGTGATCGCATGTTAATGCCAAGTGTAAACGCAGCCAGAATAAGTTACCTCTAGAGTAGATTATTTCTGATAACAAGCAACATAAATAAGTAAATTACATTAGACGCTGCTCTCGTATGACTGGATATTTATGAAACATGAACAGCTTTTCGGTGAGTCGCACACACTGTTTTTGAGCTGGTGTCATATTCTTTCTGCTTGATCGTTAATATTTATATCATGTTATACAAGAATAGTACGTCAAAAATGTCTTTCTACTGAGTAGTGCGCCATACTATCCCCTTGCCAGACCGATAAACAAACACAGACCGGAAGTTAACTTTGGGCCAGGCGGGTAACCGTGGCAACGCGCGTGTGTCCGATGAAACCGTCTATAATAAACACTGCAATATTCCATAAAAAATAACAATTGTCCATTTTGATTTCATGCTGACTTTAAAGGAACACGCCGACTTTTTGACACTTTATCTTATTTCCCATATCCCCCAGAGTTAGATAAGTCCATACACACCATTCTCATCTTTGTGCGTGCCATAACTCTGTCTGACGCACCCACCACTAGCCTAGCTTAGCACAAAGACTGGAGGTAAATGGCTCCAGCTAGCCTACTGCTCAATAATTGTCAAAATAACGCCAACATTTTCCTATTTACATGTTGTGATCTGTATAGTTACATTGTGTACTAAGACCGACGGAAAATTAAAAGTTGTGATTTTCTAGACCGATATGACTAGGAACTATACTCTCATTCCAGCGTAATGATCAAGGAATTTTACTGTCATATATGAGTGCAGCGGCGCAATGATATTACGCAGCACCTGAAAATAGGCTAACTTCCATCAACATAACCAACGTGTAACAGACTTCATTGTGATTTATCTTTATAATTTGTTTTTTGTGTACATTTTGGACATTTCTGTGTGTTTAAATAGGTTTAAGGTCTGCATTATCTGTCTTAATAAGTAGAGACTTTTATTTTGACGGATGTTGTAGTCTATGGAAAGCTAGTGAGAGCTCGCGGTTCATCGTAGTGGTTAGGCAGATTTAAAGTTTGCAGTTTGTTAAGCACCCCCCGAAAAGGCATAAGGTGTGTATGTTCTTGTTTACTGTCATCTGTAATGAGTATTTTTGTGTATTTCGCTGTATGTTAAAGATAATGCTATGAAGAGATAGAGTTTGTGTACAAGGTGTTAATGCGCACTTCTTTGCTTTATTTGTTCAGCTCTTACAGTGATTTGTTGGAGATCAAACGTTTTCAATAAACTCCATGAAACATCAGTAAAGTCTGGCCATCATTCGGGCAGGGTCCGCTACACAACGTGACAATCTGCTTGCACAGAGAGCGCTGGGGACTATTTTCAGGCGCTGTGTAATATCATTGCGCCGCTGCACTCATGGTACGGCTCAAAGTTCCTTGATCATTACACAGGAATGAGAGTATAGTTCCTAGCCACATCAGTCTAGAAAATCGCAACTTTTCATTTTCCGTCGGTCTTCATACACGATGTAACTACACACATCACAACATGTAAATAGGAAAATGTTGGCGTTATTTTGTCACTTGTTGAGCAGTAGGCTAGCTGGAGCCATTTACCTCTAGTCTTTTTGCTAAGCTAGGCTAGCGGTGGTGCGTCAGACAGAGTTATGGCACGCACGGAGATGAGAATGGTATCTATGGACTTATCTAACTCTGGGGGATACGGTGAATAAGCTAAAGTCCCAAAAAGTTGCCGTGTTCCTTTAATAAACTAAGAAAGATTATTATTATTTATCTTTTTTGCAGGAGATGTCACCCAGAAAACAACATGGCACAGAATTTCCGTATTCAAACCAGGTCTCAGAGACGTGGCGTATCAGTATGTGAAGAAAGGGTGTGTTTTTTTTTAAGCATTTATGAATATAAAAATAAAACCTACTGCTATTAACCTTGGATCCAATTATTTTCAGGTCTCGAATTCTTGTGGAAGGAAAGCTTGATTATGGAGAGTACATGGATAAAAACAACGTCAGGCGACAGGCGACAACTATTATCGCAGGTCGGATTTACCACAGACCCTAAATATTAAAACTTTTTTTGTTGTTGTTTTAGCTTTAACGATCCAAAAAATTAACCAAACATCATTTGTCTTTCTTTTTCCACAGATAATATTGTGTTTTTAAGTGAAAATCTGCGGGACCAGTAGTGAAGACGCCTTACCAGACTTTAGGAACCAAAAGAAGATATTGTGTAAAGCGTTATTCTGCTCACTGACATCAACTCTTTGAGTATCTTTGTGCCTGCCCTTAAAGGGTTAGTTCACCATAAAATATAAATTCTGTCATTAATTATTCACCCTCATGTCGTATCAAACCTGTTAGACCTTCGTTCTTCAGAACAAAATTAAGATTTTTTTGATGAAATCCGAGAGCTCTCTGACCCCTCCACAGACGGCAATGTAATTAACACTTTTAAGGTCCAGAAAGGTAGGAAAGACATCATTAAAATAGTCCATGGGACTCCAGTGGCTCAACCTTAATGTTATGAAGTGACGAGAATACTTTTTGTATGCAAAAACACGACTTTATTCAAAAATCTCTTCTTGTCTGTGCCAGTCTCCTATGCCGTTGACGTAGTAAATACAGTGCAGCGCTTTCGAAACGCTACGTCAGAACGCCGGCTTACCATTGGCCGACGCTGTGAGCACCACAACACATGCATGTGATGTTGACGCAGGAGCTAGCCAACGTAAACTGTGTAGGAGTCTGGCACAGACGTGAAGAAATTGTTGAATAAAGTTATTTTTGTTTGTTTTTTGCGCACAAAAAGTATTCCCGTCACTTCATATAATTAAGGTTGAACCACTGGAGTCACATGGACTATTTTAACAATACCTTTAACCTTTCTGGACATTGAAAGTGTGATTAAATTGGTCTATGGAGGGGTTGGAGAGCTCTCGGATTTCATCGAAAAATATCTTGTGTTCTGAAGGTGAACGACGGTCTTACGGGTTTGGAATGACATGAGGGCAAGTAATTAATGACAGATTTTTTTGGGGGGGGGGGGGTGAACTAACCCTTTAACAGTCATACATTGGCAAAAGAAGTAATGTTGTTGGTATGATTGTGTCATGCTGTCTTATTGCCGACAGAGGGCGCTAGCGGGATCCACTTTGACATGTAAACACACGTTCCAGTCCGATGAACTGGGTTTGACTCTTTGTAAAAGAAACAAAACTGTTAACTTTTCCTTTCTGACTTCTGCAACATAACATATATGTTGAAAATCACTTTCAATTTGTTATACTGTACTGTCTTGCTTAATGTTCGTGAATAAATGTAGTTTGTCAGTAAAGGGTTTGTTGTGAATACTCAAGCCATCCACGTAAAGCACATGTAAAACACCTTCTGGTTTCAGAAACTATAAAAAAAAGTTAGCTGTCTGAAACTGAGAGAACAGCAGTTTCATTTCTTCCTTTTGTTTTTCAGACATTTCCATTTGTTTAGGTGCATGTTTTCCCATTATGTGCCGTCATTTAGTTCTATTTAGCCACCAGAATATAGTAAAATGAGCTTAAGTGCGCTTTAAAGTAAGAGTAAATTCCCATTTCAAGATATTTACCCCTTAGTAGGAATCCATTGAAAGAAATATGAGTTGAGGCGGTGCACACAGTTTGGTACTCTTGGCTTTACACGGTTTGTTGAGCGATAATGCGGAGTCACCCTTAATTGGAGTAATTTCACGTCAATCATACAGTAGCGCTCTCCTATTGGTCAAACGGGTTGTCCGTCTTCCGTGATTTTCGCATTCTCAGTGTGAGGTGAGCTTTAAACGTAACGGCTCATCTTATTGGCTGACGCATTGATTCCAAGGGCGGGACCTCAGATAGGAAAGTTTGGTGTTTTAAGGCAAATTTATGCGTTGTGTTTTCCACCAACGAAACAAAATACAAACCCCATATTTTATTATTTGTTTGGAAACACCCAAAACATTCCCTGGAAGTAGTATAGTCCACAAACTGTCTTTTGTAAACAAATTTCGCCATTCCCATCATCATTTTCCCCGCCCCAAATTCCTGCTCGCCTGTGAAGGGGCGACATTTCTCAAGGAAGCTGAGAGGAAAGTTCGGTGATCAGTGGAGACAGACGTACAACTTACACTCAACTTTCCGTTGACAGTAAAACATTCACTTTGAATCACGGTCGGACGAGCCATTTGATAGATACGCTATCGCTAACGCGTACTAGTCGTTTGTGGAGTCGTTGAAGCCTCCGTGACGGTTACAGACGCAGGTCGAGGCATGGAAATAATGGATTGCGGGGAACCGTTTTTACAATGGGACAAAAATCTCAGCGAATTGTCCGAATCCGGGGATAACGACATTTTGTACAGCACTGTAAGTGGGAATCTTCTTACGATGCCGTGGCATGATTGCCATCTTTCACTTCGCATGTTTTGATGTGTTGCAACTGGTGTCAGATCATCCAGAATGCATTCAAATAGCTCTAAACCTTATCATTTACAAAATTTTGTCATAAAAATTGTTTTTTTCTGACTTGATCACTTTAAATGAGATCTATAAGGTTACTAATGTGCCATGGGTTCCACTTGGCTCCCAGGGATAAAGTTCAGATGGTGCAGTTATCAAGTGAATGTATCATGTATTGTACAGAGCTACACAAAGTAATAGGTTCAGCCCATTTGGATAAAGTCAGACTATAGTGCTGGATTGTTTAAAGAGGTGTTGCAGGTTATGTAATCATAGGTTTTGTGTTCCAACTTCTGCTCAAAGTGGCCTCTACTTGAGGGGTAATTAGGGGGTTCACAGTGGGTGGTTGGTGCATGCACTTTTTTTTTATTCAACATCAAGATTTTAGGTTAAAATGCATAAGGGAAAGTGCATTTTAAACAGTCCTGATGGTGTGAATTAATACAAAAAATCATATAATTTTATAACCATCTTTTAACTGTTATGAACTCACAATAATTCAAAAATATGCACGTCTACGTTGCGAAAGTAACCCATTTCATGTCTACTACTCAAATGTATAGATATAACAACACTTTGAAGGAAGTTAATTGCACATGTGTTAAGTTACAAGCAGTCACATCCCAATTAAATTGCCAGACAAGGCACGTTATGCTTTTCCAGACAGCATCAAAGCCAGCGTTGGAGGTGCAACAGTCTGGGATTCAGAAGCTGACAGGATCAGGGCGGTAACATACACTTCCATGAGAACTATATATGCTTTGTGAAAGTCGAGGAATGGTTCACATTCTCCTTCACCTTTAGAACAGAACGGGGTCTTTGTTTAAGCCCCCCCCCCCCCCCCCCCCCCCCCTCCAAACACATACACGCTCCCCCACCTCATGGGTCTCAGTGCCAGTTCTCCTCACTTTCACTCTTGCTCCCCAGGGTTTGTTGACATGGAATTCCACACAACAACTCAAACTGGTTTTAGTTGGAGCTCTAGGCTCCCCTGAAGCTTCCTTTTTGTTGTGGACTCGGCCGGTTGCATACGTCTGGTATCATTATGCATCTGCGCCGTGTCCTTCTGCATTATGAGTCAGCTGCATAAGCCAAGGCATGCCGGTTGACTTTCTGATTTGCATTTATGCATATCTGGAGCCAATCATCTGACAATATAATATTTGAGGAATGCAAACATGCCCTTTTTATGACTTAATAGGCACAGTTATTGTCTACCATTACTGATAGTAATCAGTATTGGGGGTAATGCATTACTTTACATTATACAGCCATTACGCATTGATAAGTAACTTGAGTTACGTAATCAGATTACTTTTCCAAGTCAAAAGTTACGGACTGCAGCTTTAAATTGGGTCATTTATGTAGTGAAATAAAGGTGCCAGGAAGAACCAAAAAGGGGTTTTCACGGCTATGCCATATAAGAACCATTTTTGGTTCCCTGAGGAACCGTTTTGTGAAAGGTTCTTTAAAGAACCATTTTTACAAACTGTTTTATAGTCTAAATAACCTTTCTGCGCTACAAAGAACCTTTTGTGCAATGGAAAGGTTCTTTGGATATTAAAGGTTCTTCATGGAACCATACACTCTGCCAAATAACCTTTATTTTTAAGAGTGAAAATGTGAAATTATTTTAGAAGTTGATGTCTTCTAGACTGAGAAAAGCCAGACAATGTATTTTTGGCTCATATGGATGAAGGACAACAACTCCCAGAATGCACTTGCTTCACTGCCTACGAGGTCACTCCCAAGCCCCGTCTACCGGTTACATCACTTGCCCACCGCGGCACCGCCCCACTGTCGTTTTAATTTTTATAATTATAAAATAATTTAGTTTTAGAGAACAGACACTACAAGTAAAAACTGAACGTGTCTGCTCAATACAGCATGAGTCGCAGGACAAACGCAGAAGAAGTCAGATCTCATTCATCACGAGAGCAAACAGTTGACAGACAAGACGATCGCGGAAGATTTAGTTTCAAAGCGAAATGTAAAAGCGCCTATTTAAGTGAGTTCGTCATTGTTTCCGTTTTGTTGTTGTGTTTTTCATTAAGAATAGCAGGCTAACACCGTGTCGTAACTACACGCGCCGCGCCGGCGCAATAAAAGGTATCCTTTCCATGTTAATTAGAGTTTTTGTCCTAACCAGCCGTGACGGCGACACACAATAATTCTATTTCAGAATTTAAGTTTCTATTTCTGCGACGTTGCGACTGGAATACCAACATAAAACATGGCAATGATAATCTTAGGTAGTGTTTATGTGCTTTATTTAATGTTAAAAGCGTGTAATATGTCATTGAATATAATTTAGTGCTCCCAGCTTTGTAACGTAGTCGGACTAAAAGCAACAATGGATAATTCACCTCAGATCTTGAAATATTAAACAAATGGAAACAAGAATGTTCAAACTGTGAACAAACAAGTACATTCTATGACAAAGATTGTTTTGGTAACTCAGTATGTATTTTAGTAATTTTTAAATTATCCATTTCCTTGAGAGTGGCGTCAAGATTCATCTCTGGCTCTGTGCACTTGCCGCGAGAGCCCGCCCACACGCTTTTCTGATTGGCTGTGGCTTTTGATTGATTTGTCGCATCTCGGAGTCGCGTCTGGTGTGGACAGACAAGTTGCTTGTCGCTGGAATCTTATCGCATCGCGTCTAGTTAGGACACAGTGTAATGAACTCACAATTCAAGCAACCCGCCCCTGAATTGGCGCTAATTTTAAACTGAAACTAAAATGAGCACGGCATGGGCATTCATTCACGGCTGCATGGGCACCGCTCCGTTATGAATGCCCAAGCGGCCGTGCACTTTTACATTCTGTGAGTGAGATCCCACCCCTATGGGCGGGTTTAAAAAATGCGGAACTAGCTCCTTCTACTGGCTGTAGTCTCTAGCCTTTGGCCAAAAAAAGCCTCAGATGACACAAAATGACGATATTTGCGTCATCAGAGGCTTTTTTCCAGACATAAAATACACAAATCTTTCGTCTCAAGGGGATATGAGTGGGGGGGGGGGGGGGGGAGCACGATCATTCGAATATACTACCGGGTCTCTACTGATACAAAGCTTAATGCTAATCGCTGAAGAAACCCTTTAAACGTTTTTCTCCAGAGGAATGGCACAGCTGAAAGGTTTGTTTGAGCTGCATCCTCTACTGTACACACATGAATTTGCATTTCTTTCAGCCTGAGGCTTATTATTTCAATTTTGGTGTGTAAGGGTCTTTACATTTGCCAAAAAATACAACTTTTTTGTTATAAAAAGAAAAAAAAAGTAATGTAACATTACTTTTCTTAAAAAGTAACTAAGTAAAGCAGTAGTTACTTTTAAAGGGAGTAATGCAATATTGTATTGCATTACTTTTCATAGTATCTTTCCCCAACACTGGTTGTGATTATGTCTTCATTGTCAAATGGGAAGAACTTGTATAAAGGTTTAAAGGATATGTGTTGTATAAAGGATATGTGTTTTTACCTTCATGTCACCTACTCTATAAGCAAAGACTCAGTTGTTGTCATATTTCAGGTGATTTAAAAGAGTAAAAATAACCTATGTCTCATTCCCCCCTTTAAGACAGGGGTTAAGGAGATGCTGAGGGGAGCAGTTCAGGCGTCAGGCTCAGCATTTCTTAGTGCTGATAATCACACCGACACGATTAGCCTGGATAGCACATTATCTTATGCAGACTGAGGCCTTGTGGCAACCAGATGTACTTCCTGACCCGCTCTCGAAAGCCATTCCTGGTTCACGGCAAATATGAGGAAAGGCATGCTTTAACAAGAGCTTGTGCACTAGCCTGTTTACTAGTAGTACTAATGACAATCGTAATCACCCAGTTCTTGGTTACTTGCATAACTTCTGTATCAGATGATCTCTGTCTCACCTGATGTGTTGATGTTTTGATCTGCTGATAGCTCTATTAGTTCAATTGTTTAAGGAAGTAGGATTCCATAGAAAGAATATGCAATGAATTTTAATTCAGCCTTATCTATATTTTTTTTTAAATACCAAGAATGATATGTTATAAAAGCTCTTTTCTATATGAAACCAGCATCTGCATTAAAGCAAGATGGTGAAATCTGTGCACGGCTTAATTCCAGTTAGAACTGGGTGATTTGTTATACAATAGAAATGTCAACTGTTAGTGATTTTGTAATACCGGTTATACCGGCTCATGCGATCAGAATCAATTTTATAGATCTTAATTTAAGTAGTTTTCATCTTTCATATTGTGAAGCTGTTTTTGCATTAATACCACTTATCTTTCTTTTGTTATGAATGAAATGACGTACCTTTAATTTAAGTATTACATTTAATATGATATTAAATGCATCATACACACACATTTATATTGCAGCACTCCCTCTCTGAGGTCACACACACACAATCTGTGATGTTAAACACTGGACTGACGAGGATATCTTAAGAAAATAAGTTGTCTGTCTCGACCGTAGAGGCCGTGTCTGATTGTAAACACCAGCACAGGAGTCTGGCCTCACATCTGGTTTGTGCTGCTGACGTTATGTTTTTAAAGGAATAGTTCGGCCAAAAATGAAAATGACCCCATGATTTACTCACCCTCAAGCCATTCTAGGTGTATATGACATTCTTCTTTCAGAATAATACAATAGGAGTTATGTAAAAAAAAAAAATCCTGGCTCTTCCAAGCTTTATAATGACAGCCCAAAATTTGAAGACCAGAAAAAGTGCTAACGTACTCCACACAGCTCCAGGGGGTTAATAAAGGCCTTCTAAAGCGAATCGATGGGTTTTTGTTAGAAAAATATCCATATTTAACACATAAAATTATAAAGTAAAATATCTAGCTTCCGCCGGACCGCTTTCCATATTCAACTTACAAAGAAAGTGTAACGGCTCTCGCAGTTCAAAACGCTTACTGTGCATTCACACCAGGCGCTTGTCTGGCTATCACCAGACCAAGCTCAAATTAAAACTGCACACGCGAGCATAAACGCGCATAAATTAAATGACTCTGTACGCAATTGGATAGTCCTTCAACCAATCAGACCACAAGAGGCGTGATCAACGGGCAACGATCCATCGCTTCTCTATCCGTCATCGAGATAATCTCTCCAATAGCGGGCCAGGTGGATAAGTCAGTCTGTGATTGGTTCCCTCAAAAGTGTAACTGTGCGTTCACACCGCCGCCGGCGAGAGCGTCAAAGTGGCCGGAAGTCATTCATTGTCAATGGGAGCCCGGCGGTGAGCTCCGGCCAGAGCAGCGCGGCGCGTCTTGGACGATTTGGGCGTCGAGGAGAGTTGAAATCAGGTCAACTTTATGGTAATGAGCTACGACGCGCTTCGGCGGCAGCCGGCGGCAACCAATGGGAATGTAGAAGTGCTCCGCTTGAGAGGATTCCAGAACGCATTGCTGTAAACTTTGGTTCCGACCACATTAGTTCCCAAGCAAAATAGAGGAGAGGTTGATCACTGCTGGTGCGGCGGGTTTGATAAGAAGATGTGCAACATTATTTATACACCGCACAAATGGCTTTTAATTGGTTTATTTCGTTAGAAAACATGTAACTATAATTGTTAAGTTCTTTCTATCGACCTGCTTTTTTTAACTTTCACATTTAAATGATTTCATGAGGTTATATTATACGGTTATACCCTACTTGTGGTCAGTCAGCACGAACGCCAATCAACATGAATGTTTGCTTTGCAGCCCCTTTAAATGCAGTTTTAAAAAAGACCAAGCATTTCGATCTACGTCAGAGCGGCAGCGCGTCCACGAATCTTTCTACAGCGTCGATGGCAGGGCGGCCGGAGCGAAGTTTGACGCTCTCGCCGGCGGCGGTGTGAACGCACAGTGACAGAAGCAGTAAAAATGAATGTACAGGTTTCCAGACTGAGTTGCCGGGCGAAATCAATTCGCCAGCAGATCAGGCTGGGTTTACCCAGTCTAACCAGACACGACTTGCGCAAATAAATCTCGCTATTCGCGTGTAGTTGGATGCTTGAACATTTAGAGTTTACTCGCTTCATTCGCACGTGACATTCACTTGACAACAGACGCAAAGTCGCGTCATGGAAGGGGCTTCTGCCAGGCAACTCCAGTCTTGTTGTGAAATGGCTGACATAGATTGTTTTAAAATACGGCGAATAAGCTCAATTTGCCGGCTTTAGCTAGCTTGACCTCCTCACTCACTTTCTTCCAAGCAAGATCCTTTTTATTCCTGTTTCTATAAAGTACGAAGGTGTATTGTACAGCTCCGGGTATCCACATATGATTTTGACCTCATTGTTGTCACTACAAGCTCCTAATTGGTTAGCGCAGCGCGAATATCCGGCGAAGTTCTGATTTTTCAACTTGCACGATTCGTGTGAATGAGTAGTTACGCGTCTCAATTGCGTAAACGTTCAATTTGTGCCGCCTCATTCGCGCGAATCGCGCCACAGAATGTCTATTCGCGTCTTTTTGAGACTTCATCGTCACGTCAGTTGCGCTTTTTTTCGAATACGAAAAGAGATTCGCCAGAAGCTAGATATTTTACTTTATAAAGTTTTAAATATGGTCATTTTTCTTACACAAACCCATTGATTCGCTTCAGAAGGCCTTTATTAACCCCCCGGAGCCGTTTTGATTACTTTTATAATGGATATGGATACACTTTTTTGGGGGGCTTCAAATTTTGGGCTGCCATTATAAAGCTTGGAAGAGCCAGGACATATTTTAATATAACTCTGATTGTATTTGTCTGAAAGAAGAATGTCATACACACGTAGGTTGACTTGAGGGTGAGTAAATCATGGGCTAATTTTCATTTTTGGGTAAACTAACCCTTTAAGATCCCGTGTGACTGGAACAGACCAAGAGGCTTCAGTGGCCAACTTGTGACTAACATCACAATGTTTATTTCCATCAAGAGGTGCATCAATTTTTGGTCAAGAGACAATGCAAGAGTCCTGCACTCTGTAAAGTCTCCTCCAGCACATCCCAAAGACTTTCAATGCATTTAAGATCTGGACTCAGAGGTGCCAATTCCTGTCTGAAAATGATTCTTTATGCTCCCTCCCAACAATTCGTTAAAAATTTGAGCCTGATGAATCTTGACATTGTCATCCTGGAATATGGCCATGATGTGTCTTCCTGCAAGGTTGTTTAAGAAATGAAAAGCTACACACTCCATCAATTATGGTTAGAAGAACTGTTGCCAAACATATAACATAGAATCATAATAATCACTGCAATAATGATCCAATCGAAGACTCTTAAGCATTGCCTATTTAAATCCAAACAGCGACTTTCTTTTTAACTAATTGCAAAACTCTTTTTGAATGTGTAATTTTTGTACACATAAATAGACCGTATGATGATTTAGGGCAGGGCAGATTATTGACGGCATCCTGGTGCTTAAAATGTGTGTGTACATTGGATAGCATGTCAGGACAGACTGATCTTGCAGCCCTGAGCTCTCTGACATTTTGATAACATTTGTCACTCAGGAGTCACGTGGTATTCTTTGATGACTCAAGCTTTAGTGGGGTGGTCGTGTGGGACGGGATGGGGGGGGGAGCAAGTCTGCTGGCATGCGTTCTGTAGTGAGAAACCCTCTGTCCTCCGGCATGAGCAGGCCGCCTTCTCTCTGCTCTCTCTGGGCCGGGTGGACACAGGCTTGGACTGTTCTCCAAGAGGGCAGAGTTTTCTGAGGCGGCCTGGCGTCCGTCTTTCTTGCAAGTTGCATCATTCTGCGATGCACATTCTTGCTATTTTGCTCTGAATGGATGGCTTGTATAAGCTGCAACTTGAGCCTGAACCTTCTCAGAGCGCACGCGCACTCATTACACATTCAGTCTCTTCATCGTGATCTTGTGGTTTCACTCGGCCTTGTCTAAGTGTCCCTTGGAGTCCGATCTTGCTTTGATTCAAACAATGTATTTTGGTGGGAGGGTGGAGGGGGTTGTAATGGAGGTGCTGGGATGCGGGAAAGGTTATTAGCTTTGGGAGTATAACATTGCATGAGAACCTCTATTTTCCGTGAGAACAAAGCCACTGATTTTGTTAGTGAGCTGCAAGTTTGCCATTGTAATTGTAAGCACAGTGTTTTTCTTTTTCTTCCCCCAGTCATTTTATCAGTTGTTTTGCAAAATAAAAGGGGAATTGAAATTGAGTACACAACTCCTAGATCCAGAGCATTACATTTTTTGCCTATTTATAATATTTTTATATTGTATATTATAAAATATATTTTACTATATTATATTTATATATGATATAATGTTTATATCTTATAAGATATAGATTAAAATATTTCAAACATAATATCAAATATTAAAATTACATTAAACAACTGTTTAAATAGCAATGTGGTAAAGCCTATATTATATATAAAATAAAATGTAAAAAATTATATATATATTTTTTATTTTATAAATAAAATAGGCTTTACCACATTGTTATTCAAACAGTTGTTTTATACAATTTTAAAACATTTAATTTAATAAACCAACCCTGTAGTTAAGCCTATTTTGTATAATCAAGTGAATAAAATGCGTTACAAATAAAAGGCGGTTCAAGCTCATAATTTTTAATGTGATGCAAATAAATCGAATCGTTCAGATTATTAAATAAATGGTAAGTCTGACATGCCTCACATTATTAAAGGTGCACTATGTAACTTTTCAGTCCGCTAGAGGTCGCCTATTCAAAACAAAGGCGTCGTTTGATGACCCCAGCTTTGAGCGCAGAATCTTGGGACATGTGGTCTTCACCTCACAGCCGGTGGAAAAGAATCGGGATAGGACTCGGGCAGAAATCATGTTCATGGATACGATTATTAACATTACTGTAGTGTGAAGCAGAGCAGGAGCGAGTATTGTGGAGCTGAGCAAGGCCGCTGGAGCGATTGTTAATAAGATGAACGCAACACACGCCTCGCGAGCAGCAGGACTTTTATTATGACAGTTCCGCTTTTCTGGTCATGAGTATGAGGTAACGCAGCTCTGTTTATCATATTAGATCCACCTGAGTGTTGAAAATTGTTCTGACGTTACTCTGTGAGTTCACTCGGTGGCTGCTGTGACACTTGTTCACACTGCAGTGAGAGTAAAGCGTTTCTGCAAAATAAAACCAGAAAACGAGGGGAACGTAGAAATGACGCAATCGACAGGCGACTTCCTCACACGTCCCGGTTCCTTAGTTAAAATAGCAATTTCTCACGATTTACAAATAGTTGCGAACATTTGGGATATTGGGACAGTACTCAAATGAACCAAATATATAACACTGGCCTAGAGGTTTTTGGATATTTTACTGCAAAAATTAAGTAAAACTAATATATATATATATAAAATACAGGCTGAAACATATTAGTTTATACTTATTAATATATGTTTCTAAAAAGGTTGAAAAAAAGATATGATGACCAGCTATTTAAAAAGGCATTTGCTGTTATATGTATATCTTTTAAACCTAAAATATTTAATGTTGAAAATTGTTTACGCCGTTGCTACTTGTGTATTGGACAAACAGGATGTTTCACTGCTTCAGTCTGAGTTACTGTTCCTCCTCTAAAAGAGCAAAGAGTGGTTGATCAAGTGTTTCCATTCAATCCAGATTGGATTTTTGTTATCCTCCGTCACTGATTGTTTACATCCAGTGCGCTTTAAAGGTCCCATGGCATGAAATTTTCATTTTATGAGGTATTTCAACATTAATATGAGTTCCCCTAGCCTGAATATTGTCCCCAAGTGGATAGAAATGTTGATCGGCGTAAACCCGAGTTCTGGCTGTCTCTCTCTGCCTTTGAGAAAATGACAGGCCAGACGAGCCAATCCTGAAGTCTCCTGGTTTGACGTCCAAGCAGGAACGGTTTCCTCCCTTTCCCCCGCCCAGAGAATCTGCCACACCGATGCAAACACTCGAGATCATTAACGTTACTTGTGAACGAGTGAACTGGCAGTTTCTCAGTGTTTGGATGTACAAATGAAAACAGAAGTCTTTCTTCAGTTCCTTCTGATCTGTGATCATTGATTTCTGATGTGTAGCTAATTATTTATTATTCGTGCACACGCTGCGGCTTTTCTCTCTCCCGACAGAACGGTGTTTTCGTGTTTTCTATCTTGTGAGTCAGTGTTTTGTACGTCCTCGTCGCGTCTATCTGTTCTAAAATGTGCATACAGTCTTTTCTGTTTAACATCAGCAGTAACATCTTTAGAGATAAACCTCACACACGCCGAAGCTCGGCCTTCAACATCCCCGACCCCCAGTACTGCATCTGGCCCACAGCGGAGGCACCAAACGCGGCGTGAGATTAAGCAGAAGGGGGGTAAGCGTGAGGGTATCTGGGCTAGGCTAGCCAGCTTTCCCCACAATAAACTGGATTACATTCGATTACTGCTGTTGTGTCTTTGTTTGCGCTGTGTAAGTTACTCAATGCGCATCACTGACGCTATTCATATGATTGGAACATATCTAGAAATAATGCTTTAATCAAACTTACTAACTCGTTCATCTCGCTGTAATGGTACATTGCATGTGTTACAAAGTTGGTAGAATAATGATGAAGAGGACTCGGTGTGACTGGGACTCGTGTTTATTCAGAACTCTCAGATACAAACACAATAAACTCGCGCTGACAGACAACGCTCTCATAACTCAGTAGTTACTATAAATAACTTTGTTAGCAATCGCTCCGTCTCCGTGATGTTCTGTTCGCGAACGAATCATTCTTTTGAATCGGTTCTTTTTAGTGAACCGAACCAGTTCACCAAATCGGACTGAATCGTTCTAAACGGTTCGCGTCTCGAGTCAGCGCTGATCCATAATTTACTAACTTTCTGACATGAGTGACAGCCCCTCTGACTAGAAATAAACTAATAACCTGAAGTATATTCTAGTAACTACAACAGTTCACCCTGAACTGAGACATGCTGAGAGAACTGATGTGAAGTGAACACAGGTCCATCTGTCTCTGGCAGACTCGTGCCTGCTCGTGCCTCGTTAAACCACGCCCCCTCCGCTCATTTAAAATGCAAAGATGTCAGCCAATCACAACAGTGGGCGTTTTTCCTGAAGTCTCACAGCAGACACGCCTCTTGAAGCAGGGCAGTCAGCCACAGGGCAAACAGCAGTATAGAAAAAATGCCTTTTATTTCTAAATTATGACATTTTATGATGTAAAAATCATACTAACAATATAAGTACACCTCAGGAAACACTATAAAATAATAGAAAAATGCCATGCCATGGGACCTTTAAGGTCAATATTGACCAGATGTTGATTGCAGAGGAGCCGTTTCCTGGACCCCTGGAGTTACAGAAGTCGCCGACACCCGCTGCAGTTCCAGCGCATCACTCTCCCCTGGGGGAAGGGAGGACGGGACGTCCCTGAATATGCAGGGTGTGTTCGTCTTGCTGTGAATTTACAGCACAGTCGCTATCAAGGCCTCTTCCCTTATATAAACTGAAGCCGCAGCTGCGACGGCACACATTTCACGCTCAACCCTAACAGTTGCACACAAGGAGCTTGAACACGAGCCAAGCGACGTCAAAACACTCTCAGAGAGGGAAGAGTGAATCATGGAAAAAGTGATGGACTTCTGGTGGGATTTGTCTTTGGCACAAACAAGATTTGCAATGTGAACTTTAGGATAAGATACACAACTTTTCCCACAAAAGTCACATTTATTTATATAGCATTTTATACAATACATTGCTTTAAAGCAAGTGCCTTTACAGTATTAGTATCACTTTCGATTAGTTTTACAACTCTCACAACAATTTATGCAATCTGAATTTCACTCTTTCACATTAATTATTTATGATCTGATTAAGACAGGAACACCAGTTTCTCCTCAAAGTAACTTCATCATGCAACTTTACTCTACTTTGTGATGTATTTTACTGGGATTTGAGCTGTTTTGATTCACGTCAGCAGTGTAGGCAGTCAGTAAACTCTGAACAAACGTCCAGTAAGACAGGTTAACTCTGAACTTGAGTCAAAAAGTCCCATCCAGTCAAACAAGGCCACCAGTTTAATGTCACTCGACATTGGCTCTTGTCCTACTTGTATAACAGCATTCAAAGAGACTTTCCAACCGTCCTGGAGTGTTTTGTTTAAGAGGACATTTTGACTTTCCTCAAGCCTGAGATAAGTCTGAAGCCCTTCAGTCCAAAGTAAATTGATTTTTAGTGGCTAATATCAGTGAGTCAGATCCAACTGTGTGTAAAGGACAAGGTCCAGCCTCGCGAGCGCTGATCTTTGTCTCCTGCAGGTTCAGCTTTCCGCACATCTGTTTTGCTGCTTGAAGGGTTGGCTAGTAAACTTCCTCTTCCTGCACGGATATTCACGACCCCCTTAAGGAGGAAAAAATTACAGACCGCTGTCTGAATCCACCCCCGATGTCTCTGTCATCACTGGAGGAGCGGCTTCAACCACTATTCGACTCTCCAGCTGGGCAAAAACTCAGAAATGGTCAAATTGCGTCTCCCTGCCCCCAACTGAAACCACATGTACTACTACACCCATCCAAACTACGGACAAAGAAGCCTTCACTCCTAGAATCCACCCAACTGGATGCAGGCATATATAATGATGAAACAGGGTGTGTCTTACTCAAACAGCATACTGCCAACTATTTCATAAGTATGCTGTATGTGTATTGTGCACAAAAGTGATTGAAATATAAACTGCTCAATTACATTCATGCATTTGGCAGACACTTTTATCCAAAGCGACTAACAGTGCCCTTATTACAGAGACAATCCCCCTGGAGCAACATGGAGTAAAGGGCCTTGCTCAAGGACACACTGGTGGTGACCGCTGGGATCAAACCAGCAACCTTCAGTTCCATGGTTTAACCCACTGGACCACCATCTCACACCACTAATTGACCATCTCACAATTAGACACTAAACCTGAATAAGTTGGCAAAACTCAAAAAAATTGAGGTAATCAGTTACATTTAAGTTTAGAAGCAGTACTCATACATTTTAAAGCGCTTAATAGGGATACACAATATTATTGGTACGACATCGGAATTGGTTGATTTCTGCTTAAAATATAAAAATCGCCATCGGATGTTATAAAATGATGAAAAATCACTGACTTTATTAGTTATTTTCAGATCTTTTAATATACTCATTATAAAAAAGAACTTAATTAACATTTATTTATTTTTAACAAGTATCCTTTTAGTAAGGAGACCTCAGAAAATTTATACCAGAATGAAAAAATATAGTTTTTGCTCAAAATGGTGTTTTCAAAAAAAAAAAAAAAAAAAGTGCATCGGCCAAAATTTGTTGAAAAATATCGGCAAAAATCCAGTATCGTGCATACACTGAAAAAAATTATTCGTTGAATTTACCAAAAAAATTGTATCGTAAGTGGTCGCAATCAATTTATTTTATCTCAGTTTAAACAAAAACACATGCAATTCCCATAAAACCAATAATTTTTTTTAAATTAAAATCAAAAAACTAAATTTAAATTATTTAAACGAGCACAAATTAATTATAATTAATTTAATCGGGCCATAATAATTTTTTTCAGTGTAGTGCCTAACATGAAATATTTGAGTAAGCTAATTCATACATATAACTTAAAAGTATTATGTAATCTCAACTTAAATATTTTTAGTAGTGGAAACGGCTAGCTTTTAACTAGATAATTCAATAAATGCTACCTTGCTAATTGGTAACACAATGCTTTAATAGCATTAGCAATGAATGAGTACAGCAAAATAAAACATTTGACACTGTTCTCCTGTTCTCAACCTGTTCTCAAACTAAGCTCTTGCTCCACTCCATGATGGAAACCTCCCAAAAACCAAACATAACATTTTTTTTCCATAACTAACATAGCAAAACATTAAACTACTAAATATCCCACTTAACATTTAATCTTGCAAAAAAATTATAATTAGATAACACTTAATTTTAGCGTTTACTCTCCCTTTTGAATGTCATGGCAAAGCATGCTGGGAAATGGAAATCCCGGCCCAGTTTCAGTTCAATTGAAGTTTGTCTAAATTAAAATAAGTTCATAAAACTCAAAACAATGAAACAATTCAGATTACTTAAAATGCGTCAGTTTTGTGAACTCAAAAGAAAAAGAAAGTTTTAAATACTATACTCTAAAAAATGCTGGGTTAAAAATAACCCAAGTTGGAGTGAAAATGGACTAACCCAGCGGTTGGGTTAAATGTTAAACAACCCAATCGCTGGGTTAGTCCATTTTCAAACCAACTTGGGTTATTTTTAACCCAGCATTTTTTAGAGTGTATTCTAATTTGTTTAATTTGAGTTGGCTCTACTCAAACCAATGAATTATTTTTGAGCGTTAGGGTTTACAGTGATGGTATTTAAATTAAGTATAGACCGTGCACTCCATATGGTGAATGAACTGATCCCAAACAGGCACTTAGAAGTGATTATTTCTATTCTTGAACCTTTTGAAACCTCACGTCTGTCCTCTTCAGAGACAGAGCGAGCGGTCTCTTATATTCCTCTTATAGAGCAGTCGACACCCAGCAATTTTCAGCAATCATCATAATCATCTTATCACACACTCAAGAGTGTCAGATGCCCGTGACGGATGCAGGAATGGCATAATAATATGGTGACGGTGTACAGTCATAACTCCACCATGTGTGAATTCATCAATTTTGCATTGAAATGGAAATGACTGCTGCTAATGCATCTAGAAGATGACAACTTTGTTAGATCACATCTTGATAACTTCACCCACTCTTGGCCTGATTTGAACTGCTGCTCAATGGCGCTCTGCTGTATTCTGCATGGTGCATTCACCTTAAGTGACTTTGGAAACGCTTGCTTTAGATATTTTTGGGTCTAAGAAGACATTCCACAAAAGCGGTTCTTTGCCAAATATGGAGTTCAAGCAAGTTCAAAAGAGAACTGCTTATATGAACACATACTTAATGTGTGTTTGGGGTGGGCGGCAGGCTCTGTAGGAACACCTGCATGCAATTCTCATGCACGTCCAGACGTTTTCTCACCCAGGTCGGCTGTCCAGACAGAGCTGCTGTTGAGTAACAAAAGTGGAAAATGTAGGACACAAGGCATTCCAGAACGACTTTGTCAGTCCTGACACCCATGCTTTCTCTTGTTCTCTCCTTCTCCTTGTGTGCATATTTAGCTGTTTTCTTTTCTCTCTGTGTGTTTGTCTGTTTTTTGACTTGGCTAACCTCTGGATCTGAGTCAGTCTGTAATTGATCCCATACGCTGGCTTCTCTCCATTTTGATCCCCAACTCCACGGCTTTCCTTCCTAGTTTGCTCAGTTTGCCTGTTTAGCTCATTTCTCTAACATGTTTGCTGGAGGCTCTTTTCCTAAACCTTGTGAGCTGCCCCTAGACAGCATTTTTAGGCGTCACTCAAAGCCTTTGCATTTCACAGGCCCATTTTCTGTTGTCAATAGTGTGCGATGTATGAAGCACAGAAGTCACTTTCAAAGCAGCTTGCTGTTGGTGAATGTGGCAAAGACCAACTTGAGCCATTGTGAAATCTGCATGTGGAAATCATGCAGATTCCAGTGTTGATTCCTATTAAAATGACTGGATTTCGCTCTTGGGAATTCACAAACAACAGTAAAGAATCAACTATATAGTTGAACATGTAATGCACTCCATCAGATAGCATGTGTGAAGGCAGGCGTTCGACACAAGCTCTCTAGAATGTTTCTCCGGTGTCTAAGCTATTTTTCTCCAGACGTTATGACCAATAAAAACGCTTGTCAATGCTCGCATCTGTTGTTGTTGCAGTCTCTGGTATTTTGTTGTTTAGTGTCTTTAGTTTTGTTTTGTACTGTGAAACAACGGCCCAGGCCAGTGTTACCACCTTGTGGAACAACTGATTAGTGCAAAAGTAATGCACATATGCATCCTGCGCGTATAAAGAAAAAAATCGGACGGTGTGCGTATTATTCTGGTGATGAAATTTGCATCACATGCACTGTACGTGGACCTTCGCATTCGCGTAAAAACCGAAGTATGCTTTGGGCTTAAAGGCAGGGTATTTTTTTTTTGTTATGCTTGTTGAGTGTCTCTTCACATCCTGAAAGCATCTGTGGAAGGTGTAGGACCAAAAAATGCTCATCCAATCATTGCATTCGGTCCGACTGCCTGTCAGTGTATGTATTTCCATAACTGTGCACCTTGCTTGGGCAGACATCACATTTTTATGCTTATTAGATTCATACAAACACTTTGTGTGGGGCACTTATTGTGCAATTAACTGCACATTTCTATGAAGAGCATTACAAATAATCACTAATGTCTTCTTTTTCAGTTAGGGTTTAAAGGAAGTTGCATATTGAGACATCAGGCTAGGTTTTGCAAAGCAACTCTGCTTTTTTTTCTTTCTTGAAAAGATCCTTAGTTTTGTTTTGTCCCACTATGGACATGACCCCTCAATAGACATAATGTTGACAGGCCGTTCTGTTTATATTTAGTGTTAGCCAAACGGATCTATCTGCTAGGCGACCTTGAAAAGTACACTGTGCACTATGCACTTCAACATGTATGCATTTCAGCTACTACTAGATTCTGCCAAAAAAAAAAACTAATTGTAGGCATCTACTGTAATGCATTCTTGGACATATACTAATCTGTGCCGGAAACATTCAGAGACTTGCGCTGCATCCAAAAATCGAATAACCCCCAAAAAATGCAAAAACAAGTATGCGAAAAACAGCACAGCAAAAGAATATATGACGGAATACACAGTTTTTTGAAAAAAAACGTCGAAAGTACCCGAATGACCACCTACTAAAGACAAGATTCTGAAGTTTGCATTTGATGGACACTTTACTTTCCCATGAGGGGACGGGAGAGGATTTGTGAATGGCAGTGAAGCGACGCAACTGACCCGTTGGTCACATGACAATGACAACATGGCGGATGTAGTACGTTCAAATTTCATTCATACTAAACACATTCATTAGCCTGGGTAAACCCAGCCTGATCTGCCGGCGATTTGATTTCGCCCTGGAAACCTGTACATTCATTTCTATTGCTTCTGTTACACTTTTGCGGGAACCAATCACAGACTGGCTTATCCACCTGGCACGCTATTGGCGGGTTTAACGCGATGACGGATAGAGAAGCGATGGGTTGATGCCCGTTGATCACGCCTCTTGTTGTCTGATTGTTTGAAGGACTATCAAATTGCATACATAGTCATTTGAACTATGCCCGTTGTTCACGCCTCTTGTGTTCTGATTGGTTGAAGGACTATCCAATTGCGTACAGAGTCATTTCAACTATGCTCGTTGATCACGCTTCTTGTGGTCTGATTGGTTGAAGGACTATCCAATTGCATAGTCATTTGAATTATGCTCGTTGATCACGCCTCTTGTGGTCTAATTGGTTGGAGGACTATCCAATTGCATACAAAGTCATTTGAATTATGCTCGTTTATCACGCCTCTTGTGCAGTAGAAAATGCATATCCCCAGACCAATGTTCAATCTTAAATTGAGCTTGGTCTGGTGATAGCCAGGCAACACATTCATACTATATACAAGATGATACTTTTCTAACAGTCGCAAAGCAAGTTTCAAACCAAATGTACCGACTATAAAAGTATGCAATTTCACACGGTGTCGGTCTGTTGTGTGCTGTATTACTATCAGTCAGCAGCACCAAGCATCATATCCTGCTGTATAAGTTTGTGCTAGTCAAAGCAGCATTGTTTGATCTTATAATCTGCCTTTGTTGGCTGAACCCAAAGACCTGCATATTGCACCATGCGTGACTGTACTATGGATCCTGCTGGTCGTTCACATGAACAGATGCACATAAAGGAGGCAGCAGTTGTTTGAATATCTGCATCTCAGAGCTGCATTGACCCTCTTCATCCTGTGGATGAGCAGCCGGGACTCTGACTCATCTATGCAGATGGAGACGAGTCTGTTGTGATAGAATAGCTTCAAATTCAATTGCTATAACTTTGCACAGACACGATTGATTTGTAAGCAATTCTTGTCTTGTGGCTAGACTTTTGAAACCATTGTGAATTTGAACGCTTATCTGTGGTTCATTGTAAGTGCATTAAACATGTTTTTGTTTGTTTGTTGTGGTGATCTACAGCGAGTCAAAAATGCAGAATGTGTTGAATTCAGAACATTCCTTCAAACAGCCCCTGAGGAGAGAATATGAGAAGTTCTGGTGCTGTTAGAATATGGAGGAAATGGCACGAGTTAGCACAAGTGCTGCATTTTAAGCGATTTTAAGCGATAAAGTGAATGTCTGGAAGGGTTTCAGCCTGTCCAAACCTGTTTGAGGAGTTGGGGACCATGTTGAGGTGCGGTAAGATGGGCTGGAATGCACCGAAAAGAATGCCAAGGAACGAGCCGTCTGATTGGACGGGAGAAGGCGTGATCCCCTCTGATTGGTGGAGCGGGTTACCCTGTGGGCTCTTGTTCTCATGTTTAGTCTGTTTCTTCAGGCTATGGGGTCTAATGTTCAAAGAAACTTGCTGATGTTTTATGTTTTCTTGCAATTAAGGTCTATTTAACAAGCTGTGGTTTAATGAGCACTTCGTTTCAACTCAGATTCCTGTTCTTCCTGTGCAGCACTTCACCGAGCTTCTAGATGATCTGTCCCAAGAGGCTTTGCTGGGGCAGTTGTTAAGCGACCCGTTCCTGTCCGGGCGTGGAGATGCTATGGACACCGAGGAGGAACTGACCCCTGCATCTCCAGTGCCGCCACACATTCAAGCCGAACACAGTTACTCGCTGTGTGGAGACTCACGCCCGCAGTCGCCCCTTTCCCATCTGCCCGGGGAACCTGGCAGTGATGCAGGTAATCTTTGGCCAAAATGAGAAACTAGTTTAATTTAGTCTTAAAGGGCCCATATTATGCTCATTTACAAGTTCATAATTTTATTTTTGGCATCTGTTGGAATACATATACACGATTTTAAAGTTCAAAAAACGCATTATGTTTCTCATACTGTACTTTTCTGCAGCACCTCTTTTCACCCTCTGCCTGAAATGCTCTGTTTTAGTTCATGTCTCTTTAAAGCCCAACTTTCTGATTGGTCAGCTGGCCCAGTCTGTTGTGATTGGTCAACTACTTGGAGCGTGTGTCGGAAATGTAACACCCCTTATCATAATCGGCTCATGAGCAGCTGTAAACAATATTATATATATGGTAAATCGCATCGGTATTGGAAGTTTATACAACGAATAAAAGTCCTTCGCAGCGGGAAAAAAAAACAGCGAAATCAACGAAATCGCTTGCTGTTCAATGAGGGAGGGCCAATTATTAAAACTAAAATTCATATTTCATATCCGTTTATTAAATTTTTGGGTAAGTACACTTTTATTTAGTGTCTTTGTTACACGGTACATGTAGTTTCTTTAGTTATTAATAAAAAAAAAGCATAATTACATGCAACTAACCCGAAACCAAACCTAATCCTAACCCTATAGGGCCCCACTTTATATTAGGTGGCCTTAAGTACTATGTACTTACATAAAAAAAATAAGTACAATGTACTTACTGTGTTCACATTGTAATGCAAAACACCTTGGCTGATATTGAGGTGGGATACGGGTAGGGTTAGGGACAGGTGTGGTGGGATGGGTAAGTTTAAGGGTAGGGTTAGGTGTAAGGGAAGTCCCAACTGTGTAATTACAAATGTAACTACAGAAATTAATTACAGACGTAATTACATGCAGGTCTGTAAGTACAATGTAAAAACATGTATGTACACAATAAGTGCATTGTATCAAATGATTAATTAAAATGTTAGTACATAGTAGTTAAGGCCACCTAATATAAAGTGGGTCCAAATAAGGTGTAACCAAAAAACTAAAACCAGTTGTGCAAATGTGTAACATGATGAAGTCTCCGAAATAATGCTACAAACTACAAACGAGGCATTTCAAGTGTTTTCTGTTGGAGAGATGGCGTGGACTTTGTGCTTTGTAACTTTGCAGATCGATCACATGCACAAACAGCTTATACTACTCAGGTCAAATCAAATAACAGTGCAATAGGTGCCCTTTAAAGCTGCACTATGTAGCTTTCTTCTGCTCAATTTGAGTGAGTATATAATGAATCCGTTTTTCAAACCGGGTTTTGGTCTTATCCTGAATCATTATGGTACACTTATAATAAGGGTTTATATTCAGACTATTTTAGTCTGGTACAGGTCGGCACCGCTGCGGAGTAATCCAGTACCTGCGTGACTCGACATAGACATAAACAGAGAGAAGTAGCTCCGACTACAATGTTCTTCCGCAAGATGCGTGCAGTTTTGTTCATTAACCGCTAGAGCGCCAAAAGTTGCATAGTGATGCTTTAAAGGGATAGTTCTGTCATCATTTACTCACCCTCATGATGTTCCAAACCTGTATGAGTTTCTTTGTTCTGCTGAACACAAAAGAAGATATTTAGAAGAATGTTTGTAACCAAGCAGAGAGAGCAACCATTGACTACCATAGTATTTTTTTCCCCTACTATGGTAGTCAATGGTTGCTCTATCTGCTTGGTTACAAACATTCTTCAAAATATCTTCTTTTGTGTTCAGTAGAACAAATAAACTCATACAGGGTTGGAACAACTTCAGGGTGAGTAAATGATGACGCAATTTTCATTTTTGGCTGAACTATCCCTTTAAATGCAAATCATTTCAAATGTATTGCATCTGTAATTGAACTCCTGTTTTATTAGGTGATTCAGACAATGACGAGTGGCCCATGGAGCAGGAAGATAAAGGGCTGAAGATGGAACCTCTCCTGTGTGACCCGCCCGTCCTGCTGCCCACCCTGACCCTGGCTCTGACCCCCGAGGGCCCCGCCACTGAGCCTGTGACTAAGACCAGTGACCCCACCATCTCTCGGACCCTCCCTCAGGCCGCACAGGTCAAGCCCATCAATGTGAGCATGATAACACCCGTATATCAGTGCTTGAATGAGTGGGATTGATTGAAGTGCTGATTGACGTGCGTTGTTGCAGGTGAAGAAGGACAGTGAGAGTTTCAGTCCTCAGATTAAGCTGGAGCCACACGAGGTGGATCAGTTCTTAAACCTCTCACCCAAAGGTAAAACACCGTTTCAGCCATTTTGTGCTGTTGCACAGAAAATAAAGATCACTGTTAATAGTATCAAGTCCATTTAAGCACAAGAAATAATGTACCCTGTAAAATACAAAAGTTTGAAAACTGACAATTACATATTGGCTCAATAAATGACTTCCAAATAATTACCCCCATGCAAAAATATGCATTGTACTAATCATAGCTTGAGGTCTGAACTTAAAATGTAATATTTATATTCAATTAAATTGTCAAAGTTTTGGGCGTAACGCATTACAAGTAACTTGAGTTACGTAATCAGATTACTTTTTCAAGTAACTAGTAAAATAACAGATTACTTTTCACATTTACAACAAAATATCTGAGTTACTTTTTTACATTTATTTGACTGACAGCTCTCTTGTCCCCATGTTGAGAGTAAGTGCAGAGGCGTTGTGTGTAAACATGATGGCTATTGTAGTTCTTGACTAAATGTGAGAATTTATTCATCTCACTTGCACAATAAAGATTCAGTACTCCTCAAAATGAATCAAATCAGTCAAATGCAAAAATCAGAGTAGCCTACTATGCAAACCTCCAATAATGAAATGTTAAATAAAACAAATATTTGTATGCATTTAATCTATCTTTATTGACCAATGCCATGAGCAAAAATTACTAGATTTTTTTGTTTTTATTGGTAAAACTTTTTTTCTTCTGCGTCCTATTTTTCCATTATGGAAGCACAGCAGAGCTGTGTCCTCTACTGTTAATGCATGAATTTGCATTTTTACCTCATCCTGAGGCTTATTATTTCAATTTTGGTATGAAGAGGTCTTTACATTTGCACAAAAATATAACTTTTTTTGTTGTAAAGAAAACAAACAAAACAAGCCCAGCCCAGGTGAGAAAAAGTAACGCAAAGGAAACGCAAAAGTAATGTAACTCATTACTTTTCTTAAAAAGTAACTAAGTAACTCAATTAGTTACTTTTTAAGGGAGTAACGCAATATTGTAATGCATTACTTTACTTACTTACAGTAACTTTTCCCAACACTGATCACCAATACATATTTAATTGTGCTCAGTCAAGTCGAAGTGAAGTCCTACATCCAAAAAACTGCATACGCATGTGCAAAATGCGCCTGAGGAAAACTGTTAATTTGCAGAATTCGGTAACACTTTATTTTACAGTGTCCTTGTTACATGTACTTAACATAGTAATAACAGTGACTTAGGCATAACTAACCCTCAACCAAACCCTAATCCTTCCCTAACCCTATAGTAAGTACATGTACTTACTAAATATTACTCAGTGCTTAAATATGTAATTGCACTGTAACAATGGCACCTTAAAATAAAGTGTAACCGAGAATTCAAATACGGATGCACGGGAGGAGCCGAGCCGAGCCGGAGCCGAACGGGAGGAGCCGAACCAGCCGGTGCTGAAGACCGAAGCAAACATTCCCAAGAGGATACAAATATTCATCGTCACAAGTTTCAAGACGTTATGGTGAGTATTGAACACTGAAATGATTCTCGGTATGAAGTTTAAAAGGCATTTTGTACAATCGCGAGTACCTCGTAATTATTATCTCATGCTACTGCTGTGTTCAAATACTGTTTAATGGACTTGTGAGTTGTCATTTGTGTGATATGTGCGCCATCCGAACACAGTGCCGTTAGATTGCAGTTGCCATCAACCTCTTTTGAGGCAATAAGCCTTTATACATCAAACACGTCAAGCTTGTGATTTCCTTATTCATCCATTCATTTTTTTACGCTTGTCTGGGAAATCTGGGAATATTTACATACCATGAAATAAACGATAAAGCAAAATCTACATCGACTGACAAGAGTCTCATCCTCATTCTATAAGTAACTTCTGTTCTGTCACTTGCCAGATGTGATGCAGGGGAACTTTGTCATTAATGTTAGTTTTTATTTTTATTCGCAGGTGTTTAACATCTGCAGTGCCGCTTTGGAAAGTTTTCTTCACCACATCAAGACATCCTGTTATGCAGAAGACTTCTATAATGTATTCATTGTTTTCCCTTATTTAAAATAAGATATTTTCACCAAATATCATGTGTTGGAATTGACTTGTTAATAAAGTGATGTAATAAACTGTCAACCCTGTCTGTGTTCTGTGTTTTACTTTTGTGTTTATGCTTTTCCATAAATTTTTTCTTTTGGGACATTGAGCCCATGTTAACAGATTATCGCCACAATTGATAAAATTCAATTCATAGATATTTAATTAGGCTAATTTTTTTTTTTTTGGTTGTTGATGTGACCAGTCACTAAAAAAGTCATTGGAGACACTAAGCTCGAGAGGTCTGATTTATTTTTATTTTTAAAGTGTACAGTCACATGGTCATTATCATAAACAAAGTGATATTTTTCAATAATGACCAGCTGACTTTACATTATCACACATTATCACACTTCCAAAAAGGTTTTTGATTTCCGTTTTAAATTAATTTTAATAATTTAAATAATTGATTTATTTGATAAGAAAAATGTATTACACATACTTACCAAAACAATAAACATGAAATATTGATTTTAGTTTCAAATAATTTAATTGTACTAATTTAAAATCATTTAAGTTAAATCATTTAATAATTTAAATAATGTATTTATTAATAATTTAGTTATGAAGAAATACATTACATATATGCTTGACAAAAATAATTAAGTGATTTTAATTTTAAATGATTTAAATGTATTTCATAATTTTAAATGATTCAATTTTACTTTTATTTATTTGAGAATAACAAGACATTGCATGTGTACTTACAGATTTTTTTTAATATAATTACATTTTAATAATTTAATATTTTTATTTAAATGATAATTTAATCATTTAATAATTTAAATAGTTTATCTTATCATTTGAGTAGAAAAATACTTATTAAACATGTACTTTCCAATAAACATTGGACATGAAATAATTTATTTTATGATTATATTATTTGAGAAGAAAGTGATACAAGAGACACAAATGTAGCACAGCTATACAGAAAATTTGGATATTACAAATATTTGCCCTCAGAATGCTATGATTGACCAATGAGAATCGATCTGTGATGCTTTTCGCCAGGCCTGGAGTCTCTGCACATGCCACCCACTCCTCCCAGCTCTCATGGCAGCGATTCGGAGGGAAGTCAGAGTCCTGTGCACCCCTGCGCCCCCGCCAGCCCCACACAGACACCCGCTGTCCTCAAGGTGGCGCCAAGAGCCCCTTCTTCCCTCTCCAACTCTCCTCTGCTGACGGCACCCCATGTGAGTACCAAGAAATCTGGCTAATTCACCATATGTGTTCGAATTTCTGAAAGAAGATGGTCAAGTGACCTCCTCTTGTGTCTTCTGACAGAAACTGCAGGGCTCAGGTCCTCTCCTGCTCACTGAGGAGGAGAAACGCACGCTCATTGCTGAAGGATACCCGGTGCCCAACAAGCTGCCGCTGTCCAAGGCCGAGGAGAAAGCGTTGAAGAAGATTCGCAGAAAGATCAAGAACAAGGTTGGTGTCAAACTTGTGTAAATATGTAAATACGAGTACTGAGTTTAATGTCCGATACACTAATACTCGTGAATTTCCCCGTCAGATTTCAGCACAAGAGAGCCGCAGGAAAAAGAAAGAGTACATGGATGCTTTAGAAAAGAAGTAAGTCCGATAAATATAATGGTTTGATCATCGTCACATAATTGTGGCATTTATGAAGTACAAATTATCACTTTCCGCCCTCATCCTGTTTAAATATCGAGCTGATCAAGCGTAAAAGGCTTTGATGTCGCTCAGTGACGTGAAATGAAAAAAATACATAATGAATATACTATTGTAAATTATTCATCTGTGCACATTATTCCTATGTTTATGTTTAACTTTATTGTCTGACAGAAATTCATCTTTGATGCTGGCAACACTATATATCCACAATATCACATAAGAAAGCACATAAATCATATTTGTCCCCATAAAAACATACATAACAAGACAAGTAAATACCATACAATATATATGTACTGTATATGCATAAATACAGTACGCGTGCATTCTCACATATGCATATAAGCATATATAAATATACCTCAATATACCTCCTATTTCTATTAATGAAAGTATAAAGTATATCTCGCTCCACTTCTGAAACCAACAAAAATAAAAAAAGTAAAATGGGTTGCAAATCTAGTTTCATGTTACAGGGATTAACAAGTGAAATATTTTTAGTAGCTGCATGAAATGAAAAAGACTTAATATATAGATATAAAAAGATGGTGCACTCATATTACCATGAATGGGAGAAAGTGCAACATGATGCAACATGGCGGAATAAGTCCCGCCTTCTAAATAAAACAGCCAATCGCTGATTGGTAAAGTCATCGCATCACTGCATCTGCCATTGGAACGTTTTGCTATAGAAACAGTCAGTGTTGTGAGACACGTGCACATGTGCATAGGCTGGTCTAGCCTAAAAAGTATGCTTTTTAACGCTATTTTAGCAGTTTATGTCAGATTTTGTTGCTGATATAAAATATGTTATTTAATTGTGAGTTCAGCAAGTGGTTTTTGAGATTTCAGGATTCTGGACTTGGTCTTGGATGCTTGAAATAGCTTCCAGTAGATGTTGCAAAAATGGCTTTCGGCTTTCCTTGAAAGGGACTTTGATGAAACTCATGTGACATTGCAATACCCTCTTCGTCCACAGGGTGGAGACATGCTCCAGCGAGAACAACGAGTTGCGCAGGAAAGTTGAAACACTCGAGTGCACCAACAAGTAAGACCCTCGAACCTTTCCATTTATACACACTACAAGGTGATAATGAAATGATTCCCTAGTACTTTATTCTCGCACATTGTTTCATTTGCTGGTGGACTTTTCAGTGATTAATTATACATCTTATGCAAACTGATTTGTATTGATTATGTAAATGTGCGTCTCTCAGGTCTCTGCTGCAGCAGCTGCACTCGCTGCAGGCGGTGGTGGCAGGAAAGGTCCCGCGGTCCTGCCGGGTGACGGGCACCCAGACCTCCACGTGCCTCATGGTGAGAGCTTCCTGCCCCTCCTCTGTCACCGCCCTGCTGGACGCTCAGATCCTCTGCTCAGTGGACTGATGCACCTTATTATAGATGTGTGTGGGTGTGTGTGCGAACACAAACAGAAACATTGCTATGTTTAAATGAAGTGTTGGTTTTTGTTCTTGTGCAGGTGGTGGTTCTGTGTTTCTCTGTGTTCTTGGGGAGTTTCTACCAAGGCCTGAGCCCCTGCTCCTCCATCACCAAAACAGGCCTGACCAGAGAGATCTCCATACAGGAGTCATACACTGCTACAGGTGCGCATGCTAGGATTGTGCCAATATTTTAAATAAATTAACAAACTACATTAACTTATTTAATATAAATAAAATAAAAATGTGCCTTTTGCCTGAACATTTCAACTTTTTTGATGTATAATGATATGCAAAACGTTTACGCATACACAGTTGAGGCTGTTCATTTGTTGCCTACAGTCATTTAATTTGAATAATAATTTAAATAATTTAATTCAAACAAAATTGTATTAATTTGAGACTTATTACACAAATGAACATGATATATGTATAATATAATATATATTATATATAATTATTAGGGCTGTCAAAAGATTAATCGCGATTAATCGCATCCAAAATAAAAGTTTGTGTTTACATAATATATGTGTGTGTACTCTGTTAATTATTATTTATATATAAATACACACACATTCATGTATATATTTAAGAAATATTTGCATGTATATACTGTATATACATTTATATAATCTATAATATATATAAATATAAATGTTTTATATATAAAAATAATATTTTTACTTAAATATATACATGCTTGTGTGTGTATTTATATATAAATAATAATTAACAGAGTACACACACATATATTATGTAAACACAAACTTTTATTTTGGATGCGATTAATCGCAATTAATCTTTTGACAGCCCTAATAATTATTAATATTTTATATATAAATCTAATTAATCGTGATAATAAAAGTTTCCAAAATAAATCCAAAATAAAAGTTTGTGTTTACATAATATATGTGTGTGTGTACTGTGTATAATTATTATGTATATACAGTATAAATGCACACACATGCATGTATATATTTAGGAAAATGTATCATATTTATATATGATACATTATTTAATTATATATATATATCATGCAAATATTTCTTAAATATATACATGCATGTGTGTGTATTGAAATATACATAATAATTATACACAGTACACACACTGAGGCCCCGTCCGCACGGAGAAACGTTTAGCTGCATACGTTAAAATTTGGTTCCATATCAGCGTGTCGTCCACACGGATCCGGCGTTTTGGGAGCATGAAACCGATATTTTTTTGAAACCGGGTCCCAGAGTGGATAAATCTGAAAACGACACCCTTGCGTTCTCGTCTGTACAGCCAATCCGTGTATTTTGTGAAACGGCGATGTCATCACACCACGTCCCGCGCGTGGGATACAACTACGGGCACTGGGCATGCGCACATCAATATTGTGTCATTTAAATCACTGTATTTGCATTTTTGTAAGGGTGGGAATTAGGGTGTAGGCGTTAATAAAACACATCTGGTAAGTAGTGTATTTACTACCATTGCTGTACCCCTAGCCACAACTCTTCTCAGTTTTTAGTGTATTTCTGTGGCAGAATTACAGCGCCAAATACTGGCCCCGTTGTGTATACTACATCGTTTTGAGTCGTTTTCATTGCTCTCGTGTGTACGCAGATATTCCGGATCGGATAGGGAAAGCTCTGGTTTTATTATATTAAATTGTTATTTATTATCAATAAAAATCAATAATCATCTGAACATTTCAAGTTTTTTAAAATGTACAATGATATACAAATCTTATCAACATATCAGTTGTCTAAAGCTGTTAATTTGTTGACTAAAGTTTCGTTCGCTTCATTCCTGAGGTACTACAGCTGATATTATACCGAAGCCAACAGTTTCAAATCGATCCAGCCCTAATACGCACGCGCCGCTTGTGTCCATTGCAATCCCTCCTGTAATTTGCTCATTATTCTCTGTCTCTGCTGACTAATGAATGGAGGAATGACTGTATTCGGATCCATATTAAGAGGCTATAGTCGGCTGCGCCCCACTCTTGAGCTTCTGAGAGTCATTATCAGTGGTTGAGTGGGGCAGTAATTATCATGCCTTTAAAAGCAGAGCGATCGGTTCATCATCGCTGATCTCTGATCTCTCTCCATCAAGTTTCTCCCACGCATGTTATTCAGTTAATGCACCGCTCGAACAAAACGCCACTGTCTAAAGACCAGCACTAATAAAAGAGATGTCCTCTTTTGATTTCAAGCCTTGATATTAATATCCATCTCAGGTGATCCGATCACAAATGCTCAGCTTGAGACACTTTAGCATTCGCGTCTGGTATTAAAGTCCCCATGAAATCAAAAATATTGTGCTCCAAAACAATGACAAAATTCGCATTTAGAAGATGTAAGCATTCAAAACCTACAGTCTCTCACTTCCGCCATTATGGATGAATGATTTTGATCACGCTGCACTCTCAGATTTTCTGTCCAATCAAATGCTCTCTAGAATCTGAAGCTCCGCCCCCTACATTATAAACAGACTAAGAACAACGAGTTGCAGAAGTTGCGGCTAAAATCGGTCACTTGTTCACATATTTACTATTTTCTGACACTATATAGGGGATAGGGAACAGACAGTGTAATCATAGCGGATCATATGCGCGAGTCGGCGCGGACCACAAAACGTATCGGACCAGTGCATGGCCTTTGTGAAATGCACCTCCATTTGTGAAACATGAGAATGTTTGTTCATTTCCACAGTGAAATCCCGGAACCTGCTGAGCATTCAGGAGCACGGCGGTCTGGACGACCCCCATCTTATCGGATTGGGCGGGGAATATCCTGAATGGGACCAACAGGCTGATGTCATGGCGGCTTGGCGCTTAGAACAGCAGCACAAACAGGAACAGGCGGAGCTGAGTGAAGCGGAGCCCCTCCCACTTTTACTCAACACTAATGAAACACACTCGCAAAAGGCGATTCTTATAGACCTGCATTCTCACAGGTAATGCACTTCCCTTTATGGCCGCTTGATTTGATGAGCTATGAAGTCCCTGTAAAGCAAGATATTTCGCTCGGCGGCCATCTTTGATACGCCTCTCAGGTCGTATCTATTTAAATGGGGAAATATTGAATTCTCCAATGAATGGCAATTGGCTCTTTTATTTAGAAGGCGGGACTTATTTCGCCATATTGCACGTTGCACTTTCTCCCATTCTAGTGCTGCGTTCCACTCCAGTTTTATATACGCACTTGTGAACTTCCCTAAGCACTTCCCCTTGGGGGAATCCCCGCCACCATTTTGAAGTGCATTTCACTTCGTGAAGTGGACAAGGGAAGTTTATATGGCCAGACCCTTGCTCCCTCGATTTTGACCGAGGGAGCAAGGGCGAGTCTACTTCATATGTACACTTCAGGCAGCTTTATATACCACAATGCAACACGATTGTGACGTCACCGCATATTGCGTTTAATTTACCCCACCACAAACAACTCTATGATATTTTTATTATTTAAAAAAATGTTTCAAACAACCCAAATATACCTGTATACATATATAATGCTGCATTAAACAATTTCGTCAAGGAAAAAAAAAGAATAATAAATCAACTCCATTGTGGATTCGAAGTGATCAAGGGCTTCAGTTCAGCCCATTGCAAATGTTCCTCCAGTAGTGGGTACTCATGCAACGTAAGCAATGACGCACATCCGAGTGAACGAGACGGAGGGAAGTTAACGAGTGAAGGGCATAATAAAAATGAACTGGAACGCAGCAATAGTAGGCTAATATAGACTTGGTCTGCGTCGTGTCATAGCTGGGGGCGTGGCGTGGGTGTGGAGTCGACGTGGGGGAAAACAGTCCATTCTCCCTCAATGTAAACGAATGGGGTTAACCCCAAGCAGCAACCTCCCGCAGTTTCTCTTGAAGCCAATACGGAAGTGACATAAACTGCAATTTATAGACTGGCCACTAGGGGCTCCAGAAGGGAGCAGAACCTCATTTAGCCCCATGTGAAAATGCCCAACTTTACAAGAGAATAAAACATGTTTACAGTCTGGTACAAATTGTGGTTTTGGTCTATACGGCTTATTTTGCCCTTCATGACAACTGTGAGGGGGGTGAATTTTTTTATAACTCATTCGTTTACATTATATAAAGCATTAGAGTTCTGCATAATTAGTGGCGTGGCCACTTCGGGTGACAGGTGGATACCCATTTATCTGCTGTCTGTCTGTCATCGCATCACTTCAGCTCTGCCCACGTCCCGCCTTTTTGCCCATTTTCTGTTATCCGGGGGTGCTTGACGCTATTTCACGCTTCAAAACTGCTCATCAGAATCCTATGGGTGACGTCACGGACACTATGTTAACATTTTTTTTACAGTCTATGGGTTAACCCAGTACAGCCGGTGTAGAATCACTTTTGCCGCTCGACAGAGCAAGATATATATAAAAACTGAGCCGCATTGGGTCCGATTGTCCGTACTGTATCTGACTGATAAACGACCCAACGGAATCAATGGCCAGAGGTGTAATTTTCTCATCAAAATACATGCTGCTCCGCCAACCCCCATATAGGTATGACATGCCTACTTTATTAATCACCCAGTCTTTCCATGAAGACGTTAATTCAGTGTTTCTGACTTTAATGGATTAAAAGTATGTATTACATACATTTAACGTTTTAAAATGATCATAAAACATGTCTTGTGCTATGAAATTGACATGTCAGTGTCACAATATTATCAGAATTAAGACTGAGTGATTTATAAAGTCGCCTAGCTATTATGTCGTGTAATATTTGTGGGAGCAGCTGCATTTTGACGAGAAAATGTACAAGTGTTGAAGCACAAGCATGAGCCCAGCCCTTCCCATCATGAAATAAAGAATATTTTTCAATGTTTTGTACATTAATAACCTCACGCATTATGTGGCATCGTGAAAAACTGCTTTAAAGGGTTAGTTCACCCAAAAATGAAAATTCTGTCATTAATTACTTACCCTCATGTCGTTCGACACCCGTAAGACCTCCGTTCATCTTCGGAACAGAAATGAAGATATTTTAGTTGAAATCCGATGGCTCAGAAAGGCCTCCATTGGCACAATGGCACTTTACACTCTCAAGACCCATAAAAGGTACTAAAGACGTCGTTACAAAGTCCATCTCACTACAGTGGTTCTACAATAACTTTATGAATCGGCGAGAATAGTTTTTGTGCACAAAAAAACCCTAAATAACGATATACATAGTGATGACGATTTCAAAACACGGCCTCATGAAGCTTCGAAGCGTTGTGAATCAGTGAGTCGAATCATGATTCGGATCGGGTGTCAAACCGCCAAACTGCTGAAATTTGGCGATTCAAACCGCTGATTCGACTCACTGATTCATAACGCTTCGAAGCTTCATGATTCCGTGTTTTGAAATCGGCATCACTATATAAGTCGTTATTTAGGGGTTTTTTGCGCACAAAAATTATTCTCGCCAATTCATAAAGTTATTGTAGAACCACTGTAGTGAGATGGACTTTGTAACGACGTCTTTAGTACCTTTTATGGGTCTTGAGAGTGAACCGTGCATTGAGCCAATGGAGGCCTTTCAGAGCCATCAGATTTACACTAAAATATCTTCATTTCTGTTCCGAAGATGAACGGAGGTCTTACGGCTGTCGAACGACATGAGGGTAAGTAATTAATGACAGAATTTTCATTTTTGGGTGAACTAACCCTATTACGAGTCCCGTGACAACAAGTATGACTTTATTGGCGTTTTATTCAACAAACATTTGCCATTGCAATTAATGAAATCTCTTTTTTTTTTTCATCTTTACAATAATACCAGCATCATGTAGTGCAAATGTTTCATTGTAATGGATGTATTGCAGGCTTTCGGAATTGACGAACGGCTCCGTCTGTTTATTTGTCAGTATAAAACTTCAGATCAGGGTTTTTTAACTTACTAGAGGTGCAGAACGCCACATGGCAACTTATTTAAAAAATAAACCATAATCATTACAAAGAATAAAGATAAAGCGTCTAACAAGGTCTACGTGCATTCATTCTAATGGCTTGTTTCCCCCACGGCATATGGTGGATATGACGTTTTGTGGGCGCTCCCAGTAATGCCGAGGGCAGAGATCTTTGTACATCTTTGGTGCGGATGTAAAGCATCTGTTTTGTTTCTGCAGGTCCGATAAGTGGTCAAACGAGACCGCTAAAGTCATACAGTTGGAGAGGACCGTCAACGAGACGTCGTGAGATCCGGCTGGTCCTCCTCTCCCCTGCAGTGACGGGGCGATAGGCTCTGTATTTATATAGATATACTTTAAGTATTGTTTTACTTAGATGTCCTTTTTTTTTTTTTAAATAACTACGAAAAAACCCAAAAATGTATTTTTATTCCATTCCAGCAGTATATCAAATTTTGATACTTCAAGTACACTGTTTCGCATTATATTTTTGAATATGCTTTGAATTTTGGTTGTGATATTTTTTACCTTTTTTGCCTACTTGCCCCATGCTACTGAAAATTGTGTAGTAATAATATATTGAATTTGCGTCTTTTTGCATATTCACACGACGATGCATCATGTAGCATGGCAATCAAAGATTTACAAAACCACGTTCTCTTCAGGCATCCAAAGATTCATAAATAATAATTGAATTCCATTGAATTAAAATAATAGGCGGTGTTTACAGTATGAAGATGGCAAATTTCCAAAGCATTTAAAGAAGAAAAAAACGCTCTGTCTGAATATGTAAATATTTGCAGTATCCTCTATTGTAATATGGAGGAAGTATGTTGGGAGAGATATGAATTAATGTGATTGATATCAGTGGAAATGTTTGTCATCGAGGGCAATAAAAGAGGGACAATATGGACATGACGTGAAAAGGACGGACGCTCTCTCGTATGACGTTGCCCTCTTTTATTTGGTTTAAGGTCTTTAAAGGACAGATGGCTCTTTTTGTCTCTGGCTGGCCACCATCCAAATCCCATCTGCGCTCTTCTGGGAGTAAAGGATGCTCGTCTGCAATTCTAGCGTTCTCATGCCCAGATATGAACGGTTGTGACAACCTGAGTCCTGAGCGATCTGCATCCGGGCATGTGGTGGACTCCCTTGCACTGTGTCCCCTGTTGAATCGATCTCTTATTTATTGTTTTTTTTTTAGCATGCCTGTGATCCTTTTATCCTGGAAACAAGAGCATTTTGAAGGAGATTGTTTGGTCCTGATGTGATGCATTCAGATGCTTGGTGCGTTTCCCCTGTATTTGGTGTAATGAGTGTTATATGACTGCAGTCTTAATTATGTTACACTTTCTTTGCATCACAATACAATTTCAGGCTCTTAAAATGATCTTTCTGAAATCACTGCCTTGTTTCTGTCCTGTTTTTTGCAAAGCAAATAAATATTTTCCTTAGTAAACGCATTATAAATCACGTGTCTGAGCCGTCATTTTGCTGCTTTTATCCATGTCTAAATTAAAATATTAAATTAGCCAGATTTATTGGTGTCTTGCTAGGACATTGAGTGGAATAAAGTATCTCTAGAGAGATGATTTTATGTCATCATATGACTACTCTGATGCTTGACTATTAATTATTTTTTATTAAGACTGGATCTGCTCTACAATTTTCCTGTCCTTGAGGGTTTAATGCAAAAGAAAGGTGTTTTCTCCACATCAGAGAGTTCAGATGATCCTCTTCATACCTTAAATCACATTAGCCAAATTGTATTAGAAGAAAAATGCATGCACTCTCGTGACTTCTTATTTCATATCTTGCCGTGAAACTCATGTTGCTCCATTTACAGAGCGCTGAAGGTCTGTAGTGTCTGGTTTGGAGTCTTTTTAGAATCAAAAATTGTGTTAACCTTTACATAAATCATGTGCTGTCCTGTGTACTGAACATATTGTCGCTGTCAGGCAGAAACTCTTTTCAGGAAATAGAAAAAACCTGAATTTTTTGTTTGTTTTTTAATAATTTAACACCGCATTGTAAAAAAAAATATTGTGGCTTTATATGGTCAGACACTTTCGTGTATCATTGTATTATCCTTTTTTTATTTTACCAAAATCAACCTCAAATGGAGTTAAAAATGTAACGCCTTGCGTTCTTCAGTCATATGAAATGTGTGGCCATATGATTTAATGTGATTATATTATAATAACACTAGCATCCAGTGATTTTCTGTCAAATCAAATACTTGGGGCCTGACCAATATAATATTAATAAACAAATTAATGTGATAAATTTACCGTTATACACATTTTAGGGGGCGTGGCCAATATGATCATATTTATATCCTATGATTTAATGTGATTATATTATAATAACACTATCATCCAGTGCTTCTCTGTCAAATCAAATACTTGGGGCCTTGCCAATATAGGCTAAAATTAATAAACAAATGAATGTGATAAATTTGCCGTTGTAACAAATGTCAGGGGGCGTGGCCACTATGATAATATGTATAGCCTATGAATTAATGTGATAATATTATAATAACACTAGCATCCAGTGCTTTTCTGTCTAATCAAATTCTTGGGGCCTGACCAATATAATATTAATAAACAAATGAATGTGATAAATTTGCCGTTGTAACAAATGTCAGTGGGCGTGGCCACTATGATAATATGTAAACCGGTAGCCTATGATTTAATGTGATAATATTATAAGAACACTAGCATCCAGTGTTTTCCTGTCAAATCAAATACGTAGGGCCAGGCCAATATAGGATAATATTAATAAACAAATGAATGTGATAAATTTGCCGTTGTAACAAATGTCAGGGGGCGTGGCCACTATGATAATATGTAAACCGGTAGCCTATGATTTGTTGTGATAATATTATAATAACAATAGCATCCAGTGCTTTTCTGTCAAATCAAATACGTAGGGCCTGACCAATATAAGTTTAATAAACGAATTGTTGTGATACATTTGCCATTGTAACAAAAGTTAGAGGGCGTGGCCACTATGATAATATTTATAGCCTTTGATTTAATGTAATAATATTATAATAACACTAGCTTTTCTGTCTAATCAAATACTTAGGGCCTGACCGATATAATATTAATATAGGAATTAATGTGGTAATATTAGCTTTCCCGTCGGAACAAATGTAAGGGGGCGTGGTCAATGTGATAATATAATATTATAATAATATGAATAATAATTGTTTATTGAAGTTTTTTTTAAGTAAAAAATACAAGCCCCAGAAATCTAAATTATCTATATATATTTAAAAATATATTTTAAAATTGATTTTTTTCCGCGGTGTCTCTTCCTGCCTGAACAAAGAGGTTTGTAATCACAATCAACCTCGTGAAAATCAACCTCGTCTCAGTCGGTTGGGCTCTCAGACTCTATCACAGTCACAGTGGACACGTCAGAGATCACCGCGCATTTACACGCGTGTGCGCGCCTGAGTGTGTCCAGTCGGAGACCCTCTGTCCTACTTTTAATGCCTGATGCTGCTGCGCGTGGAGGATGAGGAGGCAAATCCCAGAATGTCCTCGCGGATGGATGCAGCTGTTGTTGTAGTTCCGCTGTATAGAGTCGTGCGTGAGTGCGCGTGAGTGAATCTATAGATAGATAGATAGATAGATAGATAGATAGATAGATAGATAGATAGATAGATAGAAATATAGACAGATATATAGATTATTGATAGACAGATAGATATTATTCATCCCATGAGGGACATCGAAGGACACATTTGGAAGGACTTATAAGCACCGGAGGAGAGAGGGGGTCCACTCAGTGCCGACCGGAGCATGATGGACCCCCTGTCCAGCATACGCGCTTCACAGGCGGAGCGCAGCAGCAGAGGAGCTGCCGGTGGGGAATCAGCGGACGATCAGACACGCGGCTGCGGGAGAAACGCGGCGATAGGCGGCAGCGACAGTCTGAACAGCTTCGCCGACATGGAAGACTCGCTGGAGGAGAAGCTCAAAGGTCTGGCGTTCAGGAAACAGATCTCCTATAGGTAAATATGCAGTTTAATTCATACCTACGCGTTTGCATATTTGTGCATGTATTTGTCCACCATATGGAGCGGTAAACATGTCAGATGGGTTTGTTTGTGTTGTGCGTTTGTGTTTAACAATGCAAACCCCATTTGTTGTGCAACGCAACACCCACCCAGCTAAATAACAGAAAATAATAAATAGCCTATACATCGCGGTTTGTGCTATAGGATGTCTCTGTGAAAGGAACACCACTGGAGATTTTGTGCATTAGTATGAGAACAGTACGTGCATTAGGGGTAGTGTTGGCAAATGAATTGCAGTATCAGTATGTGGTAAACGTTTTGTTGCACATGATAACTGTATGTTGTCGTTTGGCCTGTTATTGATTTGCTAGCATGATTAAATTGTGTTTTCCTCTTGCACCCTTGGGCAATCAGACAGGCACTTGTATTGGATTATTTACTTGACATTTGACCACATTAAAAATGAAACGAACAGAGCGATGCATAGCTGTCTGGTGATGCATTTGACATCCGCCATGGTAGAGAGACAGATCCCCCAATTTCAGGTGCATATCCATAGTCATATTAAAGGGCTAGTTCACCCAAAAATCATTTCCTCACCCTCATGCCGTTCCAAACCCATAAGACTTCGTTCATCTTCGGAACACAGATGAAGATATTTTAAATGAAATCTGAGAGATTTCTGTCTCTCCATTGACAGCTATGCAAATACCACATTGAAGCCTCAAAGGGGTCATAAAGAGATCATAAAACAAATCTATATGGTATTCAAATATTCTGAAGTGACAAGGTAGTTGCGTAGACTGTCAATGAAGGGAGAGAAATCTTGATTTGTGTTTTGTAGATATAGAAAGGACATGAGGGTGAGTAATTGACTTTTTTCATTTTTGGTTGAACTAACCCTTTAAAGGTCATTTCGACACTATCTAGTGCATCCCAAAGCCCCCTTATTGGAATTGATCCGTTACTTTTGCTTGTGCAATGGTGCTTATCTTGTTTTATCTTCCTTGAAACTGTTCTAGACCTTGTGAAGCTGTTGAAAACATCTCAATTTAATCTTTTATTGGATGCATTGATCATGTTTGACAAGATTGGACATTCCTGAACCGTGTAAGGATTGAGTATCGACAACACATCAGCTGATCTGGCCTCATCATCCTCACTTTGTAATGTACCTGATACCTTTTGATACCCGAAGGGTTGTAACTGATGTGATTTAAGCAGGGACATGAGAACTTGCCTGTTCGTCTCTCCTCAGGGACCCCAGATTTGACCTCCCCCTCCTCTGTTTTCCACCTGTCAGTGGAGGAGGGTCACTGCTCCTTCAGAGACTTAAGGTCAACCTCCTGCGAGCAGATCAATCCTCCGCTCACAATTAAGACAAGTCTCTGAAGAAATGATCAAAGCTGTCCTTTCTTTGGTAGAAGCGATCTATATCAATCTCCAATTCAGATAAGTCCCATGAAACCCAGCCACACCATCAGTAAAACAAACAAACGTGGCCTAAAATGCGATGTGTCTTAGATAAATGTGTCTTGTTCAGCTTTTTTAAGCAAATGCTCTAAAAACGGAAGCTTTGAAGTTGCCAAAGACACAAACGGGCACTGTTCCAAGACCTAGTGAGCTGCCTTGGGGTTTACCGTCTACATAGGCGGCATCCTAGCTGTAATGAACCTCATAGGTGATTTATGGACAGCAACTTTGTGCATCACACAAATAGCGTTCCTCACACGAAACGCACAGGAAACTCAACTCACAATTGATTTCAATGTGATTTCAGTTGAGTTTATAGCAAATGGCTTTATAGCAAATCTCAACTGCTTGATTATTTCTTCCCAGAATGTAAGTATCGGCCAGCTCTTTATATATTGGGATTTGAGCCAAAATCTGCTTAGGGGTTAAAATGGAACAACAGTTTTAAAAAGTGATTTTTTTTTTCTTTCTGTTATTTACAACAGGATCTGCAGTTTCATGGGTTCAAATATATATTTTTGTGATAAGAGACAATAAAAACTGCTTTGTACATCAAAACCACTCATTTCCCGGTAAAGAAATGTACTCAAAAATCAATGAATTAGCATCAGCTGAATGGAACATCTTTGACAAGCCAAACAATCGCTTCACTCAATACTTGCTATCTAAGAAATAAATAATTATTACCTCAGGATCTGTTTTAAAATCCACTTTGTAATATCACAACATCGATGTCTGTCAAAAGATAACGTGCACAATACACAGGAGTATTTACGAAAAGCAGAGGTCCATTGAATCACGCATTTTCTAGAAAACCCAGACTAACAGATGTTATGACTACATCATCGCTTTCCGAGAAGAGGGAGAAAATGCGGCTTGATGCGTGATAACGTACATAACACACGTGTGTATAAATTTGTTCTTCAAGCTCTAATATTGAATCGGCATGATCAGGGAACTTAGTGAAATACTTCACACTGCATGCTAAGGAGAATAAATGGCAATACAATTGAAAAACTTCAACATGTATTGTACGTTATATTTTGACGGGCAATTTTTACGCATTCTGATTCGAAATCTGACATTCCTGATTTTAATATATTCAATAATTTCCTATTGATTTCCTTTAAACTGTTAAATGAGTGATCTTGAGACGAGTCCCTGTAGTCGTCCAGTGTGACTCATGCTGATATAATAAACTTGACAGGTGATTTTTATAAAGTGTAGTTTTGTAGCCTGACAAGCCACACCCACATCAAGATGTTGGGTCTGGGAATACACCATTGGCAGGGTTCAATCCGAGGGGTGGGATAAACGGTTGTCTTTCAAATTCCCTCTGCACGCAATAGGATAGCGCTACAACCAACCAGAGCAACGAAGAAGTTAGTTGATAGATTAAACTTTCGCCGTATCCGGTCGACAAAACTCCGAACACATCTTCCTTTCTTAAGAATGACTTCAGTGCCGTTCTTTGTTCTTTTCTCACAGAAACGTTTAACTCCAAGTCTTCCAGAGTCACGGCCAAAGCCGATTCGAAAGACAGCATTTCGCCAGCTTCTTTGTTTACAAGTAGCACGTGGAACCGCCACAACTCTGCGTCATTGTGTTAAGCCCGCCCACCGACTCTATACACGATGTGATTGGCCTGACCAGCTTGCAATTCAACGCGACCCTGACTGCAAATTACATTTGCTGCCGCTAGGGTGCGTCTAGATTTCTAGACTAGTAGCTAGGACTGCACAATATATCGATATTATCGAAATATCGCAAATGTACTTATCGCAATATACATATCGGCACACAATATCGGAATGATTTAAATAGGCTACTTCAACATTGTGAAAAGTGTACGTTTTAGGTCGACACATATAGCAGAGAATAGACTGGGCACACGGGTTACTTATATGACTTGTTTGTAGTAAAAAAAAAAAAAGAGTTATTAAACAGAATAACTTGCGAAAAACAACAACTTGTAGTCTCGTGCTGTCTGCTGTCTGACACACCGAAACGTGCACACAAGCTGTTCATTTTTTTCATGTCTTGTTACTCAAACTGTCAAAATGGCTGTCTTGATGAGTATTCATGTAAGCACAGTCGGTTATGCTTTAAGTGAACGATATCATCAGGCTGTCCTAATGCACGGAACGATCCGTGCTTTAGGACAGTCTGCTAATACAGTAAACCTGCCGCTGTCTGTCAAACAGTAAAAGAAAAAGAGAAAATCACTCAGTGCTCTAGGCTGAATAATCTTTGTAGCTTTATTATGTATCAGTGCATTTTTAATTCATGTGAAGACTACTGTTTTTAGTTCTTATTTTTAATAACAAAGATAAATTAAAATAGCAAAAATAATCGTCCACCCCTGTCTTCATTTACCTGGATGTTCTTGATGGTAAGTTTTCGGTTGATACAACTATATATTACCAAGTCAAGCAAAGAGTTCTTGGTATTTAAATATTGGCATTACATTTTTTGTTTGTTTACATTTGATGTTAAAAAGATATTGTCAGATTTGTGACATTCATTTTTGCTAAAACACTGCTGGTCACTTTCAGAAGTTGTAGCGATGCTTTCTTTTCCCAGAAAGAATGTGAAACACATAAATGGTATAATTCTCTGTTTTTTTAAATACATTTTTTAATATAATTTAAATCGATTTTACACACTTACGCAATATCGTATCAAATAAGGATATTGCATACGGCATTTTTCTTCAATATCGCACAGCCCTACTAGTAGCTCACACAATTTTAATTCAGCTTCCTTTTCGTTTGAAGCGTATCTGATGTCTTAAAATGCTGCCTATGTAGGCAGCTCACTATGTTTTGGAAAGTGCCTCAATGTTCTTCAAACTCTCTTGAAATGTAGCACTTATATCAGTTTTTTGTTATCTAGTGAATCATGTTCAGTTATAAAGAGGCTCTTGTGTCCACTCTCTCTCTCTCTCTCTCGCAGTGAAAATGAAAAATGCTAGGAGTGCAGCAGCAGACAGTGGAACATAAAAAAGAACTCATGCATTTTTAAGTGTCCTATCACAGCCCCGATTGTAGATTTATACATGCTTGACACATTTTCACTCTGCCAGGCTGCTGAAAAGTTAAACATGCATATTTATTGCGGTCTGCTCATTATCAGAGAGTGCAAAAAACTTGTTTGTCGAGCTTCCTCAAATGGTGGACGGTTACTCCGTTAACTTACAATGCTAAATAGAATGACCAATTAAGTCTGATTTGAGGATGATAATGAGGGAAAAAAACGACTTTGATTGGATTGTGCGATGGTCTCCATATGGCAGGTGGACGGAGGGGCGGTGCTGTAAAGTAAGAGGGATAGATGATGTCATTAGAATGGGAAAGTTGTTTTTGGATCAGAACAAATTGCATTTTGATGGAGGATTAGAAACATATTTTTCTTCGTAATAACGTGCAATCATGCATAATTACACTATGGGTGCGTAAACAGGGTCAATTTGTTGATTTGAACATGCATTTTGAATCCAGAACATTCAGTCATCACATCGAGGAAGCGTATTACCAGGAAGTGATGCATTGTGCTGCCAGCAACGCTGCAAAATAGATGGGAGTGGGCTTAATATTTGATCGCTTACAAGTGCTGTGTTTTATCAGTGAAACTTTAATAAGAGCCCTGGTGCATTTAGTCATCTGTCAAGTTGTGCCAGTCCTCCTCCTTTTTGGCACTTTGCTTTATGCGTTTGGCTGAAATCAGCCGTGTTGTCCAATTAGGACGTGCCCTTCACAATTAGTTTACTGTGCTGTGTTATTTTTTATAATTCTCATTTCTAGTTGGCACTGAATCAGAGTGCGAAATGGCCGGCACACCTACTGTAAATGTTGGTGTGTAAGTGAGACTGTGTGTAAATACTGTACGTAGGCTGATATCGAGAACGAGGTGTTCAACATAGCCGTTCCATCTGTGACTAATTCCCTTGCGAATGTACCTTTTTTGGACCTGCTGTCCTTTTGTAAGTTGCGCTTCATTGGCCTGACGTGTTTAATCATGCAAAGGTATGCTATGTGCGTAAAAGAGGGCAGTGTCTGGTGATGTAGGAACTTGTCTCATTTCGCTGAACGCAAAAACCCGGGAGCATGCTTTAGATCCTGATGGCAGACACAAATAAGGATTTTACATAAATGGTCATAATCTCTCCTGAAGATGGCTGTGCACAGAGCGGACGGCTTAGCGCAGATAAAGCCAGTCTTTTTTTAATGCTATGGTGGGGGTTTGTATTGCAGTCTGAGAAGATGCATTAAAGGATTGGACTTTTGAAGCTTTTCCTTATTAGGTATATGAGTGTAAGAGGCTTTTCCTCGGCTGTTTTGTTCAGTGAAGCATCATGCTGATGGGATTGCTGCCGAGCTGCGCCTCATGAGGGGTCGTAGCAGAAATTTAGTCCCAGGCTTTTTGTCTTGTACTAGGCCCGAGCTGCGTTTCCACTTGATTTAAAGGGAACCTTTTATACCCTATAGTCTTAGAGTGTGTTCACACTTATGTTTAGTCGGATTAAAACGAACTCTGGTGCGATTGCTCTGTTAGTACGGTTCATTTGAATAACTATGAACGCTACCATCTGCGCACCAAACAAGGGGACCGAGACCGCTGAAAAGATGGGTCTCGGTCCACTTCCAAACGAACTCTGGTGCGTTTCGAATTAAATATGAACACAAGCACAACACACACAAAAGACGAACCGAAAACGGGACAGGATGTCACAAGATGCGACCCTAAAAAGGACAGGACCTGTTTTTTCTCGACATAGTCGCGATGTTGCCCATCACAGTTCGGTACAGGCATCAGAACCACGTCTCCTAAACCCCCTTTACACATCTTATAAGCTCTTCACAAGTTCTCAGCTGGTCAAAATACCATCATATGTAGCTACGCACATACAACAGGCACATTTAGCCCTAAACGCAGCATTGTTTTAGATGTTTGGTAAGTTCCGTCGCAAAATACACATAATAAAAGCTGAACAATCAGGTTGTGAACATATCCCTATGCCTTTAGGTTCTGTGTTAAAATGCCAATATGAATGCTAAGTGAACCAGGACTGCATTTTTTTTCTGTTTTGTTCCGGGCCAAGCGAACCAAGTGAACCGATCTGGAAGTGTGAACACACCCTAAATTTTGTTTTTGGGGTCCACTAGAATAGGTTTTCATGCTTGATTTCCCCCCCCCAAACAACTCAATATTTTTCACATATTTTGCATTGTTGCAGCACCTCTCTTCCCAATCTGGCAGTCTCCTTCCTTCTGAAAAGCTGCAATGTTCTCTGATTGGTCGACTGCAAGCGTGTTTGGGAAATGTCACGCCCTTTATCATAATCGTGAGTTTCAACACACTACTAACTCAACCAGGCCCTGCCTTTTTATTTTGCATAAGCCTTGGGTGGGAATTATATAAATGACGAATATTGTTGCGTGTTCGTCCCTGAAAAAAAGCTCAAGACTACAATAGAGGCATTTAAGGGATTTCTGAAACAGTGACACTGATATAGAGAAGAACTGCCTTTGGAGGGACTTTGTGCTTTGTAACTCTGCAGACCTTTTTCAACAGCAACACTAAATAAAGTTGAACATGTAAGAATATTAAGCCAAATCATGAAACAAGTGCAAATCCAGCCCACAAACTAATGTAGTACATCACAGTGTTTGTTTATAACTCTTGAGAATGTATTTTAACGTCCGAAGTAATACAAGCCATTTCTTCCATTCATTTCCCTTCAAGTGGTCCGTCTCTGCGGTCTCCTGTTGTTCCTCTGCGGTGACTCTGTCCTTCACCTGTGGTTCTGGCAGAGGAGCACCTGCAGACAGCCACCACATCAGAGGTGTGAGAGTCTTCATCTCCGCCTCTGTCTCTTCATCCGTCTCCCCCTGCCTCAACAGGGAGTTAACACTGTCTCACCGCGTGTGCCATTCACCCGCTCTAATTCTCTCTGACGGCTCAAACAGACTCGCTGGTCTTTCATAAAACCTGCTACGGACACGTGACAGTGGTCGGGCTGTAGCATTTGTTTAAGGGTTTTATATTAAATGATTTCAGTATAAGTTGCACAAAAATAGCAAAGGAGAAATCAATATAAGACTGGGAATCTTCAGATTTGTTTGTACATTTCTGTGCTGATTTTGGTGGAAAATCCAGAATAATGAATGTAAACATGGTAAATGTGTTAAATGAGTTGAAAGTACATCGTGTCTCCATAAGCATGCTCTGCTTATATACAGGCTGTACTGGGATTACTGGGTGGCTTTTTTATCAGATGATGTGACAGAGTTTTATTCATGACGCTGAGTAATTTCACTGATTGCTGGAACAGTAATATTGGTGTGTAATCCTACCTGATGAAGTTCGGCTTTGTGCCCAACTGTTTTTATTCATTCATGTTAATGGAATATTAGAGTTTTTCATTCACTTGTGCTTGCTACTGTTAGTTACCTCAGGAATGGAAATGTCCACCGGGTCTATCCTGGTTTCAACATTAATAATAATCAGAAATGTTTCTTGAGCAGCAAATCAGCATTAGAATGATTTGTGAAGGATCACGTGACTCTGACGACTGGAGTAATGATGCTGAAAATTCAGCTTTGCACCACATTTTATAATGTATTCAAATAGAAAACAGAATTTTAATTTGTAATAATATTTCACAATATTATCATTAATATCATAAGAGACTTGTTTTTCAAACTTTTGAATGGTAGTGTGTGTATGTGTATGTGTATGTGTATATATATATATATATATATATACAGTGAGGAAAATAAGTATTTGAACACCCTGCTATTTTGCAAGTTCTCCCACTTAGAAATCATGGAGGGCTCTGAAATTGTCATCGTAGGTGCATGTCCACTGTGAGACATAATCTAGGGCCCTATGATTTCCGCGATCACCGAATCGCGGACGGAATCGCGGAATTGGCATATTAACGCGGAATCTATTGTTAACGCGGAATTTCCCGGAATTTGACATATTTGGAATGAAATGCGGTTTTGTGTGGGAGAAGAACGTATGTCTGGGGAAAATGCAGACCGGGGGAAGCAAATCTGGGCGACTCAACCCCTCCCGTCATTTCAGCTCCGCCTTCAAAACAATGAAAGTATGGTGAAGCGGCTCACCACCACGGCTCTGCTTTCATCAGCGGAAAAGTTAAGAAACTCAACGCTAAAGCCCCGTTCACACCGCCCTCAGTACAGAGCCGAGCAGTTCCCTCAGGTAGTGCTTGCTGTATTTTGCCTTGTTTTTAATGCACTTCAATGTACTGTATGGAAAATAATGCCTTAAATGAACTTGAGAGAAAATGAGATGCGCGGATCAGCGCGTCTTATGCTGCCTTCACGTGCTCTCGGAATTATCGTAATATACGAGTTTCCTAGGTAAACATTGCACCTGAACGCCCTCACATTTTGAAACTTGAATGCAATGCGCTCGTAATCACGACTTCAGAAGTCGGAATCATCAAATTTCCGATAGCACGTGAAGGCAGCATTATCCACATCATGTTCAGAAGCGGCTGTTCTTAAAGTGACAGGAGCACTGATAATGTCTGTCATTAATGTTCAAAGAACAACGGGAACAGAAGATTGTAGCTTTAATGATGATTCATCTATATTTCACTTATTATTTATGCAGTTAAGAAAGGTGTTGATAACTTTATTCAATTTCTGTGTAGACTATGCCTGACAGGGAAGGCCACAGGTAAATATAACATTTATTATAATGGGTTTATGTAAAGATTGTTTTAAGTTCAATTAAATTAAAAGTTATTTTTTAAAGCCTAATAAATGGTGAAATTGGTAGCTTTCAGTTATACTGTAATGTAACGTCATCAATGTTTCATATAGACATTAATATCAGTGATACTGGCCTTCATTCATAAAAATCCATTACAACACACATTTAAAATATGCTGTCTTTAAATTGTTTCTAAATTAATTTGGAGAGTAACTGAAATTATTACAATATCAAAATATTAAAAACTCCAATGTTTTTAATTGCAATTAATCATGATTAATTACAGAAAAAATTCAATTAATTCTGGGGTTTTTTTATTATCAATTCACAGCACTAATATCTAGTTGTGACTTGAAGTGCTTAGAGTGCAGTGTTATGTTGCAGTATTTGTCCTGAAAAGTAAATGTGATGTTTGTTACCTGTTTGATGTTTGTCATTCCTATTTTATGTTTTATGTTCTATTATATTAACATTAAAAACACTCTTTTTACGACTAAAATAACAGTTAAGGGTAAAAAAAACTGAATTTGCAAAAATTAAAACGGAAAAAAAAGGAATTAGCAAAAATTAAAACGGAAAAAACGGAATTTGGGAAAAAATAAAACGGAATTTGGGAAAAAATAAAACGGATTTCATAGGGCCCTAATAATCTAAAAAAAAAAAAATCCAGAAATCACAATGTATGATTTTTAAACTATTTATTTGTATGATACAGCTGCAAATAAGTATTTGAACACCTGAGAAAATCAATGTTAATATTTGGTACAGTAGCCTTTGTTTGCAATTACAGAGGTCAAACGTTTCCTGTAGTTTTTCACCAGGTTTGCACTGCAGGAGGGATTTTGGCCCACTCCTCCACACAGATCTTCTCTAGACCAGTCAGGTTTCTGGCCTGTCGCTGAGAAACACAGAGTTTGAGCTCCCTCCAAAGATTCTCTATTGGGTTTAGGTCTGGAGACTGGCTAGGCCACGCCAGAACCTTGATATGCTTCTTACAGAGCCACTCCTTGGTTATCCTGGCTGTGTGCTTCGGGTCATTGTCATGTTGGAAGACCCAGCCTCGACCCATCTTCAATGCTCTAACTGAGGGAAGGAGGTTGTTCCCCAAAATCTCGCAATACATGGCCCCGGTCATCCTCTCCTTAATACAGTGCAGTCGCCCTGTCCCATGTGCAGAAAAACACCCCCAAAGCATGATGCTACCACCCCCATGCTTCACAGTAGGGATGGTGTTCTTGGGATGGTACTCATCATTCTTCTTCCTCCAAACACGTTTAGTGGAATTATGACCAAAAAGTTCTATTTTGGTGTCATCTGACCACATGACTTTCTCCCATGACTCCTCTGGATCATCCAAATGGTCATTGGCAAACTTAAGACGGGCCTGGACATGTGCTGGTTTAAGCAGGGGAACCTTCCGTGCCATGCATGATTTCAAACCATGACGTCTTAGTGTATTACCAACAGTAACCTTGGAAACGGTGGTCCCAGCTCTTTTCAGGTCATTGACCAGCTCCTCCCGTGTAGTTCTGGGCTGATTTCTCACCTTTCTTAGGATCATTGAGACCCCACGAGGTGAGATCTTGCATGGAGCCCCAGTCCGAGGGAAATTGACAGTCATGTTTAGCTTCTTCCATTTTCTAATGATTGCTCCAACAGTGGACCTTTTTTCACCAAGCTGCTTGGCAATTTCCCAATAGCCATTTCCAGCCTTATGGAGGTGTACAATTTTGTCTCTAGTTTCTTTGGACAGCTCTTTGGTCTTGGCCATGTTAGTAGTTGGATTCTTACTGATTGTCTGGGGTGGACAGGTGTCTTTATGCAGCTAACGACCTCAAACAGGTGCATCTAATTTAGGATAATAAATGGAGTGGAGGTGGACATTTTAAACGCAGACTAACAGGTCTTTGAGGGTCAGAATTCTAGCTGATAGACAGGTGTTCAAATACTTATTTGCAGCTGTATCATACAAATAAATAGTTAAAAAATCATACATTGTGATTTCTGGATTTTTTTTTATTTAGATTATGTCTCTCACAGTGGACATGCACCATGATTACAATTTCAGACCCCTCCATGATTTCTAAGTGGGAGAACTTGCAAAATACCAGGGTGTTCAAATACTTATTTTCCTCACTGTATATCACAACATAGTTGCATTTGCATGATATCCATCCATCCATCCATCTAGAAGTCTAGCCTGTTAATCCATTCATCCACCCATCCATCCATCCATCCATCTAGAGGTCTAGCCTGTCAATCCATCCATCCATCTACAAGTCTAGCCTAACAATCTGTTCATCTATCCATCCATCCATCATCCATCCATCCATCTAGAGGTCTAGCCTAACAATCCGTCCGTCTATCCATCCATCTTGAGGTTTAGCCTATCAATCTGTCCATCCATCCATCTAGAGGTCTAGCCTATCATTCCGTCCGTCTATCCATCCATCTAGAGGTCTAGCCTATCATTCCGTCCGTCTATCCATCCATCTAGAGGTCTAGCCTATCAATCTGTCCGTCCGTCCATCCATCCATCCATCTAGAGGTCTAGCCTGTCAATCCATTCATCCATCCATCTAGAAGTCTAGCCTAACAATCTGTCCATCTATGCATCCATCCATCATCCATCCTTCCATCCATCCATCTAGAGGTCTAGCCTAACAATCCCTCCGTCTATCCATCCATCCATCCATCCATCATCCATCCATCCATCTAGAGGTCTAGCCTATCATTCCTTCCATCTATCCATCCATCCATCCATCCATCCATCTAGAGGTCTAGCCTATCAATCTGTCCGTCTGTCCATTAGGGCTGGGCAATTTTATCGATTCTGCGATATAAATCGATATTTTTTCTCCCAAGAAAGTATCGATTTTTAAGCCGCGAGTATCGATACATAAGTCCCATTCAAATCCCCGTGTTTATCCCCATTTGTGTTGCAGGAAGAGCGATTTGGTCAGCCAGCCGCTAGTATCGCTGTAGAGCAAGTTACCAGTACTACTAACTGTACGCCGACGTCTACCTCTTCTTGTTTACGGAGTCAGAGCGAGGAGATTCAAATAAATGGCGGCGAATATAAATCCAGCGCCTTCATGCTTAAAAGCAGATGTGTGGGAGCACTTTGTGTTTAAAAAGAAGAAGGAAAGCGACGACTTAGACTCAGGGGTCAACAACATGAGTCGCCCGCAAGGACCACAGGAGTTGCCCGCGGGTCTGTTCTAAAAATAGCTCACTATAGCAGCTGCGTTCAGTCGCTTCCGTGTTCATTTAAGCGCAGGGCTCCAGACTGAAGCCGAATATATACTAGTGTCTGTAAATAATAAACTGCAAAATACTATTTAAATATTACTCCTGCATGTTCTGCGTCTGTGTGGATGACGAGCGCCGCGCGCGCACTCGCTTTTGTAGTCTCTGCCGACACGAACACAAACCTCACTTCATGAGAATTTACCGTTTCATTTGAGAAAACTGGCTGCGTCTCATTCTGCTCCTGGTTCAGAAGTCAGGGCACTGATCAGGACATAAGTCAATGGGCTGATCCCTGATCAGTGCCCTAACTGAACTAGGGAGCTGAATAAGACGCTCACCCACTGTCATATCATCATGAACACAGACACTGGTAATCACGGCAACTCGTCAAAATAAAAGTTCGGTTTAACGTGAAGAGATTGACTACAGATTGTAGCCTACAGTACATTTAGCTACGTCTCTATGTAATAATAATAAGTCTCTACTAATAATAATAATTATGAAATAAATAATACTAATTATATAATTATTAATGGTTGCTTATTTTTCACTTGATCTTTCATTTATAAACAATGTTTACTTTTAAACAGCATACAGCCTTTACATGTTTATGTATTATTTACTTATGATTATCATCATATATAATAAAACATTTATTTAAAAAAAAAATAGTGGTATTGTACCGACTACTGGAATTACTACTATACTCTTTCAGGTGTAAAACAGTTTGGATAGTTGTTAATATGAGAATTATGATGCATTATTTAAGAGTTTTAAGTAGTATATACTAAGTAGCTCTCTGTGACTTTCTTTTAAAAAAAGTAGCTCTCAAATGAAAAAAGGTTGGAGACCCTTGACTTAGACAAAGCATTGCGGTTGATTTGCAAGCTGTGTGACACAAACGTGAAATACTACCAAATGTCAGTGTCAAGCTAAAAAAGCTGTCAAAGAAACAGAACAGGCCACTTGCTGCAATTTTTAAAACTCCATTGTTAATTGCAATACTGCACTTTATTTACTTTTCAAAGGCTTGTAAGCTACAGTTTGCACTGTTTCAATAAATGGAACTAATTTTCTGAACACATCTTTGATTCATTTTGTCCAGCATTTGCAAGCTGTAGACTCTCTGTCCAGTCAGACATATATTGTGTAATTGATGATTTTAGTTTTCAGTTCAGTTAATTCAATCCAAGTAAATGAAACACTCACAAGATGTCACCAAAATCACTCTGTCCCCTTTAAATCTTTCAGAAAATGATGTAAGAGTATCGAATTATATCGAATCGTATCGTTGGCTGAATATCGTGATATATATCGTATCGTGAGCTGAATATCGAGTATCGTATCGTATCGGGAGATTAGTGTATCGCTACAGCCCTACTGTCCATCCATCCATCCATCCAGAGGTCTAGCCTATCAATCCGTCTGTCTATCAATCCATTCATCCATCCATCTAGAGGTCTTGCCTATCAATCCGTCCATCCATCCATCCATCCATCCATCCATCCATCCATCCATCCATCCATCCATCCATCTAGAGGTCTAGCCCATCCATCCATCCATCCATCCATCCATCCATCCATCCAGGGTCTAGCCAATCAATCCGTCTGTCTATCAACCCATCCATCCATCTAGAGGTCTAGCCTATCAATCCATCCATCCCTCCATCTAGAGGTCTAGCCCATCCATCCATCCATCCATCCATCCAGAGGTCTAGCCTATCCATCCATCCATCCATCCATCCATCCATCCATCCATCCATCCATCCACCCATCCATCCATCCATCCATCCATCCAGAGGTCTAGCCTATCAATCTGTCCGTCTGTCCATCCATCCATCCATCCATCCAGAGGTCTAGCCTATCAATCCGTCTGTCAATCAATCCATCCATCCAGAGGTCTAGCCTATCAATCAGTCTGTCTATCAATCCATCCATCCATCCATCCATCCATCCATCCATCCATCCATCCATCCATCTAGAGGTCTTGCCTATCAATCCCTCCATTCATCCATCCATCCATCTAGAGGTCTAGCCCATCCATCCATCCATCCATCCATCCATCCATCCAGAGGTCTAGCCTATCAATCCGTCTGTCTGTCTATCAATCCATCCATCCATCTAGAAGTCTAGCCTATCAATCCATCCATCCATCCATCCATCCAGAGGTCTAGCCCATCCATCCATCCATCCATCCATCCATCCATCTATCCATCCATCCATCTAGAAGTCTAGCCTATCAATCCATCCATCCATCCATCCATCCAGAGGTCTAGCCCATCCATCCATCCATCCATCCATCCATCCAGAGGTCTAGCCCATCCATCCATCCATCCATCCATCCAGAGGTCTAGCCTATCAATCCGTCTGTCTATCAATCCATCCATCCATCCATCCATCCATCCATCCATCTAGAGATCTTGCCTATCAATCCGTCCATTCACCCATCCATCTATCTAGAGGTCTAGCCCATCCATCCATCCATCCATCCATCCATCCATCCAGAGGTCTAGCCTATCAATCCATCCATCCATCCACAAAATATTGGAGACCCATGGTCGAAGCATGGGACTGTTTCAACTTTATTTCTCATAGTTGCAACCTTATTCAATACAATGATGACTTTTTATCTCACAATCACAATTTTATTTCATATTTTAACCTCTATATCACAATAACCCGTTTTATTTTTACTAAATAAACCTGAAAACGGGCTAATCCAATGAATTTATTAAATTCAGTTTTGCTTTTTTTGTTGCTCTCAAGTGAAAATATCACAATGCAGTCCTGCCACTAATGGAATCAATAAATGAAAAGATGCAGAGGTCAGAGATTGAGACCTAAAGCGAGTTTATCATGCCTAGGAAAGGTAAATATTGCGGCTGCACGTGCAGCTCATTTGCATTTGCTCTCTACACACATGATCTTTTCACCACAATTAGCTCATTCTGCCTCTCTCCTGGCTTTTTTCTCTGTGTAATGCACTCTGCTCGCTAATAATAGCTCGATATATATCTCGTATATCTCTCTCCAGCTGTGGTCTGGGAGGTTGTGTGTGTGTGGGTTCAGCCCTTTATGCACTGATAGCACAGGGTTACGGCAGCCCAGGCCTCATTTAGCAAATGATTAATTCAATTAGGCAGCAAGGACCTCAGGTGGAAAACGAAAAACCAGGAGGCCCCTCACGTCACTGATGCCCTCAATACGCTGCCCTCCGAGAGGTGGAACAGAGGAGATCTGGCCCCGCTTTTACCACACTAATGGAGGATTCAGGGTCCTGACACACATTAGCGTTGCATTCAGACTGCTGTTTTCAGCACACAACACGTTTACCTGATCATTACCAGGAGAGCCATCTGCCACCGTTGCTCTGTGTTCACAGATCGGCTTTTTGGGACATGTAGGGATTGGCGTATTTGAGTGGCACAGGTCACAGATAGCAACTGCATATTGTCTGAAAGAATACTCACTGAGCTGCAGGTCATGCATGTGTTTTTTGACTTGATTGAGAGATGTTTATTTACATTTCACGTGCTTTTTAGAATGTCGAAGGGCTAATTTTCCATTCAAAATTGTGGTTTAGGACATCCATCCAACCATAGAGTAGAGATGAATCATGATGGGTGACTAATAGTCCACAACTGACTAGTTGATTGAGTGTTTATAGATTATCTAGAGTTTTCTTCTATTATTTTATTTTATTTCTCTTTAGTGCTTGATTTATTGTGCTGAGCTTTAGCTATTAAAGGGATAGTTCATCCAAAAATGAAAATTAGCCCATAATTTACTCACCCTCAAGTCATCCTAGGTGTATATGACATTTCTTCTTTCAGACGAATAAAATCTGAGTTATATTACAAAAGTCCAGGCTAGGGATGCACCGGTTGACCGGACAAAAATCGGAACCGGACGGTTTTCGCTTCTAGTACGCGATCTGCAACCGGCTGGTTTTCTTTGTATTTTTCTGCCGATTTTTCCGGAAGTGCGCCCGCATGCACATGCGCCTATATTGCAATCATTCGCAAACATGTCACTTGTGTGTTACAAACGGAAACTTGAGAACTGAGGGAAGAGACGGGGAATGAAGAGCCGCTTTCCTGCGCGAGCTTACCTCTCCGCGCCCTGCACAAGCCTAGATAGTGAGCGTTTGTTCAGCTCAGCTTTTCACGTGTTGGATCTGATGAAAACGAAACGGACTACCATGTGACAAAGCCGAAATACTTCTTTTTGTAAAGAAGAACATGCATGCACTTTTGAAATGAAATACTATCAGTTCTGTATAGGATGATCATTTTTATTTTACCTTAAAATTACATTGAGTTAATTTGATTTAAAAAGCACCTGCTGCAGCATCTTTGTTTTTTTCGTTGCACTTAACATCATTTGATTTAACATTTTGGAACAATTATATACTTTGGTTTTATTATTTAATTTCTCTGGTAAATACTTTTTTTCTTTACACTGAATTTAAAAACAAATGCTGATTTAAGTAACATCTTTGTTTGGATTGCAGCATATGCAGTTGTTGCCTTTAATTTCACATAAATTCAACCCAATTCAATTTTGTTGATTTCAGATTGCGGACTTGTTTTCATTGGCCAAAAGCCAATTTGGCCTGTTAAATACCAAATAAACATCTTGTTCATGTATACTTTCATTCTTTTATTGTGCAAAAAAAAATAAATCGCAAATCGGTATCGGCCAGTTTGCTTGAAAAAAAATTGGTATCGGAATCAGCCATGTAAAATCCTGATCGGTGCATCACTAGTCCAGGCTAATCCAAGCATTACAATTTGATTTATAGTTGCTCTGTTTTTGAAGTCCATAAAAAGTGCATCTGTCCGTAAAATAACGTGCTCCACGTGGCTCTGGGGTGTTAATAAAGGCCTTCTGAAGCGAATCGATGCGTTTGTGTAAGAAAAATATCCATATTTAAAACTTTATCAAGTAAACTTTCGACCGACCGCCTTCCCTGTTCAATTTATGGAAAAAAATTTTAAAGTTCCCCTGCTGATTGAAAGACTAACGCGACCAGGTCCGCTCGTCATGACGTCACGTACTCATCTTGAGTTTCACTTTCAACATTCAACACTTTTCCATGGAAGGCGGTCGGTCGAAAGTTTTCTTGATAAAGTTTTAAATATGAATATTTTTCTTACACAAACGCGTCGATTCGCTTCAGAAGGCCTTTATTAACAGAGCCGTGTGGAGCACGTTATTTGATGGGCAGATGCACTTTCTATTAAATGTGATGATGGATGAATATTTGAGTAACCCACTATTTTGTAGAGGGGGGTCAAAATGACAATTTCCACCTGAGATTTGGAGCCAAATTACAGTGGGGTAAAAATTACTTTAGAAAGATGGCAGCATCATTATTTTACTTTAACAGAGAAATTCATAGGTCTTTTAGTAAAATCTGTTGACTTTAGCAATCTATGTTGCATTATATGTCAATGATGACCGTTCCAAAATTAGAAAAAAGCAGTTTTCAAGTTTTTGCCCCCAAAGTTTGCATACCTATAACTCAAGAAGTATTAAAGGAACACTCCACTATTTTTGAAAATAGGCTCATTTTCCATCTCCCCTAGAGTTAAACAGTTGAGTTTTACCGTTTTTGAATCCATTCAGCCGATCTCCGGGTCTGGCGGTAGCACTTTTAGCATAGCTTAGCATAGATCATTGAATCTGATTAGACCGTTAGCATCTCGCTCAAAAAATGACCAAAGAGTTTTGATATTTTTCCTATTTAAAACTTGACTCTTCTGTAGTTACATTGTGTACTAAGACCGACGGAAAATTAAAAGGTGTGATTTTCAAGGCTGATATGGCTAGGAACTATACTCTCATTCTGGCATAATAATCCTTGGGTACAGCAGGCGCAATGATACTATGCAGCGCCTGAAAATAGTCCCCCTGTGCAAGCAGGTTGTCACGGTGCTGCGTAATATCATTGCGCCGCTGCATCCATGTTACGCCACAAAGTTCCTTATTATTACGCAGGAATGAGAGTATAGTTCCTAGCCATATCGGCCTAGAAAATCCCACCTTTTCATTTTCCGTCGGTCTTAGTACACGATGTGACAACAGAAGAGTCAAGTTTTAAATAGGAAAAATATCGAAACTCTTTGGTCATTTTAGAGCGAGATGCTAACGGTCTAATCAGATTTCATGATCTATGCTAAGCTATGCTAAAAGTGCTACAGCCAGACCCGGAGATCGGCTGAATGGATTTGGAAACGGTAAAACTCAACTGTTTAACTCTAGGGGAGTTGGAAAATGAGCCTATTTTCAAAAAAAGTGGAGTGTTCCTTTAAAGAGTGTTCTTACTATCCTTTTTGTTTTTGGTTCTCAACCAACTTTTCTTTTAGTATCTTAATTTTAAAGGCCTTAGGCTATATGGTTTAATTCCAGAGATATCAGGATCTTGATATGGCTCCAAGAGTAAACGGTTGAGTTGAGTTGACACAGAATGACCCAGCTGTGATTGATTATTTTACCTCCACGTTTCACTTCTAAGTGGGCCCTTGTCCAGAATAATCTGCAAAGTAGATCAGACTTTATTGGACAGTTAAAAGTCTGGCTGTGAACATAGTCATTTGAAAATTATAGTGACTATTCTTGCTCTTCTGGAGAGGTTAGTATAAAGTGGACTTTTGGGACTCATTTTCCAACTCAAGCAGTTTCTGTAGGTGTGCAGTCCACCGGAGTCCATCTCAGCCCCGAGCTTTGCTCTTGATGGTGGGGCTATTTTCAGCAGATGGATGGGTCAGATAGGGGAGAGATGCGTGCTTCCGATTCCTCCCCCGCACCCTGCGCCAAACGCCGAGGTTAATTATGGAGGTGTCAGCAGCCAGAGGAGGAGAACAGAGAGAAGAAAGAGCTAGAGGAGGTTTATGTACAGGCAGGAGTGGGATCCAACCCTCCCACATACTCTGCCAGTGATGCTCTTAATCTCTCTCACTCACACACAAAAGCATCACCGTCACAGTTATATGTAATTATACAGTCCGATCCCACACGCTCCCACTCGCGGAGCCGCAGAGCGCGCACGACGCGGTATTGTCACGTTAGAATATATCTGACTTGAGAGAACATCGCATGCAGTACAGAGAGTTCACCTGCCTCCTATAAAACTTGAGTTTGATTCATTTTCGTGAGAGTCAGTTTCAAATAATCCATTCAATAATTTGTTTGCACGGTGCTGCGGCATTTTTCATATACATTTTTTTTTTGTGAAGAATGTTAGTTAGTAAACATTACTGTTTGCTAATTTGTACGTTTATATTTGTGCATTGAAATGCAAATAATAAAATGTGTTAATTTGGTGATGAAAATGCAGGAGAAAAAATTTTGAACTAGATTTTTCCCGTATTTTAGTTCTTGCATTAAACATTGTAAAAGGGTTAGTTCACCCAAAAATGACATTTCTGTCATTAATTCCTCACCCTCGTGTCGTTCCAAACCTGTAAGACCTTCGTTCATCTTCAGAACACAAATGAAGATATTTTGACCCCTGAGGTGACCTTTCCATAGACAGCAACACAACGACCACTTTCAAGTCCCAGAAAGGTAGTAAAGAGATTGCGTTGGAGAGTGAAACGAAAGACAAGAGATTGTTGAATAAAGTCCCGATTTTTGTTTGTTTTTTGCGCACAAAAAGTATTGTCGCCGCTTCATAAAATTAAGGTTGAACCACTGTAGACATATGGACTATTTTAAAGGGATAGTTCACCCAAAAATGAAAATTAGCCCATGATTTACTCACCCTCAAGTCATCCGAGGTGAATATGACATTCTTCTTTCAGACGAATAAAATCTGAGTTATATTAAAAATGTTCAGGCTAATCAAGGCATAATTATAGCAGTAATAGTTGCTCTGTTTTTGAAGTCCACAAAAAATGCATCTGTCCATCAAATAACGTGCTCCACGCGGCTCCGGGGTGTTAATAAAGGCCTTCTGAAGCGAATCGATGCGCTTGTGTAAGAAAAATATCCAGATCTAAAAATGTATTTAATTTTTTTCTATGGCTGTGCATCAGCTGTCCCCGCGCCATCACTTCCGGCGAATAAGGTCAAAATACATGCAAAATACTGGCCGGATCATAGATATAATACATAGATTCCTCATTAGTGCCTGCGCGGATCGGTCGATTGAGGCATCTACGTATATATATCTTTAATCGCGGCAGTATTTTGACCTTATTCGCCGGAAGTTATGGCGCTGGGAATACTAGATGACATTCGTGACATGACACGAGACGCATGGTTTAATAAGGATTCGTATGTCTATGTGTTTTTACTCTCATTGCTCTCATACTCTAAAATATCCCCATTGACATGCATTATATGACAATCACACTGCAACGGTTGGAGTTAAAAAACTTCATTTATGTTCTACTGAAGAAGCAAAGACACCTACATCTTGGATGCACTGGGGGTAAGCAGATAAACATAAATCGTTTTTGGGTGAACTATCCCTTTAACAATCTCTTTACTACCTTTCTGGGCCTTGAAAGTGGTCGTTGTGTTGCTGTCTACGGAGGGGATCAGAGAGCTCTTGGATTTCATCAAAAATATTTGTGTTCTGAAAATGAACGAAGCTCTTACGGGTTTGGAACGACATGAGGGCGAGGAATTAATGACCGAATTTTCATTTTTGGGTGAACCAACTCTTTAATCTAATTGGCTACAATGGCTTTTCAGTTGAAATTATTTTTCCTCTTTGAAGTCTTTTCAGAGCAAATGCATAATTATCAATAAGATACATTTACATGTATTGCATTTGGCTGATTATTTATCCAAAGCGACCTGTATATGCAGGGGAATCGAACCCTTGACCTTGGTGTTGCTAGCACCAAATATATATATTATTGTATATAGCATATGCATATAGAATATCGTGCAATTATCAGTATATAGCTAAAAAAAACTATGTTGCTCAGCCATACTGTCGTGGTGTTGTTGTTACTAATCTCTGAGGGACTGAACTGACTTGGTTTCCTGTGATTGTTGTTGGCCAAAAGGCAGACTTGAATGTGTGTGTGTGTGTGTGTGTGTGTGTGTGTGTGTGTGTCAGGTCACAGACAGTCAAGGGAAGGACACAAAAACCGCAGGGGGTCTGGACCTCTCCCTGAAAACACCGGGAAATGTGTCACAGCTGTTTCTGTTGCGCCGCAAAGCAATTGAAACAACAAATTTTACATGCAAGAGCAAACTGTGCACATAACACTATTATTTTGTCTGCGATAAATGTCAGCATCAGAGAAAAATATCACTGTTATTTACAGCTTTAATAAAGAACTGCTGTCCATACGGTTTACCCGCAAGGATTTGTTTTTGATGTGAGATGCTATGCTTTTAAAGTATAATGAATCCATTCATCTGCAGAAATGATTTGCGCTGTTTGCTAAGACAAGCATCGCTATTACTATTGCTTAAATGTGATTTGAACAAGCTTCATCCTTACAATATGTGCCTGGCGGATGATAACCAGGTGAAAAAGAACTATAGACTTACATTGAAGAAGGGATCTGAGCCATATCAAGAGAAGAGAATATCATTTACTTGTGGGTGAGCTTGTTTAACTAAACCGCTAAGTAGCCACCCAGAACACCCTAGCAACCGCGTAGCAACAAGATTAAAAAACACTCCATAGCAATGCAATAAAATAGTGTCGAGTTTTACAGGAGGAAGCACCTCTTCATATTTTCTTTAGAACATGTACAAATCTATTTCACTTTTATATATTCAGTCAATTGAGTGACTGAATTCAGTTCTTATTTTTTAAGAATCACCTTTTTAATTTCCCCTCTTGAGTCTTTCAGTGAGTTGGAGGAACATAAAATGTGTGGCAGGAAGCTGGTGTCGCTACGCATGAGGATCTTTAACAGGAGAAAGTGTCAGAAAGCAGAAGAGACTGAAATGAATAGAGCGAGAGGCGATTACCCAGGAGCACTCGGATCCGCGTGAACGGCACTCGCCAAAGCCAAACCACCCACGGCCCCTGCACCCGCTGCACTGCACAAAAATCTCTCTCTTTATCAGTATTTTTGTCTTGTTTTCCAGCAGAAATATCCGAGCATTCTTAAAAAAAAGCAAAATTATGAGCTAATCAGACTGTGAAAAAGACGAGAGGAGAAAAGACGAGGGGGAGGGAGATGAATGTAGGACAGAGGGATGGAGGGGGGGAGTGTCTGTGCTCCTTCATGTGGTGAAGGACGAGGTGCATGTGGCCCACAGCAGCTGGTCTGCCGCGCGAAACTGAAGTTTGACCCTGACGAGAAGGGTAGGGAAAGAAAGGGAAGGAGAGAGAAAGAAGAGACATAGATGAAGCTAGAGTTAAGGCCAGGACACACCAAGCCGACGGTCGCCCATCAGGCAATGTCGGGCTGTTTTTGAGCGTTGGTCGGCTCGAGTGTTCTGCACTGTTGGCTCTAGTTGGACGGCGTCTGTGAGAGAGAGATCTCTAATGGGAAAATAAAAGCAAAAGTGATGAAAGCGAGGAAAGAAGTCAAGACGGTACAAACAGAAAGCTGTTATAATTTACGTCATCTTACCTGAGCATTCAAATGCACAAATATTTTCATAACATGAGCCAACTGGAATGAAGAAAGTGATAAGCGTGATATGCAAAACGGTACGCTAGCGGGATTTATTTACGGTTTGTATAAGGGCTGCACGATTAATCGCAATTAACCCGAAATTAGGGTTGCGCAATATATCGAAATATCGCAAATGTACCGCAATGTATCGCAAGGGCACGCAATATGCGAATGATTTTAATAGGCTACTTCAACATTGTGAAAAGTTTACATTTTAGGTTGATGCATATATCAGAAGTAACACGACTGTTACTTATGTGACTTGCTTGACGTTAAAAAGAGTTATTAAACACAATAACTTGCAAAAAACAACTCCTTGCTGTCTCGCGCTGTCTGACACGCACACGAAACGTGCGCTCAAGCCGTTCTTTTTTTCACTCAAACTGTCAAATACACACAGTTATGTCTTGATGAGTATTCATGTAAACACAGTCGGTTATGCTTTAAGTGAAAGATATCAGTTGGGGAAAGAAATAGATTTTACACCCTTAAAGCAATATCGTATCGAATATCGCATTATTTAACAAGGATATCGCATATCGCATTTTTCTTCAATATCGCACAGCCCTACCCGAAATCGTTTTTTTGCTTAGTGCGATTATGAAATTGCAAAAGCTGTGATTTATTTATTTTTATGCGCAGCTTGTCAGTGAAGCGCGGCTCTGTGATCAGTAGTAAATGCAGCTCGATCTCTGAAAGCACTGCGAGTTTGAGTTGCTTATAACGTGCATTTGAAAAAGCAACACGTGTCAAACATCTTTCCAAAACATGAGAAGCATTTGTTCAACGAAAGACAACATTTAATAACATGTTTTTACTCCAAACTCACTTCATAATGACAGTTGAGCATTCTTCTCTGAGATGATGTGGCTTCTTACACAGAATAAGGCACATAACATACTATTTCATAGTAATCTATACAGTGATAAAGGCTATGTTGATTAGCATTGAAGTATAAATATACTTTATTACCATGAAAATACCCCTGAAGGCTTGAAGGACTGTAACCTCAGCTAAAGGATTGTTAGGAACACCATACTAATACTGTGTTTGACCCCCTTTCGCCTTCAGAACTGCCTTAATTCTACGTGGCATTGATTCAACAAGGTGCTGAAAGCATTCTTTAGAAATGTTGGCCTATATTGATAGGATAGCATCTTGCAGTTGATGGAGATTTGTGGGATGCACATCCAGGGCACGAAGCTCCCGTTCCACCACATCCCAAAGATGCTCTATTGGGTTGAGATCTGGTGACTGTGGGGGCCATTTTAGTACAGTGAACTTATTGTCATGTTCAAGAAACCAATTTGAAATGATTCGAGCTTTGTGACGGGGCATTATCCTGCTGGAAGTAGCCATCAGAGGATAGTCATAAAGGGATGGACATGGTCAGAAACAATGCTCAGGTAGGCCGTGGCATTTAAACGATGCCCAATTGGAACTAAGGGGCCTAAAGTGTGCCAAGAAAACATCCCCACACCATTACACCACCACCACCAGCCTGCACAGTGGTAACAAGGCATGATGGATCCATGTTCTCATTCTGTTTACGCCAAATTCTGACTCTACCATCTGAATGTCTCAGCAGAAATCGAGACTCATCAGACCAAGCAACATTTTTCCAGTCTTCAACTGTCCAATTTTGGTGAGCTTGTGCAAATTGTAGCCTCTTTTTCCTATTTGTAGTGGAGATGAGTGGTACCCGGTGGGGTCTTCTGCTGTTGTAGCCCATCCGCCTCAAGGTTGTGCGTGTTGTGGCTTCACAAATGCTTTGCTGCATACCTCGGTTGTAACGAGTGGTTATTTCAGTCAAAGTTGCTCTTCTATCAGCTTGAATCAGTCGGCCCATTCTCCTCTGACCTCTAGCTTCAACAATGCATTTTCGTCCACAGGACTGCCGCATACTGGATGTTTTTCCCTTTTCACACCATTCTTTGTAAACCCTAGAAATGGTTGTGCGTGAAAATCCCAGTAACTGAGCAGATTGTGAAATACTCAGACCGGCCCGTCTGGCACCAACAACCATGCCACGCTTAAATTGCTTAAATCACCTTTCTTTCCCATTCTGACATTCAGTTTGGAGTTCAGGAGATTGTCTTGACCAGGACCACACCCCTAAATGTATTGAAGCAACTGCCATGTGATTGGTTGATTAAATAATTGCATTAATGCGAAATTGAACAGGTGTTCCTAATAATCCTTTAGGTGAGTGTATATGGCAGATTTCCGCTGCACATCTTGCACTCATATTTTCATGATCAAAGTGATTCCACACTTTCAAATCCATAGTTTCACTTAATTTTGCCGGTTGGGATGGCATGCTGTCCTACCGCTAACCAATCAGACCTCAGGTACCGATATCGATCATCACTGTCATGTCCGAATATTCGAGTACTCAAGTACTTGTGCACATCTCTACTGTAGACCAGAGAAGATGTTGAGAAAGACTGTAGAAAATGTTTCATGTCCTCTCTTCGAAAACATGCCCTATATATCTGTAGAGGAAGGAAAGAGGGGCCGAGAGAAAGACTGAGGAACACACTGTCACATCGCTATGAGGAAAGGACATGCAAACACTCTGCTGTCCCTCATGTGAGAAGACGATATGAGGGAAGACAGAGCAGAGACAGAACGGACAGAATGACATGTAAGGGATGACAGTCATTAGTGGACTGTGGAGGGAATGTGTGTGTCGCTGCGTGAGGCTGGGAGGTGATGGATATAAATATCTGAGCGCTGTTGTTTGGGGAGTTCAAGCGGGAAAAGCCCAGGCTTCCTGTCTGACCGCTATACCAGCAGGATGGGAGTTCTGTTACACATTTTATTCACAATGCTCTCAATGCATGTTGACGTTGTGCTAACGAATATATATGAATGCATTGGGCGAACAAATGCATTTAAAACACTTGAAAGCTAGTCTTTCCATTAGCGCGCACATGCATAAACCATTCTTAGATTGGTCACAACTACACATACATGTCACGCGCAGATACAAACACATTCTGCCAGTGAATGGTTAGTCTGGATTTTGCATGGATTTTTTTATCATGCAATCAGAAGACGCAAAGTTAATTTAGCTGAAATCACTGAAGATGTGAAGATCATTTATCTGTCAGTGAATCAGGCTTGCTGAGCTTTTCCATCACCAGCTCCACCGCAGATGTTATCTGGGTTTTCAAGAGCGAACACGACATCCCGAGAAGGATAGCAGTAAAGTTTGTTCTGTATGTGCGAAAATGTCATGTGAAATAACCAGGGCAGATTCCAGTGCCATCTGATCTTACTATTACTGTAGGAGACCGTGTCAGGGAAGAGCTTGAGAGGAGATATGAACCCTGGAAAGAAAAAAAAGGTAGACGTCACTAAAAAAACCCTAATATTTGTAATGTGTTGTTCCCAATTAAACTTAAATTATCACATTATATAAAAAGGGTGAAAAATATTCAAGTGTGTTGTGTTTAGAATACATTAAATGCTAGCTATGATTAACATTGACAAGCAAAAAAGGCAATTATGAAAATAAAAAAACTCTTACAATGTCATTTCCACCATTTTGTTTAGTGTATAAACTAGAGAGAGTGTGAAAAGTGTTTACAAGAATTTATTTCTCCAGTTTAGAATACATTAAATGCTAGCAATGATTAACATTAACAAGCAAAAAAGGCAATTATTAAAATAAAAAAAACCTACAATGTTATTTCCACCATTTTGTTTAGTGTATAAACTAGAGAGAGTGTGAAAAGTGTTTACAAGAATGTATTTTCTCCAGTTTAGAATACATTAAATGCTAGCTATGATTAACATTAAAAAGCAAAAAAGGCAATTTTATTAAAATAAAAAACTCTTACAATGTCTTTTCCACCATTTTGTTTAGTGTGTATAAACTAGAGAGAGTGTGAAAAGTGTTTACAAGAGTTTATTTTCTTCAGGTCAAAACTGTCAATAGGTGAAGTAACCCATATATGATTGGATCTGCCCACGGATGTGTCCACCTACCTCTTCTATTTCTTCCCCATGATCCGGTCACAAGTGTGATGTATGTGCTGAGTTTGCGTGTGTGTATGTGTTTGTGTGTAGCTTTCCTGCTATTGTCAGTAGGTGTGTGTCAGGCTGCAGTGACAGAGCTCAGGGGCAAATGAGAGAAATGTGTCTCCATCCGGCACACACATGAACACACACAGTCACAACAACAACATCACAGACACACACATTACATACAAAAAGACCCTGACCTGAGGGAATTCGGCCCCGACACATGCAAACTGAATGACTAATACCCTGGCCACACATTTATTCATGAAACATTTGTGTAAATGCAGTAGTTTAGAAACGGCATCCTTGCCTTGGGACAGAGTAAGCAGCCAAAGCATTCGTAGTAGCATAAGGGTCTGAAAATGTTTCTTTCTCTTCTGAATTGCAGCAGGTGTGATGCTGAAATCAGCATGTTTCTCTGAGAACATTTCGAGGATAGTGCACAGCAGCAATGAATGGCTCTGGAAGACTTTATAAGCAAGCATTCATTTACCACAGGGGCTGGAACCTTTGGGGTCATTGTAGGAGTGCTTGGTTCAAAAAAGCTTGGGAAACCCGGAATTAGTAGATGCTTTTATCCAAAGTGACTAGCAGTACAGTATTGCAAGGACAAAGTCCTCAGTTGCTGCTTTGTACATAAAAAGAAACAAGTTATCCCCAGAGGAATTCCTAATGTTTTTATGGCTATACAATCCCAAATGTGACACAGTTTAAAGGCACAGTATGTAAGTTTAGCTGCTAGAGGTCACTTGTTTAAAACAGATGACGCCATGAAGGAGCGTGGAATCATGGGAGTTGTAGTCTTGACCCTATACCTCCACAGCCGGTGGAAAGGAATCCGGGCAGAAATCATGTTCATGAATGAGTGAATGTATGAAGCAGGACGAGCCGAGAGCCTTTGGGAGCGAATGCTAATGAGCGAGACCTGCGTGAAACACCGGTCTCTAAGCTTTTATTATGCTTATGCTGCAGTTGGCCGCTTCCGCTCTTTTCGTTGTGTATGTAGGGTAACGCAGCGCTGTTTTATATGATTAAAACAATGATGCTAAATACATTTGAGTGTGTTGAAAGTTGTTATAATGCTACTCTGTGTGTTCGCTCGGTGGCTGGTGTGAGAGACTTGTTGCACTTTGCAGTAATGTAGATATTATGCTGCGTTCACACCGAACGCGAATAGAGCGTCTGGCGCGAGTGATTTCCATGTGAAGTCAATGGAAAGGCGCGTTGACGCACGTCTGGAGGTCCTGCGGCGCGATGGACGCCTTTCGCGTGGCGCAATGGACGCGATTCCGCCTCATTCGCGTGTCCCGTTCGCAGGAATGACGCGAATTGGACACAAATTGAGTGTCTTGCGCGATATGCGAGTGGTGCTTTTTGTGCATTCATGCGTTTGAAGCGAATTCGCATCTGACGCCTGAGTTGAAAAATCTGAACTTTGGCGTCAATTTGCGCCACGTTAACCAATTAGGAGCCTGCTTGCTGCTGTCACGTGGTAAAGTGACGTGATGAGAAACCCTGCATAATTTAAAATACTACTATTGTGTCACAAAATGTAGTTTTAAGACATATTCAGGTGGGAATGTAGTTGTTTAAAGCTCAAATCTGTGGTTTATTTGTAAAGAGAGTGCCTATTATAAAAAAAGAATCTTGTGTTTGTGGAGTTGTGAGATCCAGGCAATCACCGGGCGCTCAGAGCTCATTAACCCCGGCGAAGGCAGCCTTTCCTCGGCTAGTCCTTCTGACGTTTGCCGCTGGCTCTGATGTTCTGTAGTGGTTCATCTTGTGTGTATCTAACGGGTGATCTTTGGTGTCATGAATCTATAATTTGTTGTCTGCCAAATCGTTTTGACTGAGGGCAAAGACAAGTTTCATAACTTTTTTTTTTAAGGATATTTAAATATACATGCAGTGAAGATAATGTAGGAGTTGCCTGGACCACATTTGTGTGGCTATTAATGTTTAATATATATTTTTAATGAAAATGAAAAGAGGCAGAGTGGTGTTTTATGACATATTTCTCCTGAAGCGCCTTGAACGCGCATCTATTTCGCTTCAAACGCTCAATTTATACTTTGCGTATAAATATAATCGCGTTTACACCAAACGCGAATAGAGCGTCAAAATCGCGTCTACCGCGTCTAGTTGGACGCTTGAACATTTTGCATCCATTCGCACGTCTACAGTGAATTGGACAGACGAATGGATGCAAAATGTTCAAGCGTCCAACTTGACGCGGTAGACGCGATTTTGACGCTCTATTCACGTTTGGTGTAAACGCAGCATTAGAATATCATATTTATAAAAACAGGCTGACTAAATAACTGTTGCTAAATGACATGCAATTAATTTGTAAATATATTGTATGATGGAGAAAGCTCTTTCTGATTATGCGATGTTAGCCTCTTGACAAAATAGCGTTGTCTCTGAGGCATGGTAAAAATCATCAAGAAACCCATGTAACTGTGTCACGCTGTATTACAATGAGTAGTTTTCTGTTGAAAAATGTATCTATCCAAACAGTTTCTCGCCTGTCTAATAAAATTAATACTATATTGAAGAGTCTTTTGGTGTTTCCATGTTTCTACAGAAATCAAGGGTAGCTCGGATATGACGTCATTGACTGGCGACTAGAGATGGGTATCGAGAACCGGTTCCGTTTTAGAACCGGTGATTCAATAAGAAATGCGAATTTCGATTCCGCTTTTCGGTTAATGTGTGCGCATTTTATTGTGATTTTTAACCATTTGAGCGCAAAAAAGACACGCATGCTGCTTTTTGTGCTGCAGACACACACACACACGTTGCACACACACACACAAAACGGCTTCTCATAGTGAATGAAAAGTGTGCGATAATGAACTGAGTTCTCTTACCTGTCTTTTTGCACAGCATGCGAATGGACAAGTACACACAAAATTGTCAGAATACTCTCGTAAACACAGTCGGTTATGTCGTTGATGGCAGATTGTCTTGATGCCGTCTCTATGATAACGTTAATCAAACAACAAAAGACGAGAAAATTCACTTGCTGTTCTAGACAGAACAACTTTTAACTATATTTGTAATTGTATAGCCTATATTTGATTAATAAAGTGCAGTGCTATTTGATTTACAGTTTCTGTACCTACCTGAAAAGTTTATTTCAACCCTATCTTTGTTCAATTGTATTTATTTGTACAATTGCTCAATTGTTTATTAGTTTTAATTACTGAGTGTTTACTTGTCTTTAATAATGCTTGAAATTTATTTATTGAATATATATTTTTTTTGCTATGGTATTTTTAAACCGTAGGCAAACGTTGCTAGCATGTTAATATTTGTTAATGGTATTCAGCTACAATAGCCTAATAATAAATGTGAATGATATCTAAGGTTTGTTTTTTTACCCTATTGGAATCTAAATTAGGAATCGATAAGAATTGGAATCCATAAGCAGAATCGGAAACGTTAAAATTCAAACAATACACAACTGTACAGGCGACGCAATGACACGGTCCGTAATGCTGGGTAATAAAATAGCTGATTTCTCTGGATTTAAACATTGTTGAAAACGTTAAAAATCTTACAAATTGTGCCTTTTTAAGCAGACTCGTGGGACACCTGCGTACTGGTAATTTGATAAACCGATAAAAAGACGTGTCCTAAAAATGAAGTGCTGTTAATGTGTTGTGTGATGTTCTTATCAAGAACATTCTGTATTGCCTCTTGAAACATTCTTGTGTTGTTCTGTTCATCACGTTCTTATCAGGACGCTGCTGGCTTCAGATAAAAGCACGATGATTGAATTAGCACTGATCACCGATCGGCCCAAGATTCCTCTCAGTCGTGGGGTCTCGCTGGAGCTCTGTGTACACGTTGAGGTTGTTATACTTATTACTTTTGGCACATCTTTCTCTCGCTTGCGCTTCACCCCCCAGTCTCAGTCTCAGATCTTAATCTCTGGAGCGAGAAGGAGGCATGAGGAAAAAAGGTCCGTGTCAAGGACATCCTGCTCCGATGAAAATGAGGAGAGGAAGAAGGATTGTGTTGTGGAGCGCCAGTAGCCTTGAGGAAGTTGGTAATGGTGAGGCTCAGAGAAGCTGTCCTTCAAGTGCATGTTCGCCAGGGCCCCGCGGGCGGGTAGGATCACAGCGAGCACACTGACCCAGTTATAGAGTTGCAAGGAGAGACTGAGCAATGCAGAAGTAGAGAGAGTGACAAGATCAGAGACTCTATCTGCAAGCAATTCCAAAAGATCGCTTCCAGATCATTCTTTGTCCTCATGTTACTTGGTTGACATCATTGGTGACATAGACAAGGATCATTCCTTTTCAACCTTATTTTTACTCTATCACAATAGCCGCGTTTCCGCTGTCAGGCCAAATGTAGGCGTGCTAGTGTGTGCCAGGGCCTGTCGGGTTTGTCACTTCTGGGGCTTGATCGGGCCTCGCTAGGGCGAATGGCCAGAGTTTTTTGGCCCACCGAATACCTTGGTCCAAAGCGGGCAAGCTCGGGCTTGACGAGTGGTTACGAACAAAGGCATCTGAGTCTTTACAGCAAGGCCATAACCATGTCTTGAACATTGGAGGGGACCAATTGTTTTTTTTATATATAAAGCATAAAGAAACAGAACAGTGAACAAAATCCTAGGTCTAATTCTAGTTGGGAAATAGTCATTTTGGGACTATTTGCAAACAATATTTGAATTTGAACTCCTTAGTGGTCTGGTGGTAGAATTGTTGTAAACTGTGACAAAGGTTTTCGGGTTCTCTAATCCGCCCTCATATAGTTTTTTTTTCTTCTTCTTCTTCATTAAAATCAATGAGGTTCATCAATGATTGTATATTAAAGGGTTAGTTCACCCAAAAATGAAAATTCTGTCATTAATTACTTAATTAATTAATTGAATCAGTGAGTCGAATCATGATTCGGATCGCGTGTCAAACAGCCAAACTGCTGAAATCACGTGACTTTGGCGATCCAAACCGCTGAACCGACTCACTGATTCATAACGTTTCGAATCTTCATGATGCCAATTGTTTTGAAATCGGTCATCTCTATATAAGTCGTTATTTAGGTTTTTTTTGCACACAAAAACTATTCTCGTCGCTTTATAAAGTTATTGTAGAACCACTGTAGTGAGATGGACTTTGTAACGATGTCTTTAGTACCTTTTATGGGTCTTGAGAGTGTAAAGTGCATTGTGCCAATGGAGGCCTTTCTGAGCCATCGGATTTCAACTAAAATATCTTCATTTGTGTTCGGAAGATGAACGGAGGTCTTACGGGTGTCGAACGACATGAGGGTAAGTAATAAATGACTAACCCTAACCCTTTAAGAGCAGGGACACATGTGTGTGCATTTTGTTTTGTGATTTTACCGGAAAGAATAGTCTCCGCAATGGCATTAAGCGATAGATTGATGAGCTTGTCTGTGTGTGAAGGCTGTGCACAGTGCACAAGCCAAAAGAGAACGTAAACCCCGCCTACTTTGATTTGATTGGCCATCTCAATAATTTTGACATTGACGAGCGCTGTTAGACCACTTAGGCAAACCAGACTAAAATGTATTTTTTAAACCTTTTTGTCATCCTGACAACAACATACAGAGCGCTACATAATGAAGGACAGCAGGAATTTCAAATATTGGGACAATTTGGCGTTTCCAATTATTGGGGGGGACTTGACAGAATTTGGAAACACTGGACTAGTCAAATCATGAAAGAACTTGCTGGCGTACATCACTCACCAGACACTAACTGAACAACATAGATCCATGACTGTTAGCTGTTTCATAATCAGATTCCTCACAAAAAGCTTTGCATCATCAAAGTGTGAGGTCAGAAAATGAAGTCACATCCTGTAGAGTCACTCAATCAGTCTGGGCAGAGCAGAGAGCCAGTCGAATACTCCTTTAGATTGACAGATCCGTGGATAAAGTGTCCCTTTTGTAACAGGTTGCCCATAGATTGCCTTGCATAAGGTCACCTTGGGTTACATAATAGTCCTTAAAATAGCTCAAAGTGCTAGACGTGGGGCTGACCTTGTGGTTCGGTTCTCTGGGGGTAACGATGGCAATGATGATTGTGAGAGATTCTTGTCTGTCTCTGGTGACAGGACAGGATCTGACACCCGTACACGCCCCCCGGTTCTCAGGTATCCTCCGTCAGGTCTCGGCTATCTAACGGCCTGATGATCTCAGCGCTACACTGGCAGCGGGAGGGTGTGCGCGATTGGGTGTGTTAGGCGTGCTTGGGCTCTAGCAGGCAGCCATGTGTAACAGTGATGTCAGCCTACCTTGCACCGGTGGAAGCGAGCCTTCTTCTTGCCCAACATCGGATGCCGCTGGAGAAGAGGTAGGAAGCGCACCGGTAGTTAGGAAAGGGGGACACAAATTGAAAAGGCAGAATGGAAGGATGATCAGGGCCGGGAAGACCGTAGAGGAGAACCGAGTGTGCGGGAAAGGGCGGAAGCGGAAGGTGACCTGGTATCGCCGGCTTCTGGGCTACAGGTCAGTGCCAGTTTTGGGCTGTCTTTTCAATCCGTTTCGACCAGGTGTTGCAACATATCATTTCGGCAGCAGAACTCCACACTTTTGCTTCTTTTCTTAGTGAGATCGAGAGTGGGCGGTGCGGAGAGATGATATCATAGCTGTGTATGTGGGTTGACACCTGACTTAAAGCGTGGAGGGAGTTTTCAACCCACACACAACTACAAAACCTAATTGGCCGAGACAATGGGAGAGGGGACAGAGATTATGATGCTGACAACAAGATTTAAGACTTAAATACACCAACGGTGGCGTGTGTTGGACTGTTGCCATGACTACACAGGAGGGATGATATTACCGCAGGGTATCGTGGGAGGGAGGGAGAGTCAGCGTCCACTAAATTGAATGCCCATCCCCAGCGTTTGCACATGTAAACCCTCTGTCCAGCCCTTCATGTCTGCCTCTGCATGGCAAATGCATACTGGCTGATGATGAATGTCACACACATGCACATCATCCATCTGAGATCTCTGGGTGAAGCCAGACCACTGTCAGAGCCCGTTTTAGTAGAACTAATTCCATTATAGCAGTCTCACTGATTGCTCTTCCTGTCTGTTTCCACCGGCTCTGGTCGGCATGTGGCGTATCCTTTATCTCAAATTGTGTTCCATTCTGCCTGCGTGCCATGCACTCAGTTGATTACTTTCTAGTGATATGTTCTGCTGTCCGCCAAATGACACTGTGTTTACCCAGGACTGATTATACACCCTAATGTAAGGTGTCTTAAAACAGTGGACATCGATGATTGATTTGCTTAATGCAATGGAATAATATTAAACAGAAATGCGTTACTCATTTACCTGACTGCAATGGGAAAGAGGATATGGAAGTCTCAACCTCTTCCTCTGTCTCTGTCGGTTTAGTGCAATCTTGACCATTCAACGTTTTAACTCATTCACAGGCACAAGTTTTACACTGATAATTCAGTAGTCACGTTGTTTTCTAATGCAAACTTTCTCACATATTGCATGTTTGCATCACAGCAGTTTTTTCAGGTGCATGTGTCATCTTATCCCAGGAGAACATTTTGTTGCTCATAAGTCACCCTGTCAACTTTGTCTGAGAAAGACCTTAAGATCTCTTCTGAAAACCTAAAGGAGACATGTTAGATTCATTGTTTTTTGAATTTGAATTTTTAAAAGGCAGGGTAGGTGATTTGTTCCAGAAACATTTTTTTTGTTATGCTGGTTTAAAGTCTCCTCATATCCTGCTAGCAATCACTAAGTGGTCTACATTTATGTATATATATCGTCTGTGGAAGGCGTAGGACCATAAAATGTTCGTCCAATCAATGCATTCGGTCAGAATGCAATGATAGGATGTCCTACTACCTGCCTGTCAGCTAGGGTTGGGTACCGTACTCTGTATTTTTAAGGGCAGCGACCGAATTACGTCGGTTCTACCGAGTACTAATTTCGGTACCTGAGAACACATCTGGGCACGAGAGTAAGAGAGACCATGTGACGTCACCCCTGTAACTTGTTCAAACACAACACACAGCAATGGCTAACCTGAAAACGTTCTGAAGTGTGGTTACACACCTGCAGCCAATGCCAAAGTTTAGGGCCCTATGATTTCCACGATGCAGAAAGCACAGACGAAATTGTGGAATCCAGTCATTTTTATGGTATTTAATAAATAAAAAGAAGGTCAGTACACTATTTAAATACAAATCTAGAATGTTCTGTGTCTCTGTGAATGAATGGCGTAGACTCGCAGATTTATTTAGCCCACACACACACTGAAGCGCACGTGACGCTCATGTTGTTTTCAGCCTCTGCCGTCTCGCTATCACATAAATGTATGAACTTCATCTCCAGAGCCGCTCTGAGAGTCACTTCATCAGCATTTTACAGTTTCAATTGAAAAAAAACGTATAGTCATATCATAAACACACAGAAACTCAAAAGTCTTCACGGCAACCTGTCAAAATAAAAGTTTGGTTTAACTTGACAAACATATTACTGTTGTACAGTAGAATTTAGATATGTCTCAGTGTAATAATACTAACACTAATAAATTATGATCTTAACATATGATCTCTTACTTATTTTTTAAAGGAATAAATCATAATTTTTCTTCCATGTTTTAATTTTAACAGTATAAAGAAAAAAGAAAAAAAGTATTAAAATACAACCATTTTAATATATATATATATATATATATATATATATATATATATATATATATATATATATATATATATATATATATATATATATATATATATATATATATATATATATATATATATATATATATATATATATATATATATATATATATATATATATATATATATATATGTATGTGTTTTTAAAACATTTTTTTAATTTCTTTATTTCATGAATTCAATTAGACATGCTTTTTGATTATTAAAATTTGATTAAAACATTAAAATGAAATCCAGAAAGCTTAAAACTGAGAATTTGGTAAAAAGTCAAATAGAATTAGAGAAAAAAAAAACATATTTCATAGGGCCCTAAACATGTAATATTTGTTAAACTTTTAATAAATTGTTGATAAATTATATACGTTTCATGATTTCAATCAATTAGACATTCTTTTTGATTTACTAAACTAAACTACGGTAAACGTATGCGTTTCATCGCAACACTATCAACGTTGAAATGAATTGGTTCATGTTCAGTATTATTGTTGTTATGTGCTTTGAGACATGATATAGTTTAATGCCATCTCTTGTAATGCTTTTGTTTGCTCCTTGCTGTACAAGTTCATGTGTTTTGAAAAAGGCGTGGCTTTGTAGATCGCTCTGAAGGCAAGATCTTGTGTTTTCAAAGCTAGCTCGCTATTGCTAGCCTCTCTGAAAATTACCTACCCTACCTTTTAAGTCATAATTTTGACTCTATTTTTGAACATTTGTGTCTTGGGAAAGCAATTGAGATGTTAAATAGATGTGATGTTTGTTCTTGTCCATGTGTGAATAACAGTTGTTTGTCTATTTGTTGTCATGTTCCTGGCCTTCAACACATTTCAACACAGTGGCATGTTTTCAGCGCACATGCCATCCGACAGTGGCTCTATTTTTAGCTCGGAGGGTAAAGGTGCGTGATCTCGTGGCCTCAGCTCGCTTTACAAAAGAGCTCGTAACTGGACTCTCGCTTGTGTTCTTACTGAACGGGATAATTTTAGATGAGGACTTGAAACTTTCAGCAGGGTGTCAGGTGTACGGCCCACCATTTCCTCGTCCGTTGTTCTTTTCACCCCCTGCCTCCGTTGCTTGTGTCGTGAGTTTGTGTAAAATTATACACAGAGGGTGAGGTCACTTTCAACCTTCGCTTCAAAAGGGACGGCCATATGGCACTGTGTTTACTATGTTAAATACTGAGCCTTTTGGGGGAAGATCAGGTAGCATGAGTTTTCGAGGAAGGAGCTTGGAGTTTCAGCAAGTTCAGTTACACATTTAATATGCACAACAGGTGGACTTGCAAATAACACAGAGGGATATGAAACACACATGCTACATGTTCACTTTTATATATATGTCGCTCTAGCTTTTTAAAGGTGCACTATGTAAAAAAAATGTCAGTAAAATATTCAAAAACCACTAGGTCAGTGTTATATATTTTGTTCAGTTGAGGACTTACAAAATCCCAAATGTTTCCAACTATTTGTGAATCGTGAGAAATTAGCTTTTTTAACCAAGGAACCGGGGCGTGTGAGGGAGTCGCCTGTCAATTGCATCATATCTGCGTTACCCTCGGTTTTATTTTGCAGAAACACTTTACTCTCACTCCAGTGTGCAACAAGTGTCATAGCATTAGCCGTATCTAATATGATAAATAGAGCTGCGTTACCTCATACTCATGACCGGAAAAGCATAAGTGGCGCCCGTGACTGTGTCATAATAAAAGTCCCGTTGCTCGTGAGGTGTATGTTGCGTTCATCTTATTAACAATCACTCCTGCGGCCTTGCTCAGCTCCACAACACTCGGTCCTGCTCTGCTTCATACTACAGTAATGTTAATAATCCATGAACATGATTTCTGCCCAAGTCCTATCCCGATTATTTTCCTCCGGCTGTGAGGTGAAGACCACATGTCCCAAGATTCTGCGCTCAAACAAGGCATCATCAAACTACTCCTTTGTTTGGAATAGGCGACCTCTAGTGGACGGAAAAGTTACATAGTGCAGCTTTAATGCAGGTGTCTAGTATGCTACTGAACTTGATTATGCTAATATCTACAGTCTATGTTAATGTTCAATGTTACTATAAATCTCCTGAAACTTAATTGCTCTCTTTGTGTTTGTACAAGCAGGTTTTTTTTGTCTACAAATGTTATTTTAAAATATCTCATGTTGCTTGTATGAATGCCGCCTATAGATTGTTTTATAATAATGTGAAACTATTTTTGATTATCCACATTCATAAATACCTGAAATGCCACATTTTCTACAGTTTTTCTTCTTCTTGGTCCATAGGTGCTATTTTCCAAGTCATTCCATGTCAACTCAACCAGAGGTCTTGATTTTGATTTTTTTTTTTTCCTGGTGAAAGAAAAGGCATGCAAACTTTGGACCAACAATGTTCATGGCACTCAGACAGGAATGTTCTATGCAATTGAAACGAGATACATTTCTAGTTTCAACATCATTTGTTCTTCAGATATTCCTCTTTAAAAGAAAAAAGTTTTTGAGCACTGAAAATGTGTAAAATTTATCAATTTACTCTACATTGAAATCCTCATATCTCTGGAAATGAGCCTTATTGTGCTGTAAAAATTAAGATGCCAAAAGAACAGTTTGTTAACCAAAATATAATAAAATATTAAAGGGTTAGTTGACCGGTCGGTCGACACCCGTAAGACCTCCGTTCATCTTCGGAACACAAATGAAGATATTTTAGTTGAAATCTGATGGCTCTGAAAGGCCTCCATTGGCACAATGGCACGGTTCACTCTCAAGACCCTTAAAAGGTACTAAAGACGTCGTTACAAAGTCCATCTCACTACAGTGGTTCTACAATAACTACAAATACTTATATAGTGATGACGATTTTAAAACACGGCATCTTGAAGCTTCGAAGCGTTATGAATCAGCGAGTCGAATGAGCAGTTTGGATCGCCAAATTTCAGCAGTTTGGCGGTTTGACACGCAATCCGAATCATGATTCGACTCACTGATTCATAACGCTTCGAAGCTTCATGATGCCGTGTTTTGAAATCGTCATCACTATGTAAGTCGTTATTTAGGGTTTTTTGCGCACAAAAACTATTCTCGCCGATTCATAAAGTTATTGTAGAACCACTGTAGTGAGATGGACTTTGTAACAACGTCTTTAGTACCTTTTAAGGGTCTTGAGAGTGTAAAGTGCATTGTGCCAATGGAGGCCTTTCAAAGCCATCAGATTTCAACTAAAATATCTTCATTTCTGTTCCGAAGATCAACGGAGGTCTTACGGGTGTCGAACGACATGAGGGTAAGTAATTAATGACAGAATTTTCATTTTTGGGTCAACTAACCCTTTAAGTGATCTTTAATAATTCTTGAGTTACAGGCATACAAACTTTTCCCCCATTTTTGAAATGTCACCGTTAGCATGTAATGCAACAGATTTTTTCTAACAGACCTTACAATCTGTGTAAAAATAAAATAATAATTCTGCCATCTTTCTAAAGTCTAAAGTCAATTACAGTCCCTGTAATTTGGCTCCAAATCTCAGGTGAAAACTGTCATTTTGACAGTGGATCACTATTAAATATACGTTATATATCTTTGGCATTTAATATTTTGGCTTTCATCGCTATTTATGGTTGTCTTTCTTCTGGAAAAAATATGAACAAAATCAAAAATTTGATCTGAAATGTGGTTGATTTGACACGGAATAGCATTATTCTCAGTGTGTGTCTTTTTTTTTTTGGAGGACTGTGATCTGTCTGTGATACTGGCATGTGATGAGGCCGGTTCTGTGGAAGAATGACATACAGGAAGTGATCGTACAATACTGACTCATGCAAGCCCCTTGCTGAGACTCAAACACACACATCGTGTCTAAGAACAGCCTTCTCTGCCTATTTCATACCATATGAGGCCGAGGCTCTTTGCATGCAGGGAATTATGGGAACTTCCTGGCCAAGCAGACTGGTTAACAGATTGGTCTGGATCATTTTGATACTGGCACAAGGTAGACGGCCGTCTCCTGTTGTGTGTGTTTTGTAGCGTGTCCCCACTTTAGATCCACGATGACTAGTCCATTTATGTGCAGCAGCAAAGAGCTTAGCCCAGATGTCAAAACCTTCACCTCAGCAAGGTCTCGTTATTTTCACTTGAATGCATTGGGCTGAACCTATGTGTTCATTCTGTTACGCAGGAAAGCCATCTCGCGGTCGGGCCTCCAGCATTTGGCTCCAGCACAGAATCCCTTCCCTGCCCTGAGCAATGGACCAGCCAAGGAGCTCCGCAACACCGTGGACTGGAGCGTAAGTGTTCTTCATGTGTTTTGCACTTTCACCGTCTCTCAGCTTTCCCATAGAAAACAATACTGGCAGTGCTTTGATGGTATCATGGTACTTTGATATAGACATGGGCCCATTTGAGCCAGAAAGTAACCAACTAGTAACCACCCAAAACAGGAATAGTTTCGTAGTTCCTTTAACTATTGCCGGAAGTACCTACTTTTTGGTTTGCACCGCAGGAACTAGGAATGATTTTAGATATAGCAATGCCTTTGGGGGGACTAAATTAGCTCCTACTTCAGAGTAGGGTCTAACCCAGCAGTATGAACTACTAGTGATGTAAGTGTACGTTGATTGGCCAAACACATGCCATACGAAACACCAGCACCCGCATTTTTAAAGGGAGGGGGCCCTGCCCCTTAAAATCGTGAAAGTGCCACCAAACCACAGTGCCCCGTGAACACGATTTCTAATTTCTACCAGAGGCAATTTAACCAACACATAGGGCTGCAACAACGAATCGATAAAATCGATAAAATTCGATAATTAAAAGAGTTGGCAACGAATTTCATTATCGATTCGTTGAGTCGCGCGACTATTATGCCCCTCAATAAGACGCGGAGATGTTTGAGTATAAAAAAAGCACGGTTGAGCGTAAAGCAGAGTGGTGTACCCGTCGTACCACGCAGTGGAAAAGCAAACCGAGCCGAGCCGTACCAGTCGAAAAGCGCCAATAATATATCGAAAAAGTGTGTTAATTGCAGCAAAAGTGACGCTACATGGCGTGGCACGGGAGCACAACGGTGGTGATTCAGCACCTAAAACGAAAACATCTTGGAGTCCTTGATGAGGAGGAAGGGAGTTCAACAGCAGGGTAACCTTAAGTCACTACAAAATCCCACTTTTGTTCCGTTTGGAAGTGAGGAGCAGGACGTCCCTCCAGTAGCTCTACTGGTGCTTGTTTACTCGTTATCCAGCTTGACAAGCATGACAAGTTAACGTTAGCTTGTTAATAACAGTAGTAAAGCAGGGGTGGTAAAATTTTCAAGACTAAAGACACATTTTTATTCACTTTTTTGGCCCATTCATTTTTCAATCTGTTGCTATGTTAATTTTGTTGACAAATAATTTGTCGATATTTTAATCAACAACATTTTTCACAGACAAAAACGAGGCGAAAATCAAAACCAGCTTTGAATGACAAAAACTATGACTAATATCTATTGTCATTTTCGGTCTTAAAGTGACAGCAGTCCATTAACCTGCTTCCATTTGTGCTCTTAATATTAATCAAACAACAAAAGACTAAACCTTATTTAGTTTTAATAAGGATTCATTATATTTATTATACATTAATTATTTAATCTATATGAAATGTTGTATACAAGTTGTTATAAAGAATGCATATCATTCATTGTGTTCTTCTTTAGGAGGAGTAGTTTTATTTAATTGTTACATAATATTTTTTTATATGTCACAGCAGTTAAATCTGTGTCTGTATTGAGTATAAAAATTCGCCTATTGTGAAGAGTTTGGCAAAGGCAAGTGGCACTAGTTTAGAATGTTGCATTGTTTTCCCCCTCAAATTACAATGAAAGCATGATGCATAGTGAGTTTATATATATATATATAATACAGAGACATTCCAATTCTAAACCCCAATGTTTGTGTCGAGGAGAAGATTGTGCAATAGTTTTGCACATCTCAGCACATTTGGACTGGTGGGTGCTGTTTGCCGTGGGCGGGTCCCACGAAGGTGGTTGGCATGGCAAGAGAGAGACTCGTTAATCCAGGTGCTGTGTGTACAGATGGAGACTGCTGAGGGGGCGGAGCCCAGCGGGACGCTTCCTGCGCGTCTTTGCTGGCCTTTCCTTCCCCGCTAGCTAGTTCCCGACGTGACCAGCACGGCCATCAAACATTAATGCGCCTTCCTAAAGCTGCTAAGTGTGTGTATGAGGCGGCGCTAATGCAAGCCTCACAATGTGTGTGCTTTGACTGCAGGAACCTGAATGTTTTTGTATTTAAATGCTTATAACATTAGCATATGTCATGTCAAGTAAGGGATAGTTCACCCAAAAAATTTAAAAAAATTCACACTCAAGATGTTCCATTGACTACCATAGTCATCGGGGAAGGCCAGATTTGTTTGGTTACAAACATTCTTCCAAATATCATCCTTTGTGTACAGCAGAGCAAAGACATTTATACAGGGTTGGAGCTTGAGGGTGAGTGAATGATGACAGAATTTAAATTTTTGGGTGAACTATCCATTAAGTCACATTTATTTCTATAGCGCCTTATACAACACGTTTCAGGGCAGCTTTTACAGTAAAAAAAACAAAAAACAGCATTTTTTCAGTTATGAAACAAACACAGTTTCAGCTGTAAAGCAGCGCTAAAAAGACAATAGTGTCATTATTCAGTTTAATTTAGTTATGAAGCGAACTCAGCTGTGCAACTATAAAGCAGCTGTACAGTAGATAATAGTGTCAAAAATAGTTATGAAACATGCTAAATTCAGATATATTATTTATGCTGTTATAGTTGTAACGCGCATGTTTTAACCGTTTGCACACATGCCAGAATGACTAAACTTAGTGTATTTACTAGTTGCCATATCAACATTATTTAGAGAAAAAAATAACATTTTAAAATCTCTGGAAGATATCACTGTACATGTATTTAACCATAGCAAAAGTAAATTTCTTACTTAAGTTTAGTTTTCATCTCTGTTTTTTGTGTTTATTTAAAATAAGACAAATCCAATATTATTTTAATCTTATATCTGTTATTTAACAGAGATGTTTCTTTAATGCTGATCTAACCGCAGAAGACACGAGCCGTGGTTTAAATCCCAGTTGTGCAGATGGGATGTGTTGTAGCACTGCGTTACAATGAGCCCCTATTAGAAATATGCCATTATATTCTATACTTTTATGAATTCTTTTGAGAAACCATGAGAAAAGGGTGAATAATGACTGAGAGTTAATGTTCAGAAATTATTAATTATTATTATGTTTTGAACTCTGCTGTAAAGCTGTATTTAGCGATGTGTTTGTAGTCAAACTCAAAAATGCTTATATTTTTAATTATTAAAAAATGCCATTATTTTATTTTAAAAAGTTAATAATTGTATTTTGTTGACAAAATATTTTAGTTTTACTTGTATATTTTTTTGATTATATCAGGGAACATTTTAAGCTGTTATTTGGTCATGTTACATTGTGCCCCACCACATGTTCTAATGTACCCCTCCAACGGGGCATGTTGTCACATTCACTTCCATTATTTCGGGTTAAATCAAGAAAAAAGTATACACTGTATTAATGAAACAAAACCACATAATTGTACTAGACATGTGTGCAATTAATGTGGGTAACAATAAGTACTCTGAACCCCAAGTGGATTTACACAAACTGAGAAAGTCAAAAAGCGTTAGGTTGTGCCCCGCTCTCTCCTAGTTACATGTATAACTGTATCTGTGGAAGTTGTTATAATAACCAATATAATATAATGTTTTCATTCTAGAGAGCATTTGATCATTGGCTTGTTTTCCTGAAAGTGTAACATAAATGTATATATCTGCTGATTTTGTTAGCATTTAAGAATGCATTAGCATGCAGATGTTAGCTTCGAAGCTAATAGAAGTGGACTGAAAACCACCAAATTTGATCTGCCTTTGCACAGGAGAACGCAGTGAACGGGGATCACCTGTGGCTGGAGACGAACTGCTCCGGGGATCTCTGCTACCTGGGCGAAGAGACGTGCGTGGTCAAGATTGCAGTGAGTATAACGTGGTTAAACTGACGAAATGAACTAGAGAGAAGTCAGACAGTTGCTGTATTTGGAGGGCTAGCCGAAGGCAGAGAAGAGAGAGTCATTAGAGCATTTTAGCAGTGACATTTTCTTTTATGAGATAATGTGAGGCTGGTGTGTATTGAAAGGAAGAGGCAGCTATTAGTCTGAGAATGTTCAGCAGGTAAAAGGATTTTGTTAGGCCTTTGTTAAAGCACGGCGCCACGCTCTGATGTTTTCAAGAGCCGTAGCAGCTCTATTATTGCCACTTCAAGTGGTTGGCAAAATCATTCCTTGCCTCAGAGGAAACAAGCTTTTTACAGCTGAAGATGAGAGTGCAGTGAGAGCATATTCCTTTTACAATTGAATTCTAAGATGCATCGTAGACGTGTGCGTTAGCTCAGGCTTTTGCTCTATGACAAATTGTTGTGTGTTTTGTGCTGTTCGGTTCTCTTTAAGAAGTCGGCTCCCCGGAGGAAGTGTGCAGCCTGTAAGATCGTGGTCCACACGGCGTGTATCGAGGAGCTGGACAAGGTGAGCGGAGGCAGAAATATCTGTTTCATTCTCATGCACGTCATAAATACACCCCCCACAGATGAACGCTGACGTTTGTCTCTTCAAACAGACATCAGGAGGATAATGAAATGGGATGAAATGGTATAATCTAGATTCTGCAGTTATGGTTTTTAGGATCAGGAGTTATGGGTCCCTGCTGTTGCGATGTTCAAATATAGTTATCAGTGCAGTTGTGTGAATAGATGTGAAAGAGGCTTTCTTTTGATTGTTTTTAAAAAACATTTCAATATAATAACAATAATATGAATAATTATAGTATTTTGTATGCATATACACTCACCGGCCACTTTATTAGGTACACCTTGCTAGTACCGGGGCGGACCCCTTTTGCCTTCAGAACTGCCTTAATTCTTTATGGCACTGATTCAACAATGTGCTGGAAACATTCCTCCGAGATTTTGGTTCATATTGACATGAGAGAATCACACAGTTGCTGCAGATTTGTCCATGATGCGAATCTCCCGTTCCTTCACATCCCAAAGCTGCTCTATTGGATTGAGATCTGGTGATTCTGGAGGTCATTTGATGTTCAAGAAACCAGCTTGACATGATTTGAGCTTTGTGACAGGTCACGTTATCCTGCTGGAAGTAGCAATCGGAAGATGTGGTCATAAAGGGATGGACATGGTCAGCAACAATACTCAGGTAGACAGTGGTGTTTACATGATGCTCAATTGGTACTAAGGTGCCCAAAGTGTGGCAAGAAAATATCCCCCACACCATTACACCACCACCACCAGCCTGAACTGTTGATACGTGGCAGGTTGGATCCATGCTTTCATTTTGTTTACTCCAATTTCTGACCCTGCCATCTGAATGTTGCAGCAGAAATCAAGACTCATCAGACCAGGGAACTATTTCTAATCTTCTTTTGTCCCATTTTGGTGAGCCGGTGTGAAGGTGCGTTCACACCGGACGCGAATTAAGTGAGTTACATGTTCGCACTGCGGTGAGATGCGCGCAAATTGAGCGTTTGACACGTGATTGCCAAAGTTGAAAAATCTGAACTTTTTGCGGATATTCGCGCCGCGTTAACCAATCAGGAGCTTGCTCTAGTAGTGACAACAATGAGGAGAAAATCTGTATATTAATATCTGGTTCAGTGTGCATATGATTATCACTGTGATAACATTAAATGACATGAAACACCCCAGTCTCTTTTTGTTAAATGCAAGTTTATGTATGATCAATAATACAAAAGTATAAGTAAAAGGTACAATAAGCTATACATGAAATAAAGCAAACAATTCAGTCAAACTCAGTGCTAGTAGGCTACAACGGTAACGTAAAGTTAAATAGCCTAAAAATAAAAAAGTAATGAAACTTCACTTTGCCCTCAGCCTAAAACAAATTATAGATCCATGAGACCAAAGATCGGCCGTTACATCTACACAAGACGAATTATAGCTCGAGACACCACAGAGACATCAGAGCCAGCGGCAAATGTCTGAAGGACTAGCCGAGGAAAGGCTGCTCTCGCCGGGGTTAACGAGCGCGGAGCGCCGCTGTTCCACTGGAGCTCACAACTACGAAAACGCCAGATAAAATGTTCAAATAGGCTTTTTATAAATAAACCACAGATTTGGGCTTTAAACAACTACATTATCACCTGAAAAAGTCTTAAAACTACGTTTTGTCACTCATTAACAGTAGAATTTTCACAAAAAAAGATGTGTAAACACAGCCCATGTCAGCCATTTCTCAACGAGACGAGCCGGCTGGCAGAAGCCCCTCCCATGACGCGAATTCGCGTATATGTTGTGAAGTGAATGTCACGCACGAATGAAGCAAATTTCCCGCGCGAATGAAGCGAGTAAACTCAAAATGTTCAAGCGTCCAACTTCGCGCCATTCGCGTCCGGTGTGAACGCTACATCAGTCTGCAGTTCTCAGCTGACAGGAGTGGCACATGTGTGTCTTCTGTTGCTGTAGCTCATCTGCTTCAAGGCTGGACGTGTTGAGTGTTCAGAGATGCCCTTCTGCAGACCTCGGTTGTAACAAGTGCTTATGAGTTACTGTTGCCTTTTTATCAGCTGAACCAGTCTGGCCATTCTGACCTCTGGCATCAACAAGGCATTTTTACCCACAGAACTGCCGTTCACTGGATATTTTCTCTTTTCCGGACCATTCTCTGTAAACCCTAGAGATGATTGCACGTAAAAATCTCAATAGCTCAGCAGTTTCTGAAATCCTCACACCAGCCTGTTTGGCACCAACAACCTTGTCACTATCAAAGTCACTTCAATCACCTTTCTTCCCCATTCTGATGCTCAGTTTGAACTTCAGCAGATTGTCTTGACCATTGCTGTGTCCGAATATGCCTTACATACTTTTTTAACAAATGCAAAGTAGTACCTACTATACAGTATGTAATTTTGGACGCAGCACATCTACATACTTAAAGGCATATTATCTCTATATATATATATATATATATATATATATATATATATATATATATATATATATATATATATATATATATATATATATACCGATCAGATGAAGTGAATAACACTGATTATCTATCCATACACAGCAACTGTTAGTGGGTGGGATATATTAGACAGCAAGTGAACATTTTGTCCTCAATATTGATGTGTTAGAAGCAGGAAAAATGGGCAAGCTTAAGGATTTGAGCGAGTTTGACAAGGGCCAAATTGTAATGGCTAGACGACTGGGTCAGAGCATCTCCAAAACTGCAGCTCTTGTGGGGTGTTCCCGGTCTGCAGTGGTCAGTGTCTATCAAAAGTGGACCAAGGAAGGAACAGTGGTGAACCGGCGACAGGGTCATGGGCAGCCAAGGCTCATTGATGCACGTGGGGAGCTACTGTAGCTCAAATTGCTCAAGAAGTTAATGCTGGTTCTGATAGAAAGGTGTCAGAATACACAGTGCATCTTTTACATCACGTGGATGGCCGGGTGCGTGTGTGTTGCTTACTTGGGGAACACGTTGCACCAGGATGCACTATGGTAAGAAGGCAAGCCGGCAGAGGCAATGTTCTGCTCTGAAACCTTGGGTTCTGCCATCCATGTGGATGTTACTTTGACATGTACCACCTACCTAAGCATTGTTGCAGACCATGTACACCCTTTCATGGAAACTGTATTCCCTGCTGGCTGTGGCTCTTTTAGCAGATAATGCGCCCGGACACAAAGCAAAAATGGTTCAGGAATGGTTTGAGGAGCACAACGAGTTTGAGGTGTTGATTTGGCCTCCAAATTCCCCAGATCTCAATCCAATCGAGCATTTGTGGGATGTGCTGAACAAACAAGTCTGATCCATGGAGGCCCAACCTCACAAATTACAGGACTTAAAGGATCTGCTGCTAACATCTTGGTGCCAGATACCACAGAAAACCTTAAGGGGTCTAGTGGAGTCCATGCCTCGACGGATCAGGGCTGTTTGTCTCAGCAAAAGTGGGACCAGCACAATATTAAGTCATAATGTTATGCCTGATCGGTGTGTGTATATATATAAAACATTGTATTATTCTCTGTCTTTCATTGTCTTTTTCTCACAGATCAACTTCCGTTGCAAACCCACCTTCAGAGAGGGCGGCTCTCGATGCCTCAGAGATGTGAGTCCACTTCATCGCCACGTGACTTCAAATCGTGTGGTTGTTTTGACGTATACTCATTGTACTTATTGTATACTTATGGCAGAATGAACCCTTGTTGGCACGTTTACATGTGACCCGTTGTGTCTGTTTGCGACAGCAGAACGTTTTGAGACATCACTGGGTCCACCGCCGACGGCAAGAGGGGAAGTGTCGTCAGTGCGGAAAAGTATGTCAGGTTTTATAGGATTTTTTCATGCAGAAGTCAAGTATGCTTATGCTATCCCTCACTTTCATTGTAGAGTTTCCCGCAGAAGTTCTTCCACAGTAAGGAGATCGTGGCCATCAGCTGCTCCTGGTGCAAGCTGGCAGTGAGTATCACGTCTGCGTTTAACTCACAAAACCTCGCTGGTTTATGTCAGGCTGACTTGTTCCATCTCTTTCCCCGTTTGTCTATCACAGTTCCACAATAAGGTCACGTGCTTCATGCTCCATCAGATCGAGGAGCCCTGCTCCCTGGGAGCTCACGCCGGGGTCATCGTACCCCCTTCCTGGATCATCAAAGTCAGGAAACCGCAGGTATGCTCCTGGGTTTAGAGTTTTTATCAGCACCTCGTGAAGCGAGGTTTATGTAACGTCCTGCAGGAGTGACACTAGACTGTGTTTTGAAGCTGGGCTGGATGCTCTTGTCTTCTTCTGCTGATCATCTTCAGCTTAAATATGCTTCGATGCTGCCAGAGTTTATATCAGTAACATTGCGTTTCATAAAACTTCTATGCATATTTTATATGGTGCTTCTTTCATTGTTTCCTACACTTTCAACATCGCAGTTTATCTGTTGCATTAAAAGCTAGAATTGAATTGATCAAAAACTGACCCATCATATCAACAGTCGTAGCAGATGTTTAGACCACACCCACTCTGATGACACGTTCAGCTGTGATTGGTGGATTTACTGTATGCGTTGATGGGCCATTTTTTTGAAATGTGGCACGTTACTGCCACTTTCAATTCAGGAGTTGCTAAAAGGGAAGTTGCTTGCTCTGTTGTTGGAATCGTTCAACCTTGTCATTTATTTCTCATGAAGTCTCTTTGAAATGACACTTCTATCAATAATGGTAGAACTACAACTTGAGTCCTGCTCGAGTTGGTTTTGGTGTGTTTTGGCTCAGTCGGCGTCTCTCTCCTGTGTCCCAGAGCTCATTTAAAAACTCCACTCGAAGGAAAAAACGGACGTCGTTCAAAAGAAGAGCCAGCAAAAAGGGCACGGATGTGAGTAGATCTGATTCCTGTCCTGTTTTTAAATGAGGGCCTTTCTTCCCTTAACTCCTGCTCAGTGATCATCTGTCCCCACAGCTTACTGCAGTGTGTGTGTGTGTGTGTGTGTGTGTGTGTGTTTGTGTGCAAACGTGTGCGTTTATTTGAAGTTTAATGTGACTTTGAAATGACAGGAATCAAAATGGCGTCCGTTTATGCTGAAGCCGCTGCCGTCACCGCTGATGAAACCAGTGCTGGTGTTTGTCAACCCTAAGAGCGGTGGGAACCAGGTGAGATACTGAATAAAGACACAAAGTTATCTGTCTGTTTGCCTGTCTGTCTGCCTGTCTGTCTGCCTGTTTCCCTGTCTGTTTGCCTGTCTGTTTGCCTGTCTGTCTGCCTGTCTGTCTGCCTGTTTGTCTGCCTGTCTGTCTGTCTGCCTGTTTGTCTGCCTGTCTGTCTGTCTGCCTGTTTGTCTGCCTGTTTGTCTGCCTGTCTGTCTGTCTGTCTGCCTGTTTGTCTGCCTGTCTGTCTGCCTGCATGTCTGTCTGTCTACCTGCCTGTTTGTCTGTCTGCCTGCCTGCCTGCTTGTCTGTCTGTCTGTCTGCCTGTCTGTCTGTCTGTCTGTCTGCCTGCCTGTTTGTCTGCCTGCCTGCCTGTCTGCCTGTTTGTCTGCCTGCCTGCCTGTCTGTCTGTCTGCCTGTTTGTCTGTCTGTCTGACTGCCTGTCTGTCTGTCTGCCTGTTTGTCTGCCTGCCTGTCTGCCTGTTTGTCTGCCTGCCTGCCTGCCTGCCTGTCTGTCTGCCTGCCTGCCTGCCTGTTTGTCTGTCTGACTGCCTGTCTGCCTGTCTGTCTGTCTGCCTGTCTGTCTGCCTGTTTGTCAGCCTGCCTGTCTGTCTGTCTGTCTGCCTGTCTGTCTATCGTTCAATATATCACTGTTGTTCTACTAATAGTTCTGTCTGTTCTGACTATCATTCTGTCTGTCGTTCTATCTATCGTTCTGTCTGTCGGTCATTCTCTCGATCATTCTGTCTGTCTGTCGTTCTGTCTATCATTCTGTCTGTCATTCTATCTATCGTTCTACCTATATTTCTGTTGATCTATATATTATTCTGTCAGTCTGTCATTCTTTCTATCATTCTGTATGTCGTTCTGTCTGTCATTCTATCTATTGTTCTGTCTGTTGTTCTATCTATCTATCAATCATTCTGTCTGTCTTTCTGTCTATCATTCTATCACGCTGTCATGCTATCAGTCAGTCTGTCTATTGTTCTTTTTGTCTCTTGTCCTGTCTTTCTCTCTGTCTGTGTGGTTCTGTCTATCTCTCTGCCTGTCTGATCTGTCTGATCTTCTGTCTGTGGTTCTCAGGGGACTAAGCTTCTGCAGATGTTCATGTGGATCCTGAACCCTCGGCAGGTGTTTGATTTGTCTCAGGGTGGGCCCAGAGAAGCGTGAGTCTCTCGGTTTCAGCGTTCTTTCATTTCGTTTCAGATCATCTCTCCCTCCCTTAATGCGCTTTAACCCACCATTTCTTTGTCCTGAGCACATTAATTATATAGTCGCTGGATCTCAGCAGTGCTGTGTTCTGTGAGGGAGTTCAGTCTTCTAGAAGCTTCTCTCCCCACTGCCCACCGCCTCAGTTTGCCTCAGTAATTGAGCTGTGAGGCAGCACAGCACAGGCACTCTGATGGACTCTAGCAATGACAGAGAGAGAGAGAGAGAGAGAGAGAGAGATAAAGAGAGAGAGAGAGAGTATTAAGATGGGAGGGCAGACACAGCTGGGCGGCTGGGGGCTTTGCTTTGGAGCTGTCTGACAGAGCTGTGATTAAACTCCTATTAAAACAGAAAACACACACACACACACACATGCAATGGCCTTCAAAACATTTAATCCACACTTAAAAATGTCTGAATGTCTTTGCATTAGAGGGAAGCAAACATATTTTATCTAATGCGGTGAAATTCAGCCATTTGTAAATGTGCCTTAAAAGGTTAGTTCAAATGAAAATGACCCTATGATTTAATCACCCTCGAGCCATCCTAGGTGTATATGCCTTTCTTCTTTCAGCCAAAAGCCATATCTTTCTTACAAAAACACACAGCTTCCCTTCAAAAGGCCTTTATTAATCCCCTGGAGCTGTATGGATTACGTTTATAATGGATTTATGCACTTTTATGGCCTTCAAAATCTAAGGTACCATTCACTCCCATTATAAAGCTTGGAAGAGCCAGGGTATTATTTAATAGGGGTGTGCATTGGCACTGCCCTCACAATTCGATTCGATTACGATTCACCAGGTAACGATTCGATTCAATTCGATTCTACGATGCATTGCGATGCATCAAAATTCTGCACACAACAAGGCAAATTTTTTATCAGTCATGAGGCAATACAAGCAGTCAGATATTGAACAACAGATTTTATTGGCTGCTATGTGTGTATTATCACTCTCCTGTATCTTTGACATAAATGTCATTAAATAAAATAAAATTGAATGGTACAGGGTATTGGATATGACATTTTCAAACCTGAAAAAGAAAACATAAATCACTGCTTTCAGTGCTTTGAATGAGAAATGTTTCTCTTCTCTGCTTTTGAACCATTTGAAATTAAATAGAGCAATAATAACAGTCAACTTTTTCCAGCAGTGAACATAAGTGTTTTCATTAATCAGTAATCTCCCTCCGCCTCAGCCATCTTGATTGTTGTTGTTGTTATGACCCCGGAAGTAATTGAAACTTTACAACTTTATTGTCCAACTCAAGGCCAGAAAATAAACGATGACATAATCGATTATGGCACTTAGCCGCATCGATGCTGAATCGTGCATGCCCCGCATTGCGATGCATTGCCGAATCGATTATTGTTGACACCACTATTATTTAATATAACTCCGATTGTATTTGGCTGAAAGAAGAAAGTCATATACACCTAGGATGGCTTAAGGGCGAGTAAATCATGGGTGAACTAACCCTTTAAGCGTCCAAATACCGCTTGGGGTCATGAACTGTCTTTTTTAAAATTTTATTTATACTGTTGTCTGAGGTCAACTTATGACGTCCGCGTGGTTTTTACATTCAAAAACATCATAATGAATAAGTAATAGGTTATTTTCTACCCTGGATTTGAGCCTAGCTACTGGAACGCTCGGTTTTTATGGGCGTGCCGCATTGAAGACATGGAAGTAAACGCCCACTGCTATGATTGGATAGCAGTTTTGCATATTATAATGAGCTTCGGCTCCCTTACACGTGAGGAATTGTTTTGAAAACTTCCAATGTGGAGAAAGGGCAACCGAAATGAAATGTCTTTATCAAACATACACAATGATTTATCTCTCATCCACCCGTTATTAATTGGAATGTTATTTTTTATTACTTGGCCCACCCGATCGGTGGATATAACCGCGAACTGTGCATACACACACACACACACACACACACACACACACACATCATTCCTGTCAGATCCAGAAGCCACAGCATTGTTTTTTAATCTCACCCTGTCTGCAAATCCAGTCTCTTGTTTACAAACGAATCCGGTGAAATGAAGAGAACAAATGCAATGTCTTACCCACGTGAGCTGGATCTTCATTAAAAATAAAGTCCAACCATGCATTTTGGAATCCGAAGGAAACATGTTTGACACATGCCATAAGCTTTATTGCTTGTACGTTCGAACCGATTTAGCTCCACGTAGGCCTGTTATTTATCTGACATGCCAGGCACAAATCGGTGGGCGTGGCTAGAGAATGAGGCGTTCGTCCTCTTCGGTTGAGGCGGCGTTTCACTGAACTCTGACGTCACAGGGAGGCACATTCGCAGATCGATCGTTTGCTGAGCCAGCTGTCAATAAAAGCTTTTCTTTGACTTACTAGGAAGTTTTCAGCTCTGAAACGTACAGGTTATTCTTATATTACCATGACCTTTCATATATCAAAAGCTCAAGGGAAAGTCGATTTCTCAATTCATGACTTTGAACAGCTGTTATGTTATGTATTTTTTATGCTAAATGAATGCTAATTGATTGCAAATGCATCAGTAACAAACATCACTATTTGTTTCCCTCTGTCCATCAGGCTGGAACTCTACAGGAAAGTGCCAAATCTTCGCATTCTTGCCTGCGGAGGAGATGGAACGGTAAGGTGCAATGCATGTTGGGATGATCAGATATGTCCAACCCGCTAGAAGTTTAAACATTTTGGACGCACCTCCCTCTGGTGACAAATGTGTGGAACGACAATGAACTGAAAAGTAGTGGCGAAACACTGTAATTAGCTCATAGTGAGTCTGCAGTTCGCACTGTCATGCTTTCTTGCGGGTCATTTCTAGATCATTTACTCATGCAAGATGAAACCGAGCGCTTTTGGCATGAGTAGTTTGTCCTCTTTTGTCTAGGTGGGCTGGATTCTCTCCGCCTTAGACGAACTACAGATGAACCCACAACCTCCTGTAGCTGTGCTTCCTCTTGGTACAGGAAATGATCTTGCCAGGACTCTGAACTGGGGAGGGGTGAGTCAACTGGTCTATAAATCTTCTTTAAATGATAAATAAATAGTTTTATACCCTAGACGCCCTCTCTACCTGTGTGTATGCGTTCTCCTTTCTTAGTTAGGGGCAGGTTTTTTTTTACTGTTGCTAGGGGAAATCACCATTTCCTCATGCACACATGCTGCTTTTATCACACGTTTCACCCTCTTCTTACTCATGAACAGTGGTGGAAAGAGTACTGAAAAAGCATACTCAAGTTCTGTTACTTGTCAAAAAATGCAGTGCAAGTAGAGTAAAAGTACCTGTCCTAAATACTAGGAGTAAACAGTAGCCCTTGTAAAAGTACTCAAGAGTAGTGAGTTTTATGCTATGGATGTTATTCCACCTTATACCCTGCAAATTAAAAATGTAGCTTACTCTTTTATGGATGATTCTCAGTAAGAACAAAAAAAAACATGAGATCAACAGTATTTTAATATTTCTCCAAGTTTTATTTTTGACTGCTAGCACTAAAAATACAGCCATGTAATATTTGAGAAAGCAACCAATAATCTGGTAACCTTTATGACAACTAGTCTGGGGTGCGTTTCCCAAAACCATAGTTGCTAACTAATTTGGTTGCAATGCAATTTCCCATTGCCAACCAACTAAGTTGCTAACAGGTTAGCAACTATGGTTTTGGGAAATGCACCCCTGTAGAGGTTTTCTTGCGGTTAATTAAAAAAGGTTGAAAAGCGTTGTACATTAACAATTTTATGTTAAAAAAGCAGTTCTTTCTTTTCAAGATGCATTCATTGTACTGCTTTAATTTCAATGGATGTTTTCTCTGTTAAAAGAATAGGCTACACTTCAGAAATCAGAATCGAGTAAATCACAATTTTCTCCACTGATTATTTTCACTTGTAATTAAAAACATAAACCTGATTTAAATATAAATCTGATGTTTAATGAAAGTTATTTGCTATATACATGGACTACAATTTTAAAGCGCCACTTGTGAACACATTACATTAAAATATGCACTTGTAATGAGTGTAAAATCAACGTTATAATTTTCTCTCAAAATCTTTTCTTTATTATTAAAAGTCTGATTCTCTTATTTTGAATATATTTTTTTATTTTCATTGGATTGTCTTTTGATTTAATTATGCTGGTATGTATATTTTTGGAGTTTTATATATGATTTGTAATGAAGTGTACCGCCCCTTTAAGAAACACTTCACTTTGGACGCGTTCTCTCCTCGCTCAGTTGATAAACTACGCTGAGATGAGGATGTATGGTGACTCACAGAGCAATTTCATGATTTCAGTCATCATACAGTAACCAGCAACAACCCAATTTCATAAAGCGTGCGTGCCTCTCACTCTAGGCTGGTCGCGACTCCCTAACGCTATGGTTGATATGACGGGAGTCACACGCGTGACGCATGGAGACAGGACTTATTATTCGCCTTGGCCAATCACATTGACAGGACAAAAATAAACATAATGTAGCGACTGCAGGTTTAGGGAAAATAGCGCAGTAAAAGTACCGATACAGCACTTAAAAGTACACTGTTTTTAAACTACTTAAAGGGTTAGTTCACCCAAAAATGAAAATTCTGTCATTAATTACTTACCCTCATGTCGTTGGACACCCGTCAGATATTTTAGTGTAAATCTGATGGCTCTGAAAGGCCTCCATTGGCACAATGGCACGGTTCACTATCAAGACCCTTAAAAGGTACTAAAGACGTCGTTACAAGGTCCATCTCACTACAGTGGTTCTACAATAACTTTATGAATCGGCGACAATAGTTTTTGTGCGCAAAAAAACCCTAAATAACGACATACATAGTGATGACGATTTCAAAACACGGCATCATGAAGCTTCGAAGCGTTATGAATCAGCGAGTCGAATCATGATTCGGATCGCGTATCAAACCGCCAAACTGCTGAAATTTGTCGATTTAAACCGCTGAATCGACTCGCTGATTCATAACGCTTCGAAGCTTCATGAGGCCGTGTTTTGAAATCGTCATCACTATGTAAGTCGTTATTTAGGGTTTTTTTGCGCACAAAAACTATTATCAGCGATTCATAAAGTTATTGTAGAACCACTGTAGTGAGATGGACTTTGTAACGACGTCTTTAGTACCTTTTAAGGGTCTTGAGAGTGTAAAGTGCCATTGTGCCAATGGAGGCCTTTCAGAGCCATCAGATTTCAACTAAAATATTTTCATTTCTGTTCTGAAGATGAACGGAGGTCTTACGGGTGTCGAACGACATGAGGGTAAGTAATTAATAACACAATTTTCATTTTTGGGTGAACTAACTCTTTAATAAAGTACAATTCCTGAGAAAAACTACTCAATTACAGGTACAAGAGTATTTGTAATTCGTTACTTTACACCACTGCTCATGAAATGCTGAATAAAAGCACCTTTGAATGTTAATTTGGTTTGTTTTACACAACACAAGGGCATGTGAAAGCAAACAGCATTAGTTGGATGCGATCGGGCTGCTCTGATTGGCTGAGAGGTTGTGCGGTTGGCCAGCTAAGTGCTTGTCACTGATAAATGCAGCTCATTATTTTCTATTATACTCTGACCGCGTGCCTGGAGAAACACTGGCTTGGAATCTGGAGTGTTTTTTCCCATGCCTCAATTGAAAGTCTATTATTAGCAATGAAGCGAGTATAATGATCCTCGCTGTCTACTCTGAACATTTGAAATGATGGAATAATCATTGCAATTCATGTAAAGTACTGTGTTTATGCCAGGAGTAAATAGCCCTTTACATACAGTAGCTGCGTTATGTAAGGACCTCTCAACTCAACACGATCTCTTCATATTTCAGGGTTACACCGATGAGCCGGTGTCTAAGGTCTTGTGTCACGTGGAGGACGGTTCGGTGGTGCAGTTGGACCGCTGGAATCTGCAGGTGGAGCGTTCGGCTGCTCAGCCGGAGGAGGGCACACAGAAGGTGATCGCTGTGTTCGTGCTGACACGAGGATATATGTGACGTTTATACCCTGCTGATATTACAATGTGTCTCTTTTTTTGTCTTTTATCAGCTTCCTTTAAACGTGTTCAATAACTACTTCAGCCTCGGCTTTGATGCCCACGTCACCCTGGAGTTCCACGAGTCTAGAGGTTTGCCGTAGTGTATTCTAATTCATATCTCCAATATTAGTCACGGTTTAAATGCACTGAAGACACTCTTAATGGGATAGTTCCAATGCCCTATGTCCTTCTATCTTTTTCTGACCTCTAAAGCAGAAATAGTAAATGTGTGTGTGTCCATATAATGGCAGTGAATGGCGACCAGTAGGGTTGGGTACCGAACTCTGTACTTTTAAGGGCACCGACCGAATTACGTCGGTACTACCGAGTACCAATTCACATTCAATCAATCGGTACCAAATTTCGGTACCTGAGAAAGCCTCTGGTGATATAGACTAGTGCAGGGACGCCCCCAGGGTTTTTGTAACTTGCGCTTGCAAAATCTTTGCACTCACATCTAGAGCTACACTTATGTCAACAACCAGTCAAGAAACCAAGATGTTAAAGGGATAGTTCACCCAAAAACGAAAATGTTATGTTTTTCTGCTTACCCCTAAGGCATCCAAGATGTAGGTGCCTTCGTTTCTTCAGTAGAACACAAATGAAGATTTTTAACTCCAACCGTTGCTGTGTGTCACTCATATAATGCTTGTCAATGGGGTCGAATTCTATTAGAGTAAAAAAAACATGGACAGACAACTTCAAATTAAACCCCGCGGCTCGTGACGACACATTGATGTCTTAAGACACAAAACGATCGGTTTCTGAGAGAAACCCAACGGTATTTATGCAAATATATCACCTCATATCAGACGAACGCTTCAGCTCTCCAGACTGACATCACTTCCCGTGTGTGAGGTCAAAATTCTGGCCGGGTCATAGATATATACATAGATTCCTCATTAGTGCCTGCGTGGATCATGGCATGGGTCGCTCGAATGAGGAATCTACGTATACATATCTCCAGTTGATTTCTGACAACTTGTGTGTTTTTTCTGGGCGAGTTGGAATAGCATATTCACATAATACTGAAACTTATTTACATGTCAAATTACCTTTTGTATGTAAATGTAATATTTGTCAGAGTCAAGCTGCTGAATACTGAATAATATAGTAAATGTGGGCCGGCAATGGCATATGTTAATATGATGACCTTGTAGCCGTGATGATTCTGAACGTAAGATTGTGATCTTCATTGAATATGTGGTACATTGAATCAAAGAAAGAAAAATTCTGATTTGACCCTTTTAGAAAGAACTCCTGGCTTACTTTATTGGCTGCGCACTTGTGTGGCGTTTAATACAATGTCCTTGTTGGCCGAGATCTTTATACATCTGTTCTTTCTCATTCTCAAGTCATAATCATCTGTGTCGTTGTGTTCCTTCACAGAAGCCAACCCCGAGAAATTCAACAGTCGCTTCCGTAACAAGATGTTCTATGCAGGGGTAGGCTGAGTTCCTGTCTGACAGAGTAAGTGTGTGTTTAAGTGGTGTGTGTGTGTGAGAGAGAGTGACTCTTAGTTGTGTCCCCTCAGGCGGCTTTCTCCGACTTTCTCCAGCGGAGCTCCAGGGATCTGTCGAAGCATGTCAGAGTGGTGGTGAGTCTGATACTCCTGTTCCTCTCTGCTCATGCTAACTTTCCCAGTGTCCACCTGATATTTAACATGTTCTCTTTAACTGATTTAATTCTCTTCTGCAAACCAACAGTGTGATGGTACGGATCTCACACCCAAGATCCAGGAACTGAAGTTTCAGTGCATCGTCTTCTTGAATATTCCCAGGTGGGCTGCAAAAACAAGGGTCATTCTCAGGAAAAGCCATTAATGCCGCCTTCCTTTTTTAAATCATAAATTCTGGTAGCATGTGCCTTGTAATAAATCAGACATTAAATGTAAAACAACTTTCAAAACATGCTTTTCTGCCAAGCCTGGTACATTAGAAATGTGTCTGGGTTGAAGGTCAGCACAAAACATCTAATAATGGCCTTTAGCGAACACATTGTTTTTGTACTTGGTGCCAAGAAAAAAACAATTCCATATTACTGCGATATTTTTTTCATAACAAGAGTTGAAATTTTAAACTTGAAAAGGTCATTTATAATAAGTGTGGCTTTAATGAAGTACTGTTTAAAGTGACTGAAAGCATTTACTTTAATTAGATTTTATAGCATTTATTTTACTTTTATTTATTAGGATTTTTTTAACTGGATAGATGTTCTTTTTTTAACCCAATATGAAATATATCGGTGATGAAAAGGGTTATACAAACTGAGTGCAATGAAAATGCATTTAAATATAAAATTAAGCTATTTTCATTACAATTGCATGTCAATTAGAGTTCTATATGTTGTTAATTATGTCAGTAGTAAATCATAGGGTCACATGGTTTCTTGATAGGGTTTCCTGAGAATGAGCCATTAGGAGTTTATGCATTTATGCATAATTCTCCATAAATTGTGAATCACAATTTTTTTGGTTCTGAATAGGCAACTAAACAAAATAACATGCAGTTTACCAAAGGTTATGACAAAGTGTTAATGTCTGCAGTCTATTTGAATTAATTAATTATTGTTTAAAAAATCTGTTTGAATGAATGATTCAACGACTTACTCATAAAGACTTCACTTGTTTATTTTCTGAATGAATCAGCGTTTTTGAACAAATCTCTTGAATGAATGATTCAATGACTCACTCATAAATAGGGTTGGGTACCGAAACCTGGTGCCATATACACTCACCTAAAGGATTACTAGGAACACCTGTTCAATTTCTCATTAATGCAATTATCTAATCAACCAATCGCATGGCAGTTGCTTCAATGCATTTAGGGGTGTGGTCCTGGTCAAGACAATCTCCTGAACTCCAAACTGAATGTCAGAATGGGAAAGAAAGGTGATTTAAGCAATTTTGAGCGTGGCATGGTTGTTGGTGCCAGACGGGCCGGTCTGAGTATTTCACAATCTGCTCAGTTACTGGGATTTTCTCGCACAACCATTTCTAGGGTTTACAAAGAATGGTGTGAAAAGGGAAAAACATCCAGTATGTGGGCGAAAATGCCTTGTTGATGCTAGAGGTCAGAGGAGAATGGGCCGACTGATTCAAGCTGATAGAAGAGCAACTTTGACTGAAATAACCACTCGTTACAACCGAGGTAAGCAGCAAAGCATTTGTGAAGCCACAACACGCACAACCTTGAGGCGGATGGGCTACAACAGCAGAAGACCCCACCGGGTACCACTCATCTCCACTACAAATAGGAAAAAGAGGCTACAATTTTGCACGAGCTCACCAAAATTGGACAGTTGAAGACTGGAAAAATGTTGCCTGGTCTGATGAGTCTCGATTTCTGCTGAGACATTCAGATGGTAGAGTCAGAATTTGGCGTAAACAGAATGAGAACATGGATCCATCATGCCTTGTTACCACTGTGCAGGCTGGTGGTGGTGGTGTAATGGTGTGGGGGATGTTTTCTTGGCACACTTTAGGCCCCTTAGTGCCAATTGGGCATCTTTTAAATGTCACGGCCTACCTGAGCATTGTTTCTGACCATGTCCATCCCTTCATGACCACCATGTACCCATCCTCTGATGGCTACTTCCAGCAGGATAATGCACCATGTCACAAAGGTCGAATCATTTCAAATTGGTTTCTTAAACATGACAATGAGTTCACTGGACTAAAATGGCCCCCACAGCCACCAGATCTCAACCCAATAGAGCATCTTTGGGATGTGGTGGAACGGGAGCTTTGTGCCCTGGATGTGCATCCCACAAATCTCCATCAACTGCAAGATGCTATCCTATCAATATGGGCCAACATTTCTAAAGAATGCTTTCAGCACCTTGATGAATCAATGCCACGTAGAATTAAGGCAGTTCTGAAGGCGAAAGGGGCTCAAACACAGTATTAGTATGGTGTTCCTAATAATCCTTTAGGTGAGTGTATAACCGGTATGTAACAGGACTGAATCAGAACGCAGATTTCGGTGCCTCGTTTCGGTGCCACTTAAATAAAAAAATTCTGGCTGCGAGCCAGAGAAAGACACGCTCGTCACATATCACAACTATTCAGTGTTTCCAACCATACTGTTTATTTTAGGTTTCAGACATTTAAATGCACATAAGTACTAGCAAAAATACACATTGATGTCTATAGCGGCAATAACAATCCTTTCAGACAGTTGTAACTTGACTACGTGTTTTATTTATATCAGATACATATTATATAGTTAACAATATAGTTTAATCTTTTCTTCTCCCAGTTCAGCGGTCACTCACTTTCATGTATTTTGTAAGACAAGGATGAATTTACGTGATGTAAATCCGACAGATCTGATTCTCTGAGGCGCAAACTAACATGGCGACGCCCATAGCGCATTATAGATCAAATAACATGATCATTATAAAGGGTTTTGAATGACAAAACACATTCACTTACACAGATTTGAAAATCCGAATATCAGATAGTTCATGACATAGTTAACAAGTTTGTGAATATTTTGAATATAAAAGAAAATAAAACCGATACATCTGAGCTGTCATACAGCACTATTGCGGCTGCTGTGCGTCATGTGAGAAGCATGAGGCATCGCTATGGAAACAATAAGGCGATGTGTTCTAAAATATTTTTTTATAAATTGTTCAATTTAAAGAAGAAAAATAAATCAATAAAAAGCCATTCTTTAATGTCATCCACTGTCGTTTTGTGGCGTCTTTTTTTTTTGAAGTATCGGTTCAGGCACCGTTTAAGCACCGGTACAGTTTTAAAAGTATCGGTTTGGCACCGGTATCGTGAAAAACCCAAACGATACTCAACCCTACTCATAAAGACTACACTTGTTTCATTACTGGATGAATCAGCGTTTTTTAACTAGTCTCTTGACCTACTGGTGTACTATTTATTTGAAGCGTTAAGTTACTTTCAAAAGGTGATTTGCTCTATTTAATATGTCTTGCTACCGCAGACATCAGTGTTTATATCGGAACTATAAACTTTTATCCCAGTACTTCTGTGATAATTTGAATTATTATAACACAGAAATAACGATACTGTGTGGTTGAAATAGTGTTTGTGAAGCTGTTTCATATCTATGACATAACAACGGCTCTCTCTGGATCAGCGTTAACACAGATTTGAATGTCAAAGGTTTAATAGACATATCGCCGAATCGTTGTCCTTTTAGAAATAAGATTACATGGGTGTTTGAATCGAGATTGCGATCTTTTAATTACTTTTTCAAACATGTCTCCAGGACTGTCTTATGTTATATACCTCATTAAACGCTGTACTCTCTCTGTAGGTACTGTGCTGGTACCATGCCATGGGGAAACACGGGTGACCACAGAGATTTTGAGCCTCAGAGGCATGACGACGGCTGCATCGAGGTGATCGGTTTCACCATGGCCTCTCTGGTGAGCAATTGGCATTTGGCTCTTTTATTTAGAAGGCAGGATTTGTTCCGCCAGGTTGCACTTTCTCCCATTCATAGTAATATGTATATCTAAAGTCTTTGGGCCCTATCATACACCCGGCGTAATGCGACACCAGACACGACGCAAGTGTTTTTTGCTAGTTTCAGCCATTTTGAGGAACTGAAAACGACTGCACCTAAAGTCTAAATTCAATAGCGCAGTATTGTTTGTGTTATTTAAAGGGCGTGTTAGTAATATGTGTCAATAGGCAGGTGCACAATGCGTGTACACTGCTTATTACACACACACAGGGACACGCAACAGCACACAAACATTTTTAAATATAAAAAATAAAAGGATTCCTCTCTGGAGCAGCGTTCAGTCTTTCTGTCAAGTAAATAGCGAATCCGCCATGGTGCAAGCGCAACTGGCTTTTAAAGGGAATGGAAGATGAGACTCTGATTGGTTTATTGCACATTATGCCCAAAACACACCCATGACTCATTAAGAGAACAGGGACAACCATTTTGAACCGCCGACCGTTTTTTTCCATCGTTAAACTAGCAAAAGTTGATTCCGACACGGTCTAAGTGCACCTGCTCAGATTGTTAAAATAGGGCCCTTTGTCGCAGCTTTATGGCTTACATGCACTTCCCTGTCTTCACCACAAGGCGGCGCTGCAGGTGGGCGGCCACGGCGAACGGCTGCATCAGTGCAGAGAGGTCATCCTCACCACCTTCAAGACGCTGCCCGTGCAGGTGGATGGCGAGCCGTGTCGCCTCACGCCCTCGACCCTGCGCATATCACTGAGGAACCAGGCCAACATGGTGCAGAAGAGCAAGAGACGCACATCTGTCCCGCTGCTGAATGAGTGAGTCACACCAAAGTACTGCCTAATCCACTCATGCACCAGTGCAAAATACATATGCATCTTTGATAAATGCGGATGAGCAAGATGATGTTTAAAATGCATGTGTAAAAGTTTTTTTTTATTTTTTGTGGGTGTGCTTGTTTCAGACGTTTTGATTCATGCATATTTATGAAACTTTCTTGGTTTTGCAACATGATATTGGACAACCTGTACTAACCTAGTCCTGTTATTACAAGGTCAAATATTTAGAGAAACACAAACAAGAGGGTCTTTTTTTAGTTTTCTTGTTACAAAACAACAGTGACAAGAGCAAGATTCCCACCTTTTTGATATGGCATATAAGTTTTAAAAATCATAATAAGATTTTAATGGCAATAATAATGAAAATACTATTAAAAAGAATATAAATAATAAAGGATTTTGCCTTTTATAGTGCCGTTCAAAATTTGAGTTCAGTATGATTTATTTAAAAAGAAATGAATCATTTTATTCAGCAAGGATGCATTAAATTAATCGAAAGTGACAGTAAAGACATGTATAATGTTACAAAAGATTTGTGTTTCAAATAGTAAACTTATATTCATCAAAGAAAAAAAAAATATTCGGCAGCACATAACTTTTTACAATATAGTCATATAGAAAACAGTTATTTATTATATATATGAAGTGTAAAGATATTTCACAATATTTCTGTTTTTAACGATATTGACAAACTTATGCCTAATTATTCCCATATATATTCCCAGGTACTGTCAAAACTAGATTTTTAAAATTGTATATTGCCATACAGCACCACAAAATGTCCTAATAAATAAAAACAAATAATTAAAATATAGTCATGCTAGAATTTAAATGTTAATTTTGTAACGATAATGTAATGAAAAATGTTCACATCAGAATTTAAATCTATTAATTTTGTAATAATTCAAATAAATTTTTAACGAGAATTACACGTTACTTTTGTAACATTCATATTAGAAAACAGTTATTTTAAATTGTAATGATATTTCACAATTTTACTGTATTTTTGATCAAATAAATTCAGCTTTTCACTTGATTTTTTTTTAAAGATCTTTGGATGTTTTTTTTTTTTTTTTTGTCCCCATCTAAATAAATTGTAATTCATAAATTAAAAACATTTTCATCATAAAACAGGTATATTCAAATCTTCATGTTCATGAATACATGAATAAATACAAACACACAATTGAGCATCGTGTCATTGACTTCAAATTCATAGTTGATCCCAAAAGCATGTTCATATGAACGTGGGCTCTTTGAGCAGTGCGTTTCCCGCTCAAACACACGACTGGATGAGGTTGTGTTAAACTAACCGGTCTAACAGTAGCGGCTGCGGCTCATGTGTGCTTGACTGATGAATGTTCTAGTAACAGCACTAAAGCACTGCTCTTCTAGAACCTCTCACTGTCTGTGTGCTGCTCTGCAGTGCCTCAGTGTGTTTTTCTTTCTTTTTCTTTCTTTGTCTCCATATCTCTCTCTCTCTCTCTCTCCTCCTTAATTACTGGTTGCCCTTCATGCGTTTGTCTCTCATCTCCGTCCCTCTGCGCCTCCACCTCTCTCTCTCTCTCTCTCTCTCTCTCTCTCTCTCTCTGTATCTCTGTCTCTTGTGCTGACTGGCTTGGCTGTGCTGCCTGTGTTCCTGTGTGGCTGCGCTGACGCAGCATTCAGAAAGTGTGCGCAGCCGACCTGCGCCGCCTCTCTGCTCCCCCCGACTCCTTCTCTGTGTAAGTATGGTATCTCTCACGATCCCTCCAGCACACACACGCACACTTTGCGGACAGAGCATGTGTGTGTGTGTGTGTGTGAGTCGAGGGTTCTCACTCGTGAGTGTTTTGTGTTTTTCGCCCAGCTGACAGTGTCTTTTTCAGGTGTTGTTCTGTTGCTGTGCATCTTAAAGTCAACATGAAATGATCAAATCGACCCTGTTTACTATCTTAATACATGCTCCTGGTCTTATTGCACACAAGCACGGTCCAAAAACTGTGTTTTATTAACCTCTCATCAGAATTGACATATTTTAAGGCCGCTCGAAATGGACAGAGCAGATGGAAAAATAATGCATTTTAAGCATTTTATCTTTCTAAGCTATTGAAGGTAGTTTGTACAATCATTTATTGCCTGCAGGGATGGAAAAAAGTTTTATGACAATAATTATGCATACTTATTTCCATATATATATATATATATATATATATATATTCAGCCATCAAAATAGATTTTAATATTGCCATACAGCACCACAAAATGTCCTAATAAATTAAAATAAATAATTAGAACAAATAGGTCGTACTAGATTTTAAAAGTGCACTATGTATCATTTTTTTCAGTAAAATATCCAAAAAGCACTAGGTCAGTGTTTTATATTTTGTTCAGTTGAGTACTTACAATATCCCAAATGTTTCCAACTAATTGTAAATCGTGAGAAATTGCTATTTTAACTAAGGAACCTGGACGTGTGAGGGAGTTCTACGTTCCCCTCGGTTTCCGGTTTTATTTAGCAGAAACGCTTTACTCTCACTGCAGTGTGAACAAGTGTCATAGCTGAGCGAACGCACAGAGTAACGTCATAACATCATTTTCAACACACTCAGATGTGTCTAATATGATAAATAGAGCTGCGTTACCTCATACTCATGACCGAAAAAGCGGAAGTGGCGCGGCGACTGTGTCATAATAAAAGTCCCGCTGCTCGCGAGGCGTGTGTTGCGTTCATCTTATTAACAATCGCTCCAGCGGCCTTGCTCAGCTCCACAACACTCGCTCCTGCTCCGCTTCACACTACAGTAATGTTAATAATCGCATCCATGAACATGATTTCTGACCGAGTCCTATCCGGACTCTTTTCCACCGGCTGTGAGGTGAAGACCACATGTCCCAAGATTCTGCGCTCAAACTTGGCGTCATCAAGCTATGCCTTTGTTTTGAACAGGCGACCTCTAGTGGACGGAAAAGTTACATAGAGCAGCTTTAAATGTTAAAAAATATATATATTTTAAGCCTTTTATACCACCATTTTTGACTACATGCACTGCACATATGGAAAATTATTATTTAGGTAAAAATAATTATAATTCAAAAAGCTAAATGCTTTTTAAAATTTTGCAGATAGTATTTACATAATGTAATGATGGTTAAGGTAACAGAAATGATAGTAAATAACGATTAATTTGCATATATAAAGACTCTTTGGAGGGTCGATCATGTTGACTTGAATAAAGATGACAGATTTGGTCTAAACAGACCAAACGGCCCCAGAAAACATTTTTATTAATGACTACGGTCCTTTCTGATCTTTACCTGTGCTTTTGTCAAACTCATTTTCACTTTTCCTTTTAGCTCTTCATCATCTGGCGCTAATGCTTTGTGTTCATAGTTTTCCATTACGATTCAGCGCGATCATAAAGTCCTTTCATGTAGAGCATTATCAGCAAGCAGAAAATAAAACCAAGAAAATGTCTGTTCCACCTCCACCTCTGTTGGTTACATATCTCATATAAATCTTTGTATGTGTCGTCGGTTCTCATTTCTCGTCGTGTGTGTATATCGCAGTCCTCATGCCGTCCCTGATCGCCTGCGACTGCGCGTGAACCGCATCATCCTGCAGGAGTACGAGAGCATGCAGTTCGACAAGGAGCGTCTGCGGGACATCTGTAAGTTCATTGTAACCTTTCCCACAATTCAGTTTGCATATCATAATGTAGTGCTGCTGTAGGAAGGGTGAGTATGTGAAGTGACTGTATGCCAACTCTGTGTGTGTGTGTGTTTGCTTGTTCAGCTACTCCTGTTGGCATCGTGGTGGTGAGAGGAGACTGTGACCTGGAAACCTGTCGACTGTACATTGACAGGCTGCAGGAGGTGAGCACTTCCCATGATGCTCCTGTCAGTCCCATTTCACTGAGCATTGAATCAATACAATTACTGACCGAATGTACACTGCCGTTCAAAAGTTTTTGATCTGTAGGACTTTTTATGTCTTTAGAAGAAGTCTCTTACGCTCACCAAGGCTACATTTTATTTTATAAAAAATACCAACAAAAAAAACTGTAATATTGTGAAATATTATTAACATGTAAAATAACTGTTTTCTATTTGAATAATTGTAAAATATAATTTATTCCTGTGATCAAAGCTGAATTTTCAGCATCATTACTCCAGTCTTCAGTGTCACATGAACCTTCAGAAATCATTCTAAAATGCAGATTTGCTGCTTAAGAAACATTTATGGTTATTATTATTATCTGGTAAAACATTTTTTTCAGGATTCTTTGATGAATAGAAAGTTAAAAAAACAGCATTTATTTTAACGGAGCGTCTGTTCACACCAAGTGCAAATAGCGTGCTTTGTTGGCAAGTGGTGTTCGCACTAGCTCCGCCTAACAATGCCTGGGCCAAACTAGATTTTAAAAAGCACGTATTTCAACATCTTCAGTGGCGCAGTCAGTAGAGAGGAAGGCTTAAGGATCTTGGTTTTGACGTGATCGACTCGGGTTCAAATCCGCCTTATGCCGAGCTCACTCTTCTTGCTTTTCCCATCACCAGAGGTGGGTAGTAACGAATTACATTTACTTCGTTACATTTACTTGAGTAAATTTTTTGGGTAACTTGTAGCTACTTTTAGAGTATATTTAAAGATGGGTACTTTTACTCTTACTCAAGTAAATTTCTTGTGAAAAAACTATACTTTTACTTAGTTACATTCGGTGGCGTTCCTCCGCTACTGTCAAATGGTAATAATTATATTACATATTTCAAAATAAGTTAATATGACTTTCGCAAGTCTCGCGAAACGTTGGAGAGGCTGCTTCGCGAGAGGTGGCTATACGCATCACCCGCTTATATTTAGCGCACGTTTAGTCGGAAGATGATGGCCGAAGCAGAGGAAGATGTGTGTGAGCTACGGGAGGCAGATCACCCGTGGCCTCAAGTTCAGTCTATGATTTCACTCCAAGATATAGATTTCATAATGCGATGCATGCTGTGTGCACCAAAACGAACTGACATCTCAGCATACAAGAATTCCACCCTGAAAAGAACATGTAGCGGTAAGTGTCACAATGATGCCTATATTTGAACACTATTAATGGTCCTTTGGTAACTATGGGACATTTTCCCTTATTATAATACTATTTCACACACTGTCCGAGTGTTTTCCTCATTTGCGCTCTTGTGCAAGCAATGACAAATCGTTTGAATCCTCCAAACAACACATGTCCACGAACAAACGTTCACATCTGCACATTTACATATCCTTTTCTTCACAAAACGAAACAAATTGAATAGCCTAATGTGACGTCTTGCATTTATACACAAATCCGGACAGACACCTGTCTGAAGTGTAGAAAAAACATACAAATAAAAACGGTATTGTATTTTATTCCTACCTAAAGAATAGCCTATAGCCTATAAAAATATAAGAACAAAGTATGTTTTAAGAAGAGCTCTGGTTAGCCCAGCACACCATTAATTTACATTGTTTAACCATTAATCACACACACACACACACACACACACATGTTTGTTTTTGTGAAATGTGAGGACATTCCATAGGCGTAATGGTTTTTATACTGTACAAACCGTATTTTCTATCCCCTTACACTGCCCCTAAACCTAAACCTAACCCTCACAGGAGACTGTGCAGTTCACTTTCTGTGAAAAAAACCTCATTCTGTGTGATTTATAAGCATTTTGAAAAGTGAGGACATGGGGAACGTCCTCATATTTCACCCTCTTTTTGTAATACCTATGTCATACCCATGTCATTATACACATTTGTGTCCTGATATTTCACAAAAACATGCCCACACACACACACACACTCACACACACATATATATATATATATATATATATATATATATATATATATATATATATATATATATATATATATATATATATATATATATATATATATATATATATATATATATATATATAATAAGGTTCATTAGTTTACATTAGTTAACATGAACTAATAATGAACTGCACTTATAAAGCACTTATTTATCTTTGTTAATGTTAATTTCAACATTTACTAATGCATTATTCAAATATTGTTAACATTAGTTAATGCACTGTGAACTAACATGAATAAACCATGAACAGCTGTATTTTTATGATCTAACATTAACAAAGATTAACTAATGCTGAACAGAGGTGTTGTTCATGGTTAGTTCATGTTAACTAATGCATTAATGTTAACTAATACAACCTTATTGTAAAGTGTTACCGAGAGGTGTGTGAAAGCTCTCTAAGTAGCTTCTTATCAATCAGATCGAAAGTAACTAGTAACTAACTACACTGTAAAATCCAACAGTTGTTCTTACTAAGACTTTTTTAGTAAACTTTACTTAATGTCCAATAATTTGTTGACCTTACTTAAAACAAGTAAGTAATCTGAACTATTTGCATGCAATGCCTTTGCTACTTAGAAAACTCAAGTAAACATTACTTGACTGGTTTGAGTACCATTTTGCCAAAGCAAAAAAACAAGCGGGTGGACGGGCGGACGGGCAAAGTGTTTTTGAGGCGGGGCAATTTTTTCTAGACTTATCACTCATTTCCTCCACTTCTTCTCACCATAATTGTGATTAGTGTTCCCTTTGGTTGGACACTTGGAACTTCATTCATATTATAGTAATAAACTTCCTATTAATGCAGCAATGCAACAAGAAATTGATTTCAAAACAAGGGAAGTAATATATATATATATATATATATATATATATATATATATATATATATATATATATATATATATATATATATATATATGTAATATTTGTCCATTAATGATATAGAACACTATTTTTCATTTCAAATAATGACCTTTTAACATTTTTTTTGCTAATATTTATGGCATAACCTTTTAATTGAGTTGATATAATCCCTCTATGTTTGTCACAATATCATTTGGCCATGCTCGAGTGTGTCACACACACACACTTCAACATTCAGCATGCAAAACACAACAATGGTAACAAGGATTTTTTATTTATTTATTTATTTATTTTTATTATTAATACGACCTTTACTATTTTACTTGCTGTCATTATTGGGGTTATACTGACAAAAGACAAATAGTAAAATAAAGGCAAAAATAGTAAAACGAAGCAATTAATTTATTCATGCCACAATGCACTCTGGGAGTACACTTCCTCAGATCCCAGATAGAATTAAGTTGACAAAACTTAAACGGTTTAAGTAAGAACAACTTAATGCAATTAAGTAATGCTTACTTAATTGAATTAAGGCAACAACTTTGCACAATTTAATTAAGTAAACTGAACTAATTAGTTTTTACAGTGTACTTGAGTAGTTTTCTCATCGAATACTTTTTTACTCTTACTCAAGTAAATATTACGATTGTTACTTTTACTTGAGTAAATATTTCCGTAAGTACTTGTACTTTTTCTTGAGTACAGATTTTGGCTACTCTACCCACCTCTGCCCATCACATATCACATCGGAAAGGCATTTACTTTCAATAAAAGGAAGAAAATGTTCTAAAAGTGGAAATAAAGTGCCTAACGAAATGTTTAATAATAATAATAAAAGCTTTTATTGCATAGGGTTAGGGGTAGGGAGGGCTTTTATTGTCCCATTAAGGCGGCATCCATTTAATAATTTAATAAATATAATCATTTACACTCTCTGTTATTATTGCATCCTGTTAATGTACAACAATACTGAGGTGCAAATAGTATGTATCTGTCAAAATAGAGGATACATTGCATGTAGTACTATTTACACATATTGCAAAGAACTGCTACTTTTACATAGTGTAAATAGAATGTATCACTTTTTGCACTTAGTGTAAATAGCAATTATCGTTAAGAAAATATGCTATTTTCACTTAGTGTAAATAGCATCTATCACTGCTGCCTTATTTTAAATAGAATCTTTTATAACATTATACATATTTCACTGTCACTTTTGATCAATTTAATGCATCCTTGCTGAATAACGGTAGTACAATGTTGCAAAAGCTTTCTATTTCAGATAAATCCTGTTCTTTTGAACTTTCTATTCATCAAAGAATCCTAAAAAATATGATAATATTCATCATAAATGTTTCTTGAGCAGCAAATCATATTAGAATGATTTCTGAAAGATCATGTGACACTGAAGAACACAGGAATAAATTACATTTTAAAAATATATTCAAATAGAAAACTGTTGTTTTACATTCATAATGTTTCACAATATTACAGTTTTTTGTATTTTTAATCAAATAAATCCAGCCTTGGTGAGCATAAGAGACTTCATCTAAAACATTAAAAAATCTTACAGATCAAAAACTTTTGAACGGCAGTGTGTATATTAAAATCTTCAAAAGCTTTTTGGCTGGGACATGAACTGAATGTTTCTGGTGCTGTAGTGTTTAGTCATTGCAGTTGCGTCATTGAACCTCAGCTCATCTCCATCATGTTACTCATTTTGTCGACAGGATTTGCATCAAGCGCCGTCTGCTGGTCACAGAGTGCACTACCAGGTAAATGCCTCAACAGGGTTAGACAAAACTCAGTCAAATTCTGTTTTTACTCTTTGTACCTTGTCTGTATTTGTTGTCAGTATTTAGTGTTGTCTTGTACTGCATGTCACTGTTGTTTCCTGTGTTTTGTGTTTGTGCATTGTCATACGATATGCTCAAAATGTATTTTTCACGTTGGATGTATAAATTCAGTCCTGTCAAAACTGTTAATTCAGCCATCAGAATAGATTGTACTATTGCCATACAGCACCTCAAATTGAATTAAATAATTAATGTTGTAATGATAACTTAATAATAATGAAAAAAATATTCACATTAGAACATCTATCTATGAAATCTATTAATAAACGGTTATATCAGCAGTTAAATCTATTAACTTTGTACTCTAACTTAATACAAATAAATATTACCACTAAATATTCACATTCAAATTTAAATATATTAATTTTGTAATGATTACTTATTAAAACATATTCAGATCAGAAATTGAATCAACTTGATTCAGTGGTATCATCATAAAATAATTATTCATAAATATCTAGAATTTAAATCTAATAGTTTGTAATGATAACTTAAAATATTCACATCAGAATTTAAATCTACTAACTTTGCAGTGATGACAATAAAATAAATATCTAACATTATGATTTAAATATATTAATTTTGTAATGATAACTTAATAAAAATATTCAGATCAGAAATTGAATCAACTTGATTCAGTGGCATCATCATAAAATAATTATTCATAAATATCTAGAATTTAAATCTAATAATTTGTAATGATAACTTAAAACATTCACTTCATAGTTGAAATCCATTAGCTTCGTAATTTTAACTTAATAAAAAGAAATATTCACATCAGAATTGAAATCTATTAATTTCATAATGATAACTTAAATTAAAATTCTGATGTGAATATTTGTGTTATTAACTTTGTAGTGATAACATAATAAAATGAATATTCATAAATATATTTAGAATGTAAATCTATTAATTTTGTAATGATAACTTTAATATTCACATCAGAATTCAAATATATTAATTTTGTAATGAAAAAATAAATGTTAAAAATACACATTCACATTAAAAATGTAATTGTGTAATATTTGGAGTTGTAACATTTTAAATTGGAGCATAGTGGGAAATGAAGTAGTCTTCAACTGTGGTTAATAAAATAAAAGTTATTTAAATATAGTGATGTATAAATGAATGATACCCAAAAATACACAATATGTTGTTTATGAGTGAATCATACTGAAATTCTTACTATTGAAATATATGTATATACTATAATAAAAATACACCTACAATAGTTTCTACTTCCTTTTTGATTCAAATTCACTATCCTGTGATGCCTCAGTTCAAATTCAGGAATGGAATTAGGTTTTAAAACTGAACTCCTGTAATGTTTCCCGTGTCTGTTCTCAGGATGAGAGCGCAGGTTTGTCATGGCCGAGTTCAGCTCACAGACTTTCATCCAACTGGAGCTTCCTAGACTGTGAGTCTCTGCATCTGAACTGTGTTTCTATTCTCCATACTGTAAGAAGAGACATACCTTTTGCAAGTACAGTTAGTTTAAGTGTGTGTTCACACGCATGTTCGGTTCTTTTGGTCTTGATATTTTACACTTGGTTTAACTGCCTGGTCTAAACCATAGACTGTAAAAAAATATGGACGTAGTGTCCGTGACGTCACACATAGGGTTTCTGAAGAGCCGTTTTCGAAGCCTCAAAGTCGGCCGTTGCCATCTTGTCCGCGCATCACTTCCGGATAAAAGAAAATAGGCAAAGAGGCGGGACGTGGGTGGAGTTGAGGTGACTTGATGACTAACAGACGGCAGACAAACGGCAATCAACCTGTCACTCAAAGTGGCCACGCCCTTAATTATGCAGAACTTTAAGGCTTTATATAATGTAAATGAATGAGTTATAAAAAAATTCACCCCCCTCACAGTTGTCATGAAGGGCAAATTAGCCATATAGACCAAAGCCACAATTTGTACCAGTCTGTAAACATGTTTATTTCTGCTGTAAAGTTGGGCATTTTAACATGAGGCTCAATGAGATTCTGCTCCCTTCTGAAGCCTTCTAGTGGCCAGTCGATGAATTGCAGTTTAAGTCACTTCCGTATTGGCTTCAAGAGAAACTGGGGTTTGCTGCTTGGTCTAAACCCAAATTCGATTGCTCCCCACCCCCTCACCCCCCTCTCTACATTGGCCATTTCTCAATATGCGTTCTTAAGCGATCTTGAGTTCTTATGTTCTCGTACTACATGATCATCCACCATCGAAATTCAATTCCAATGCTCAAGAAGGCGAGAACAGAGGATGCATAAAAGTACTCGGATGTGTTCTTGATATCGAGGATGCATCAGACGCAGACTTGAGAGAATCACACATTTGAATAAGTGTGAACACCGAACCCTGATGTGAAAGATGCAACAGAGACCAAAAACCGGATGTGATGTCACAAGATGACCCTAAAAAGGACATAGTGCTCATTTTCTCATCATAGGAGAGAAAGCGCTGCTCTTGACCATTCAGTACAGGCATCAGAAACGCGTCTCCTCGCAGCAGATCTTTGTTTGTGTGTGATGGAGGGATTCCTGTCGCTGTTTTGACTCCATTTCACATTTTATAAGCTCTTCACGAGTTCTCAGCTGGTCAAAATACCATGTACGCACATGAAATGAGCGCTAATTGTTTTGGATGTTCAGTTACATCGCAAAATATATGTAATAAAGCCAGTTTTTTTTGTTTTGTATCTTTAGGTTCTGTGTTAAATGTGAATGCTTAGCAAAACAGGACTAGAGCAGTCACACCAGAGTTCAATCGAACCAAGTGTGACCACACCCTAAGACTGTGCGTCCACCAAAGCGTATTTTCCCAATTGTTTTCAATGGGAGCGCCACATTTCTATAACAGGAGCGTAACAAGGCGCTGACCGCGTTTTTCACACTGAAGCGCTGGGCATTTTTTACCGGTCGCTGAGAGTTGAAGAATGTTCAACTTTGGGTAATCCATATCATAGCACGCAAAGCGTCTCAGCTCATTTCCAGCAGTGGCTAAAAACGCTTTGGTGGACACAAGGCCTGAGGCTGCGTTTACACCAAACGCGAATAGAGCGTCTGGAGCGAGTGATTTCCATGTTAAGTCAATGGAAAGGCGTGTTGACGCGAATTTTAGCAGTAAGACTCGATTTCAAGTGCGAGATATGTAGCTAAACTAAACGTTTCATATTTGACAGCTGCTTTAATTCAAAAATGTTAAACAAATGACAAAAATATTCAGGCAAATGAATAAACTTGTCTAATTTCGCCATTTTGATTTGAAATAGGCCTATGTAATGTCATTTATAATAATATTAACAAACAAGAAATATTAACAAAGCCATTTTCTTCAGATTAGGCATAGTATGTGTAGTAATGAATATTAGTAATGAATGTGTGGAAATTTGTAAATGTAATAATTCCATTTGTAGCTCTCTGTAAATAAAAAAGTTCAGCTTTTTCAGACTGTATAGGGCATAATATTAGCAATGAATGTGTGCATATTGTGAATTGATTTAATACATTTAGTTACCTTTCCTGGTAGCCTTCAGTAAATTAACATGTATTATGAAAATGATTATAATATCCGTTAAACATTATGTTTACAGTCTTCACTGACGAACTTTATCAGTCATATCTGCTCACTGACATGGTTTTCAAGCTGTTGTTATCTAATTTTTTGGCGTTCAGAACATCTTAAAATGCACATATGTAGATCATGGAAATCAACATTTTCTCGGGGAGCAAGCCCCCGAACCCCCCTAACTACCTCACATTTACTAATGTGTTACCATTTTTTTTCATACCCTCACTGGGGGCTGAGCCCCCCTAAAATGAAAATCCTAGAATTGCCCCTGGTTTTAATACTTTTCAGGCGAGAATGTAAGTGTTTAAAGCTCACATCTGTGGTTTATTTATAAAGAGAGCAGCTATTTATAAAAAATGAGATCAGGCGATTACCGGGCGTTCAGGGCTCATTAACCCTCTGGGGGTCTTCAGTCATTTCTGACCCGAATTTTTTTTTTTTTTTTTATGTTAAAAATCGTAGCTTCATCTGAATGGTCCGAAACCTGGTGACTTTATTGGTACTTGGTATATGAACACACAAAAAAATTGGGGACAGGATTTGAAAAGTCTAAGTGGTCGTACAAAAAATCGGGTCAAAAATGACCCCCATAGGAAGTTAATGGGAAATTGGCAAAAATATGAAAATACAGAGTGTTTTTTGTGCATACAATCTACAAATCAGCCAGGATGCAGAAAAAAAGGACTCGACAGTGAAGGGGTGAATCTCTAAAACATCAAGAGTGCTAAACAGACAAAAAAACTCACACACACACACACACACACACAAAAACACAATTAGCTTTTGGAATGGCACGCGTTAATTTGTGCGTGCGTGTGTTTTTGTGTGTATAAGTGAGTGTGTGTGTGTGTGTGTGTGTGTGTGTGTGAGTTTTTTTGTCTGTTTTGCACTCTTGATGTTTTAGAGATTCACCCCTTCACTGTTGAGTCCTTTTTTTCTGCATCCTGGCTGATTTGTAGATTGTATGCAGAAAAAAATAATTTGTGAAAAACTGAATGTGTCTTTTTTTTTTACAACCACTTAAGACTTTTCAAATCCTGTCCCCAATTTTTTTGGGGGTGTTCATATACCAAGTACCAATAAAGTCACCAAGTTTCGGACCATTCCGATGAAGCTACAATTTTTTACATTATTTTATAAAACGCAAGATCCACTATAGTGGTAAAAATGTGCTATTGCGTGATAAAAATGCTCAATGTGTCCACCGGATGGCACCGATCTCATTTAAAAAATTGCTTTCATGAGGGCTAGGCTTGACTCTAAAATGAAATACAGCTTTAATTAAAAAAAAAAAAAAAAAAATATATATATATATATATATATATATATATATATATATATATATATATATATATATATATATATATATATATATATATATATAAAAAAAATTTGAAAAAAAAATGGGTCATAATTATTGCATAAATATTCATTATTAATCATAAAATTAAATCAAAACACCAAAAAAGAAAATAAAAAATATTATTGAACAAAAATATATTTCATTGATTTTACTCAAATCTTTTTTTATCTTAATCCCGCCCTCCGGGTCATTTTTGACCCGAAGGCCCTGAGTGTGACCCATAAATGAAAACCCCCAGAGGGTTAACCCCGACGAGAGCAGCCTTTCCTCGGCCAGTCCTTCTGACGCTCAGATGTCTCTGTAGTGGTTAAACATGAGATAGAATTCCTCTTGTGTGGATCTAACAGCCGATCTTTGGTCTCATGAATCTATAATTTGTTGTCTGCCAAATCGTTTTGACTGAAGGTGGACACGCGAATGGATTCAAAATGTTCAAGTGTCCAAATAAACACGGTAGACGCGTTGTTGACGCTCTATTCGCGTTTGGTGTGAACATAGCATAACTGTTTAATGCTAGCTCAATAAAAGCTATCTAACTGTATCGCCCCCTGGAGTTTTATGACCTCCACAGTAACACAGGAATGTGTTGTGATTTGTGTTGTGATTTGTGTACTTCAATAAAGTATGTAATAATCATCACTTCACTGTACATTGTGTTTCCAGCTACATCAGCCGACCGCTTTTATCGCATAGACAAGGCTCAGGTACGATGATACGGTATTATAATATGTATAGAGAATTATAAATAATATAGTGGACATTACTGCATAATGTGCACTTGTAATGTGTGTGCAGGAGCATCTCCACTTTGTGACTGAAATATGCCAGGATGAGGTTTTCATCCTGGACCACGAGGGCCCAGCGGTGAGCCAGGTCCGAGCTCCTGGGATGCCAGATGTGGTGGTGGAACCCAGTTCCAGGTGAGAATAATTGATCGCTCCTTTCAGTTTTATACTTCACTGCTCTGTGCAAATGCATACGCAAAGCTTACCAGTTTATTTCTGCTCTTGTTTCCTTATTGTAGTGTTCCCCTGACCTCAGACGAACAAGGTAAAGTACAAACGCAAGTATTTATTTGAAGTGGTGGAGAGATAATAAACAGGGCTGGACTGTTTAGAATTTCAACTCGGGGAGGTTTTCCTGTCAGAAGTCGTGAGGGATAAACCCATTGGTGATATCCTCAAAAAGGCAGCCAGAAATTCCTAAATGCCATGTCATAATTGTTAGGTGCTTACTATACCTTACGCATGAGTCTTACTCATAGTGTTGATCAAGCCAATTTTAAGGTGAAAGACAAAACAATTATAAAACATATATTAACCTTTTATATGAAATATATAATCTTGCACGTAACATCTTAAAGCCATTTGTATATATATATATTTTAAAACAGTTTTTTGATCTATGATAGGGCTTGGATAAAACAAAAAGCACAAATCAACAATAGCAAGAATTATACAGTAATTGAATACATATGATGAAAAACAGTATCACTGAAACCTTGTTTTTTTTCTAGCTCTATTGTCAGCTGCTGTTAAAGGAGACCTGTCGGCGGTGAGTTATTATTTGATTTGTACTGGTATTTTATTGAAACGAAAGTGGAAGAGTTTTCTAGAAGTGCCTGTTACCCCACATGACTCATCAGGGTGGTGCAAAATACCACATGATGCACTGTAACTTGCATAACCAGTGAAGTTTCTGTGGCAAACCAGTATTTGTTGTCGAATTTAAAGTAACCGTGCTCGCTCATATGCTGTTGACTCATTATCTGTCCCGTGTGTCACAGATGTCTGGCTCCTGCGGCTGCGGGGTTAGTCTGTTGGTGCGGGACTCTATGGGCTGCACCGCTCTGCACTTGGCCGCCCAACACGGCCACACAGAGGTTGTGAGTTTCATTTTGGAACACGGTGAGTGTTGGAACGAGCATCTGGACACGCACCCTCCTGTGTGCTTGCGTAATCAAAGTTCAAAGTTCATTTGTCATTTGCTTAACTGGGAGGGAAGGGAATTTCTTTCCCGTTTGAGATGCCATCACATCTAAGAGAACTTAAACCAAAGCCAGTAAATAACCATTTCTAAATATTTTTTAGTGGGTTTTTTATTTGAAGAAGAAGAAAGTACAAGCACACTTTTAAAACAAAAACTTTTAAATGTCAGTGACATTTTTAAATATGACATTTTTGGGGAAATAAAATCATTTATATTATATTATATGCATATACAAAGAAAAAAAAAGCTTTGTATGTGTTTAAATATCAAGTGACATTTTTAAATATGACTTTTTTTGAAAATAAAGTACAATTTTAAATATGTTTTAAATGTCCAAATACTTTGAGGAATTACATTTTTCTTTTTGTATTAGTAAGAATATTATTTATTTTGTGTGTGTACATATACAGTATGTGTGTGTATATTCAGGTTTTAAGGTAAAGGATGGGGTGAGTTTTAATGGGCTTTATTTTACATTACCATAAAAGGCAGAGAGCAAGGCAAAAGTCTGGGCATGACAGGACTATATACGGCAGGGTAGGACACAAGGGGTGCACACGTCGACGATCAAGCACAGAACTGCAAACACAATAAGAATAAATAGAGAGAGCAAACAAACCAGGTAATGAGGAAGGACATGTGGGGCAAATAAATCAATAAAGGGCTATGCGTGTGACGTCACCGTCAGCCAAAGTGACTGCAGTTACACCCACCGAGTGGCAAAAAGCATTGGTTTTCAGCGTGAATCCCGGGGGAAAAACACATCTAAATGGGAAAGAGCTTTGAGAATGACTACAAATAGATTAGAAACGTAGATTTGCAGTTATCATTTTGTGTCATATGTGGAATTTTGGGGTAAAATCATACCCTATATATTGCACTGACAACTCATCAGTTAAATATTTACCATATTCTTCAGCATGAGTGAATGTTTTTAAATAAACACTGACAAAAACTATACAAGTTTCAGGTCCAATATGACAATATATATAACATTGATATACAGTGGGGCAAAAAAGTATTTAGTCAGCCACCAATTGTGCAAGTTCTCCCACTTAAAAAGACGAGAGAGGCCAGTGATATTCATCATAGGTACACTTCAACTATGAGAGACAGAATGAGAAGAAAAAAAATCTATTTGCAAATTATGGTGGAAAATAAGTATTGGGTCACCTACAAAAAAGCAAGATTTCTGGCTCTCACAGACCTGTAACTTCTTCTTTAAGAGGCTCCTCTGTCCTCCACGCGTTACCTGTATTAATGGCACCTGTTTGAACTCATTATCAGTATAAAAGACACCTGTCCACAACCTCAAACAGTCAGACTCCAAACTCCACTATGGCCAAGACCAAAGAGCTGACACCAGAAACAAAAATGTAGACCTGCACCAGGCTGGGAGGACTGAATCTGCAATAGGTAAGCAGCTTGGTGTGAAGAAATCAACTGTGGGAGCAATTATTAGAAAATGGAAGACATACAAGACCACTGATAATCTCCCTCGATCTGGGGCTCCATGCAAGATCTCACCCCGTGGGGTCAAAATGATCACAAGAACGGTGAACAAAAATCCCAGAACCACACGGGGGGACCTAGTGAATGACCTCCAGGGAGCTGGGACCAAAGTAACAAAGGCTACCATCAGTAACACACTACGCCACCAGGGACCCAAATCCTGCAGTGCCAGACGTGTCCCCCTGCTTAAGCCAGTACATGTCCGGGCCTGTCTGAAGTTTGCTAGAGAGCATTTGGGTGATCCAGAAGAGGATTGGGAGAATTTCATATGGTCAGATGAAACCAAAATAGAACTTTTTGGTAAAAACTCAACTTGTCGTGTTTGGAGGAGAAAGAATGCTGAGTTGCATCCAAAGAACACCATACCTACTGTGAAGCATGGGGGTGGAAACATCCTGCTTTGGGGCTGTTTTTCTGCAAAGGGACCAGGACGACTGATCCGTGTAAAGGAAAGAATGAATGGGGCCATGTATCGTGAGATTTTGAGTAAAAACCTCCTTCCATCAGCAAGGGCATTGAAGATGAAGCGTGGCTGGGTCTTTCAGCATGACAATGATCCCAAAAACACCGCCCGGGCAACGAAGGAGTGGCTTCGAAAGAAGCATTTCAAGGTCCTGGAGTGGCCTAGCCAGTCTCCAGATCTCAACGCCATAGAAAATCTTTGGAGGGAGATGAAAATCCATGTTGCCCAGCAACAGCCCCAAAACATCACTGCTCTAGAGGAGATCTGCATAGAGGAATGGGCCAAACTACCAGCAGCAGTGTGTAAAAACCTTGTGGAGACTTACAGAAAACATTTGACCTCTGTCATTGCCAACAAAGGGTATATAACAAAGTATTGAGATGAACTTTTGTTATTGACCAAATACTTATTTTCCACCATAATTTGCAAATAAATTTAAAAATCAGACAATGTGATTTTCTGTTTGTTTTTTTCTCATTCTGTCTCTCATAGTTGAAGTGTACCTATGATGAAAATCACAGGCCTCTCTCATCTTTTTAAGTGGGAGAACTTGCACAATTGGTGGCTGACTAAATACTTTTTTGCCCCACTGTAAGTGATCATCCAGGATTTTGACCTACCTATATTGTATTTATATAAAGTGTTCACAGACAAATGTGCTTAATGTATACCCCCGCCGTTGAAATCAGGTTCATATAAATGTCAAGAAACATGATTCCTGTCTGCATGTCAATATCCATGGGTCACTGGATGTTGGGTAAGTTGTATAGGACACTATATGAAGTCCAGACTTTAGTTTAAACGGATAATAATTTGTTTCACTCACATTTAAATCCATTCATGCACTAGGCTCTTTTGCCACTCAGTCCGGCGGGAAAGTGACATCAGTGCATACCCTTTATAATCAGATAACAAGAAGGGTTAAAACAATAGACAGAAGAGCACATGACACATAGAAACATACATGACAAACATGAAAACAAGACCACATGGCCAGCGAACACAATCGCATCATATGGCCAGAAAAACACCAACCACATGCCAGAAAACACAAAACCAGAATAAAACAGAACTCTGACTGTATAGGAATAATTGACGACAGGCCGTTGAATTATTCAGTAAATGCATTATCACCTATTTGTCTAATAATTCAACAGCACGTAGTCAATTATTCTGCTTATTCTATGGTCACCACACCTCAAAAAATGTTTCCGATGATTTATTTTAAGAGTCAAGACATTTGCCAGGTGTTTGTCCTTAAAACGCTCTTGTGTGTAGGACTAATTTCTTACACAAACTCCAAAGACTGTGCGTCTCTCAACAGTGTTCGGCTATTACATCGCCAGTGAGAAAAGTCTTGTTGATTTTTACGTTTTTAAAACTATTTTACTGATAAAATCGTCAGAGCAGCGCTGGCAACATGTTTCTGTGCAAGTGTGTGTCCGTACTGTGTGTGTGTGTGTTTGATTGGGAGAGAGCGGGAGAAGTCAAACGTAAAACGTAAATTTTGTGGCAAAAAACATGGAAAAAATTTGTCGTTTTTATCCTATTGTTTACTATATTTCTTTTCTTGGTGAGTGTAGTTGTGGGGTTTGGTTGTTTTGCTGTTGTATGCTGTAAAGACATTTGAAATAACCTGCCTGATACTACTTTTGCCGTGCGTTTCCCTGAAAATAATTGCACACCTTAGAATGTTCGTCAACCAATCAGATTCAAGCATTCAACAGCCCTGTAGTATAAATATATATTAAACACATGCAGTTTTGATATCAAAATTCTGTTTCTTTCAGGGTCAAAGCTGATGTTGGACTTAACTGAGAGAGACACGTATGTAGTTGTGGATTGATCTTTTTATTTGTGTGATAGTGGCGTAAACTGCCATTATTAGTTTTTCCAATTTGTGTTTTCTTTTTTAGAGGTGACACTGCATTGCACAAAGCAGCTTCCCAGCAGCACCGTGATGTATGCAGGCGTCTGCTGGAGGCTGGGGCTTCCCCTAGCAAATCCAACTTCCTGGTGAGAAACTAATTGTGGTTTCCTCTTTGTCTCTGTGCGCTGTGACATGGCAGTTTTTAAACTTGGCGCGCCTTACCAAGTCTGATAACTAGCACAAACTGTGTTACATTTTTAGTAAAAAGGTAAAAAGGTATCTGTCCTACAGTGTTTTTTCTGCTTTACCACAGTAAAGGATGTGAATAGGTATAATAGACGTAATATAAGCAAATGAAAGGAAGATTTGGAAAGGAAACGAGATGTCCATGTCCAGTGGAATAAAGTGGAGTAGGCCTATTGTTAAAATTCGAATTGGGTGACCAGATCGCAAAACAGAATAAAAAAGCTGACAAAGCATTTGGCATGAATCTATATGTTTCCATGGCTTGCAAGTAACATTTAATTGCTAACCTAGTATTTATTTTGTAAACAAAGCTTTGTGCTTCACTCCTGTGGTAATATTCATGTAAAACAGCATTCACATACAAAAAAAAAAGTGTTTTGTTGGAAGGTTATAGGATTAGTTCACTTCAAAATTAAAATTTCCTGATATTTTACCCCCCATTCTTTCTTCAGTCGAAGTTTTTTGAGTAAAACATTCCAGGATTTATATTCACATAATGGATTTCAATTGCAACTAAAATGTTGAAGGTCCAAATCAATGCAGTTTCAAAGCGTTTTAAAGGGCTTCAGAGGTTCTGCGTGATCCCAGACGAGGAATAGGGTCTAAAAAAATATATATTTATATACTTTTTAACCTAAATTGCTCATCTTGCTCATCATCACACTAGATGTAGGCGGAAGTACCGCCCCATGTTTACAAAGCGCACATGCGAAGACTAATACAAACGCCCTTTAGCAAATAAAAGGTAAAACAACGATGTCAGACGATTTTGAAATTGAAGATGGAGTGTTTTTTAGTAAAGGGAGTTTGTATTAGTCCTCGCACGTTTGCTTGGGGCGGTACTTCTGCCTATGTCTAGCGTGACGTTTTCAACGTCCTTGAGCAATCACTCTTTTTTTTTTGACAATGGTGATAATTTCGCTAAATAAAGCCCTATTAGCACGAGATTAGTATTACATGGTGACCTCTAGTAATTCGTAATAATTGCGGAGGTCGTCTGTGATCTTAATCCCGTGCGAATCGGCCATGTCTGTAATTTGTAAAGTAAAAATTCCACCGCAAATGACCTACCATATTTCACCAAACGAACACAGAGGTCCTGTGATAACATTAGTCCCATGCAAATCGGCATCTCTGTGATTTGGCCAGGATTTGGAGGGTCGTATATTAATTTTGCAAGGTTTTTGTTTCTTGTGCGCATTTTTATCCATATTTCGCGAAGAATGGAGGCTGCATTCGTTATAAATGCCTGTGCGGCTGTGCACATTATACTTTCACTTTAGAATTAGAGTCAATTTGGGAGCGAATTGCTTGAAATGTGTGTTCAATATTAATGAAAAACACAAAAACAGAACGGTACAATGACAAGCTCGCTTAAATAGGAGCTTTGAAACCAAATCTTCCGCCGTCATATTGTCAGCTCCTCACTTGTGATAAATGAAATCTGGGGCCGGATTCACGAAAGATAAATTCTAAGAAGTTCGTAAGAATGTTCCTAAGTGCAATTCTTGAAAAATTCTCAAATATTTTCTTAAGAACATCTTAATTTTTTACTTAAGAAGAAAATAAATGGTGTTATTTTATTGAAAGGTATTACTGAAGACTCGCTGAATGAAAAACACCTCAAAGCCCGTCTTTTTGCGCTTCCTGCAGATTACCGTAGATGACATAAGTGTGCAGACTATTTTCGTTGTGACTGGCTTGACGGGAGTAAATCACTCAATGTCGTGTTTCAAATGTGCTGTGTCGATAAAATCAGTATTTTATAAGAGCCTAGCCGTTTATCAAGAACGCTCCTTGGGTACCAAAGATCGTCCGTTAGATCTACACAAGCCGAATCATATCTCAGAGACATCAGAGCCAGCGGCAAACGTCAGAAGGACTGGCCGAGGAAAGGCTGCTCTCGGCGGGGTTAACGAGCACTGAACACTCGCTGATCGCCCGCTGATCGCCTGGATCTCACGACTCCAAAAACGGCAGATAAAATTGTCAAATAGGCGCTCTCTTTATAAATAAACCACAGATTTAATCTTTTTAAACAAGTACATTCTCGCCTGAAAAAGTCTTAAAACTACTATTTGTGACACAATAACAGTAGTATTTTTAAATTACGTGGAGTTTCTCGTCCGCTATTGTCTTGCTGGTTGGTGCGAGCTGGTTGCTGGTTTTATACTCGTCCATATGGTACTATTAGTTATAAATATTATAGCTAGCTACTGCTATGTTGTAATGCTTGATATTTTTATTCGTTAAACATCTTACATTTTGGGTATTTAAGATAGGTTGGTGGTTATCCTAATTTTAAGAAATGATTTACGATGATTTTTAAGAACATTCTTTTCGTGAATATGAATAGTTCTTAAATTTTATCTTAAGAACAATCATAAGAAAAAAGATAAGAAAATTTTTAAGAAAAGTTTTTGGGAATACAAAATATTCTTTAAAATATTCCCCCGATTCCTGCTGCTGGTCTGTGCTCAGTTCAGTTTTTAATTGTAACGTCTGTTCTCTAACTGAACAAAATGATTTTTATTACTATGAAAAAATCGAAACGACGGTGGGAAAGTGATGCAACACCGACTATCGCAACAAGCCTAGATAACACATAGCAGCACGCGGTAAGGAACTGTTGTTTATGATATATCGTACAGCTATATCTATAACGAAAAAACATTTACATGTCTTGACATCATATCCGGGAGATCACAGGCTTTGCTTATCCCGTGCGAATGCGGATGGCGGGTCATTTCTAAATCACACGAGGTCCCCAGATAATACTCATCCCGTGCGAATAGGGCTTAAGACCCTACTCCTCATCTGGGATTGTGCAGAGCCCTTGGAAGAGCTTTGAAACTGCCTTGATTTGGACCTTCAACATTTTGGTTGCCATTGATTTTTGTGGAGAAAAATCCTGGAATGTTTTCTTTAAAAAAAGCGTAATTTCTTTTCGACTGAAGAAAGAAAGACATTAAAGGATTAGTTCACTTTTAAATAAACTTTTGCTGATAATTTACTCCCTCCCCCATGTCGTACAAGATGTCCATGTATTTCTTTCTGCAGTCGAAAAGAAATTAAGGTTTTGGATGAAAACAGTCCAGGGTTTTTCTCCATATAATTGACTTCAATGGGCTCCAAACGGTTCAAGGTCCAAATGACAGTTTCAGTGCAGCTTCAAAGGGCTTTAAACGATACCAGACGATGAATAAGGGTCTTATCTAGAGAAACGATCAGTTTCTGCGAGAAACCGAGCAGTATTTATGCTAATATTTTACCTCTTAACAGACGAACGCGATCGTCTCTGAGCTCCGCCATAACTTCCGGCAAGTAAGGTCAAATTAGATTGTGGTCATAGATGTAAACATACAGGGAGTGCAGAATTATTAGGCAAGTTGTATTTTTGAGGATTAATTTTACAACATTAATAATTAAACAACAACCATGTTGTCAATGAACACAAACTCATTAATATCAAAGCTGAATATTTTTGGAAGTAGTTTTTAGTTTTAGCTATTTTAGGGGGATATCTGTGTGTGCAGGTGACTATTACTGTGCATAATTATTAGGCAACTTAACAAAAAACTAATTTATACCCATTTCAATTATTTATTTTTACCAGTGAAACCAATATAACATCTCAACATTCACAAATATACATTTCTGACATTCAAAAACCAAACAAAAACAAATCAGTGACCAATATAGCCACCTTTCTTTGCAAGGACACTCAAAAGCCTGCCATCCATGGATTCTGTCAGTGTTTTGATCTGTTCACCATCAACATTGCGTGCAGCAGCAACCACAGCCTCCCAGACACTGTTCAGAGAGGTGTACTGTTTTCCCTCCTTGTAAATCGCACATTTGATGATGGACCACAGGTTCTCAATGGGGTTCAGATCAGGTGAACAAGGAGGCCATATCATTAGATTTTCTTCTTTTATACCCTTTCTTGCCAGCCACTGTGGAGTACTTGGACGCATGTGATGGAGCATTGTCCTGCATGAAAATCATGTTTTTCTTGAAGGATGCAGACTTCTTCCTCTACCACTGCTTGAAGAAGGTGTCTTCCAGAAACTGGCAGTAGGACTGGGAGTTGAGCTTGACTCCATCCTCAACCCGAAAAGGCCCCACAAGCTCATCTTTGATGATACCAGCCCAAACCAGTACTCCACCTCCACCTTGCTGGCGTCTGAGTCGGACTGGAGCTCTCTGCCCTTTACCAATCCAGCCACGGGCCCATCCATCTGGCCCATCAAGACTCACTCTCATTTCATCAGTCCATAAAACCTTAGAAAAATCAGTCTTGAGATATTTCTTGGCCCAGTCTTGACGTTTCAGCTTGTGTGTCTTGTTCAGTGGTGGTCGACTTTCTGCCTTTCTTACCATGGCCATGTCTCTGAGTATTGCACACCTTGTGCTTTTGGGCACTCCAGTGATGTTGCAGCTCTGAAATATGGCCAAACTGGTGGCAAGTGGCATCTTGGCAGCTGCACGCTTGACTTTTCTCAGTTCACGGGCAGTTATTTTGCACCTTGGTTTTTCCACACGCTTCTTGCTACCCTGTTGACTATTTTGAATGAAACGCTTGATTGTTCGATGATCACGCTTCAGAAGCTTGGCTATTTTAAGACTGCTGCATCCCTCTGCAATATATCTCACTATTTTTGACTTTTCTGAGCCTGTCAAGTACTTCTTTTGACCCATTTTGCCAAAGGAAAGGAAGTTGCCTAATAATTATGGACACCTGATATAGGGTGTTGATGTCATTAGACCACACCCCTTCTCATTACAGAGATGCACATCACCTAATATGCTTAATTGGTAGTAGGCTTTCCAGCCTATACAGCTTGGAGTAAGACAACATGCATAACGAGGATGATGTGGTCAAAATACTAATTTGCCTAATAATTCTGCACTCCCTGTAGATGCCTCATTAGCGACTGCACGGATCAGTAGAATGAGGCATCTACTATCGATATATCTGTGACCACGATCTAATTTGACCTTACTTGCTGGAAGTTATGGCGGAGCTCAGAGACGATCGCGTTCGTCTGTTAAGAGGTAAAATAATAGCATAAATACTGCTCGGTTTCTCGCAGAAACTGATCGTTTCGCTAGATAAGACCCTTATTCATCGTCTGGTATCGTTTAAAGCCCTTTGAAGCTGCACTGAAACTGTCATTTGGACCTTGAACCGTTTGGAGCCCATTGAAGTCCATTATATGGAGAACAACCCTGGACTGTTTTCATCCAAAACCTTAATTTCTTTTCGACTGCAGAAAGAAAGACATGGACATCTTGGATGACATGGGGGTGAGTAAATTATCAGCAAAAGTTTATTTAAACGTGAACTAATCCTTTAACATCTTGGATGAGATTGGGGGGTGAGTAAAATATCAGGACATTTTCATTTTGAAGTGAACTAATCCTTTAAAGTTTACCGGCACAGCCCTATGTCTCTGCAAGAAATAGCACTAGCAATAGTACTAGTGTATAAGAACAACTATGCTCGGTGCTCACATTTCTGCCATTGTCCTTTTAGGGTAAAACTCCCAAGGATTGTGCCCTGGACGCCGGGAACTCTGAGTTGGCGTCCCTCATGGAAAGCCAGCCGGTAGCTGAGCCCGAGGCACACGAGGATCTGGAGACGGCTGTATGAACGGGCTCACGTGCTTAGTGTTAGGAAGATTTTTACCCACAGAAAGTGGCCGTCAGCACTCCTCCACGCGTCTGCTCACACTCGAACGAGAGAGCTTGAAGGGGGGAAGAGAGAGAGAGGTGTATCGAGAGCGCCTCGGGCTGAGAAAGGCCTCGGTGAACAGGAAACTGTCTAGCTGTTGTTTTTCCACTGAAGTCGCTGTGGGGTTTATTTTTTTTCAATTGTAGGCTCTGACCTAGCATTTATTTATTGCTCTTATTTATTATAACTATTTATTCAAAGATGGATTGGGTTTTGCCGCATCACCGGTTAGGTTTAGAGACACAAAAGACGTGCTTTTGTGCATCATGTCGTGTGCCAAAGACGCACAGATGGGAAAAACATCTTCTGGTCATTGGTTTGTTTGAGGGAGGATGATCTTCCCAGAGATTTTAAACTCAATCGGAAATCTACTGACACATCTACTGACTTTACACAATCTGTTTCCTTCTGATTTGTTCGTGTGCCGTTACAGTGGCGTGATTGTGAAATGATCTTACGACGACGAGAAAACAGCTGAGCCATTTTCAATGCAATATGAATGGATGACATTTGTGCATTTATCTATTTAATATTACATTACATTAATGTTTCAAGACAAGCAAAGGAACCGGATGCGTTTGTTTCCATTGATGGCAGCTGATTTTGGGCTCCATTATGAGGTCGCGTTGGACAACGCTGGCCTGCGGAGAAGAAAGACTAAACCAAATGAACGCAAGAAAGACACTGACGCGAGTTGTACCATGTCCTTAGTCCTGTACCATGTCAAATCACTAACGAGGGGAAATGCATGAAAACGGCTGCCTGTAGGATCGCGCTGACACGAGAGATCTGCTGTGTTATCTTGTATTATCAGTTGAGATTTTAACACATTATTGTGCATGGAATTTTTGTTACCTCTCTGGATGTTTCTACCCCTCAGTGATTATGTAATGAAATGGCATTATCTCTTCTTTTTTTAATTTGATTTTAAGTTATATGAAAATTGTTCAGTGGTTGTATTTTTGCTTTTTTTTTAAGTCTTTTAAAAGATGGGACTATACTTGAATGTTTTAGTTTTTTCTAATTTCTAAATATCTATTTTAGGTGTGTATGAGGTCACGGGGTGAGTAGACATGGCGGGATTTGACAGATATCACGTTGCACAAGCTCAAAAAAATAACTGGGAATGTTTTCTCATTAAAGGGCAGTCGGATGGAAAGCACCAGTGTTTTGTGTGTGTTATGGACATTCTGATGTTACAGAAACTACTGTAAAAAATAAATAACATACATTGTCTGCACTCTTGACTCAACTGACCCCAAGTATTATCTTTCGTCCCATGTCCTAAATGCTGTTATGCAGTACTCTTTACATTCTATTTAAACTTATAAGAGACTGTTTAGGGTCTGTTTTAAGGGATAATAGTTTAGCATGATTATTCATGCCGCCTATTCCATGCAATTAAAGCATATAAAAACGTAGCCTTAGCCAATGAATCAAGCACTATTTATAGTACACAAAGAGCTAAGATGATAACATAAAGCATGTGATAATGCAGAATAAGTTGATGAGGTTTTACGAGGGAAATCGATGAATCATGGTTGTGTTGTGACTCAGGGTGGCTCCGCCCAGTGCTTTTAAAAGGCTGACCTTTCGGTCTTCTCCCACATAATACCACTGGCAGTAAACAACGAGTCATGTAAGTGTTTAAACTTTCATTATATTTATTCACATAGAGAACATCTTAACCGTGACTGTCTCATACTGTTGTCCTGTTTTTCTTAAAGATGATTGTGTACGTTTAGTTCACACTTCCGTCAATTTCGTCGAGAATGCTCAAAACATTTTGTAATGCGTGTGATTTGTGTCAAAACTTGCGGAAATGTATAAAGTAGACGGCACACAAACGTTTTGAGTTTATGTAGAAGTTTAGGGAACATGCCCAGGCACGTCACTCTAGCGTTATTTGTTTACTCTATTTACGCAGTGACGGCGAGAACGAAATCTACCGCAAATGTGTCCGTTTCATGAATAAACGTACCGATAAAATCCCTTGCATGTTAAGTTAAATGCACGTTAAATTAATATATATTCAAATAATACGCCTAAGCTCGACACTTGTCATTGCAAGTATATGCAGGTTTTAGTTCGTTTTTGCCAACAACGTTATTAAGTTAGAATACTAACGCTAACTCTTTACGTTTAATGACATTTCAACATAACCTCATAAGGTTAAATTAAGCTTCTGGTTGTTTATGTTTTCGTGGAATTTAAACTTTTAAAATATATGATATTTAAGAATGTTAAAAGTTAAATTAAGCTCCTGATTTGTCATTTAAATTTGTGCTTAGTCATGTTTCCTCATGTAAAGTTTTACAGATAAATAAATGAATAGGAATTTGAAAAATGTGTAAAATGATGTATATCCACATGAGCGGGTGACTCCATTCATATCAGTAGTCTATAAAAATCAGTTTTACAGTACTTAATGTGGTGTATTACTCAATTATTAAAGGGACAGTTCACCCAAAAATGAAATCTCTGTCATTTGCTTACCCTTAAGTTGTTCTGTATGAGTTTCTTTCTTTTGCTGGAGATATTTTGGTAAACAAACAGTTGCTGGTCCCCATTGACTTCTATAGTATGGGGGGGAAATACTATGGGGACCATCAACTGTTTGGTTACCCACATTTGTGACCCTAGAGTAGACCACAAAACCAGTCATAAGTCGCATGGGGATATTTGTGGCAATAGCCAACAATACATTGTTTTTTTAATGCCAAAAATAATCACTAGGATATTAAGTAAAGATCATGTTCCATGAAGATATTTGGAAAATTTCCTACTGTAAATATATCAAAAATGTATTATTAGTAATATGCATTGCTAAGGACTTAATTTGGACAACTTTAAAAGGCTATTTTCTCAATATTTTGATTTTTTTGCACCCTCAGATTTCTTATTTTCAATTATCTCGGCCAAATATTGTCCTATCCTAACAAAACGCTTATTTTTTATATTTAAAATGACCCCGTTATGACTGGTTTTGTGGTCCAGGGACACATTTTTCGAAATATTTTCTTTTGTGTAAACGCAAGGGAGAAATTCATCCAGGTTTTGAACTTGTGGGTGAGTAAATAAGTTTTAAAGTGAGTTTTAAGTAAATAAAAATATATATATTTTTGGGTGAACTATCCCTTTAATACTACTCAGTAAATGAAAGTTATACTGAGTGCACCTATAAAGATTAGGTTGCACTCAACTGGCTGATCTCAGTGTTTTGATGAAGTGTTGATAACTGACCAGGGATCAGCAGCAGAGCAATGGGGATGTCCAGATTCCTGCGGAGGACAGCCCGGAGTTCAGACTCCTTGTGGCGTACACCCGCAAGAGACGACCCATGGACACCCGTCTGCAGCAGGACATCCCAGAGTCTGAGCCGCCTGAACTCCGTAAAGCAAAGAAAAAATCCAGAAAGAGATTGAGATTATCTTTCCTTTCGAAATGCATTAAACCCAAGACCGATGATACACCTGTACGACAGCCAGCGATGCTAGGTGAGGGCGAAATATAACATCAAACGTTCTCTATAAAGTGAGACTGTGGAGATTCCAGAGTAAGATGTGATATCATCTCTCCTCTCAGAATCCGATGGGAAGGTGGATGAGATGGAAAACATGGTCAGTGAATTGACACAGATCTCAGACTCCGTGCACTTCAGTCCATGTGAAATAGAATCGGATGGTGATGGTGAGTTGAAGCTCATTCTTCTCTTTTGATTTCTGCATCTGATCTAAGTTTGAGCTGTCACGAGTTGTTTCATTCGGAGAAGATTGCAAACTGAACTTCTCATTTCTGTTGTCTCCGCAGACGTTGTGCAAAGGCTGGCGGAGCTCCTCAGGGTTCACGGCGATGAGCTGGATGAAAAGGTCAGTGGAAGAATGTCATTTAATGATGAGGTGTTAAACCTGACCACCAGGTGTCTCTGCAAACACACTCACCTGCATTTCAATGGTGTCCATTGAGCCTATTTTTATAGTACATAATGTTTTTCTATCCCTTTACTAATAACATTTTTTAACTGCGCTGTTGATTCGTATTGAACTGCACAATAGAAGTATATTCTATAATTTAGGGTACATTTCACAAAAAAAATGTTACAGACAAACTGTATCCCACTTCATACACTGAATAAGTGCTACACTTTTAGTGACTTATTTTGTGGTATTTTCTGCCATACAGTCAGGCATAACATTATGAACTACTATTGTGTTGGTCCCCCTTTTGCTTTTTTGCCCTGACCCATCGAGGCATAGACTCCACTAGACCCCTGAAGGTGTGCTGTGACTGGCACCAAGATGTTAGCAGCAGATCCTTTAAGTCATGTAACTTGTGAGGTGAAACTCCATGGATCATTTGTTCAGCACATCCCACAGATGCTCGATTGGATTGAGATCTGGGGAATTTGGAGGCCAAGTCAACACCTCAATCTCGTTGTTTTGCTCCTCATACCATTCCTGAACTATTTTTGCTTTGTGTCCGGGCGCATTATCTGCTGAAAGAGCCACAGCCACCAGGGAATACCGTTTCCATGGAAGGGTGTACATGGTCTGCAGCAATGCTTAGGTAGGTGGTACATGTCAAAGTAACATCCACATGGAAGGCAGGACCCAAGGTTTCCCAGATGAACATTGCCCAAAGCATCACTGCCTCCGCCGGCTTGCCTTCTTCCCATAGTGCATCCTGTGCCATGTGTTCCCCAGGTAAGCGACACACACGCACCCGGCCATCCACAAGATGTAAAAGAAAACGTGATTCATCAGACCAGGCCTTCTTCCATTGCTCCGTGGTCCAGTTCTGATGCTCACGTCAGCACGGGTACCCTGACTGGTCTGCGGCTATGCCGCCCCATACGCAACAAACTGTGATGCTCTGTGTATTCTCACACCTTCCTATCAGAACCAGGATTAACTTCTTGAGCAATTTGAGCTACAGTACGTGCATCAATGAGCCTTGAGCCGCCCATGACCCTGTCGCCAGTTTATCACTGTTCCTTCCCTGGAGCACTTTTGATAGACACTGACCACTGCAGACCGGGAACACCCCACAAGAGCTGCAGTTTTGGAGATGCTCTGACCCAGTCGTCTAGCCATCACAATTTGGCCCTTGTCAAACTTGCTCAAATCCTTAAGCTTACCCATTTTTCCTGCTTCTAACACATCAATTTTGAGGACATAATGTTCACTTGCTGCCTAATATCCCACCCACTAACAGGTGCTGTGCGGAAGAGATAATCAGTGTTATTCACTTCGTATTGGTCATAATGTTATGCCTGATTGGTGTATGATTATGTCAGATATTTGTGTAAAATTCTCAGCATGGTCACAAAGGACAAGATAATTTTTATCATGAATATATCGGTTTCAGTTCCCTTATTCTCTGTTCATCTGTTGCCGTTGTGTTTGATTTGGTCAAATTCATTATCTCATTTAGTTCTTTGTGTTTCTCTGTGCATGTAGCCTTCAGCTTCACTGGTTTTTGTCAGTGTTTGTGGTTGTTCTGTTTGAGTGTTTCTTATCTCGGAATCTCTTCTGCAGATCAAGGCAGACAAGGGCTTACACGAAACGCTGCAATCCTCTTTCAAGTATGGCTTCTTCAAGAAAGTGATGGACGCTTTCTGTAGAAGTGTCACTGTAGAACTGCCAACAGAACAGAAAGACCAGAAAGTTGACGTGGCTCTGATTTGTGAAGCCACCAGTCAACTCTATGGCGTCAACTATCCAATGACCCGTGTCATGGGCTTCGGTGCCAAGTATCTACAGGAAAATTACTCCAAGTGGATTAGCAGAAACATGCATGTAGGCGATGTAAGTGACCGTATAAGTATTCACAGCAATCTGGCCTAATAACAGGATGAGTCTTGAGTCACGGTGGCATTTTCCCTCTCACAGGAAGAAGCTGGAGATGACGAGGAGGTCCAGTGAGCTGACCAGATGTTGTCCTCGCATCACAGACGGACACTTCATTCACTGGAAAAAAGGGCTTTAAAATGAAAATTCTCTCAAAGCCTGAGAAATGTCTTATCGCAAAGCTCCACGATCCGGCATCTGGGATCTACAGGTGTCCAGTGAGCTGACGAGATGTTGTCCTCACATCATGGATGTCTTTCTCAGGGGCACATAGACACTTTATTCACTGGGAAAAGAGCTTTTCCAGCGTACCGGCAGGGATCTTTTTTTTTTTTTTACTGGGTCCTCTGAACACCTGAGGACAAAAAAAAAAAGAGTCAAATATAAATGTACGTACACCAAATGTCATTAAGAGTGCTATGGATACTACCTTAACTTAATGCATTAAAAATCAGGATCCATCATTCCCATAATTTTTTCATTTATTTAACGAGGCATCCAAATTATGTTTTGTCATTTTGTTAAAACTATTTTTGTTTTGAAATGAACGTATTTGAGATATTTATTTACTTTAGTCTAGAATGCAATTGCCATTGATGCTATGAAAAATGTTCTGCCTAAATATATTTTTTCAACGTTATAATAAACAACTTTGATATCTGTCATTTTGTATTTTGGTCATTTTTTTGACTCTCTCTCATTTTGTCTAATATTTTCTTTACTACACTATATGACATTATAGAAACCTTTCAATTTAATAGGCTTCCAGTAATTTCTGAGAACAAATGCTTTACAGGAATGACTGGAATAGACAAACCAGTTTATCAGAAAAGGGTGTATGTGTTTTTTTTGTTGTTTTTTTTTATCAGTGAAAGGTCATTGATTACCCACATGGTTTAAATATTATATTTCAATAAAATGTAGTTTTATTAATGTCTTTCACGAGTTTGTGTGCCCATATAATCTTAGTGAAAGTGGTAGACAGATTTGGCTTGCTGTCTGCTATAGAGGGGCTCGGAGAGGATATTATACCCAAGGTCCAATTGCCCCACTATAACAGGCAAAATTGTACAAAAAGGAGGAGCTGGGGAGGAGGGGGGATGCTGCAAGAACTAACAACGGGAAGATGTAAGCTGCTGGTTTATTACCTTGGTATTAAATGGAAGATTAGATTGGCGTACTCCTCCCGATATCACGTTTAATAACTTCACATACACTGTAAAATCCAACAGTTGTTCTTACTAAGACTTTTTAGTAAACTTGACTTAATGTCCAATGATTTGTTGCACGACCTTAAAACAATTAAGTAATCTGAACTATTTGCATGCTATGCCTTTGTTACTTAGAAAACCCAAGTAAACAAGACTTGACTGGTTTGAGTACCATTTTGCCGAAGCAAAAAAACTAAACAAAAAACAAGTGGGTGGGCGGGGGAAGTGTTTTTGAGGCGGGGCAATTTTTAATAGACTTTTCACTCATTTCCTCCACTTCCTCTCACCATAATTTTGATAGTGTTCCCTTTGGTTGGGCACTTGGAACTTCATTCATATTATTGTAATTCTCTTCCTATTAATGCAGCGATGCAACACGAAATCATAGTTATTTGATTTCAAAAGAAGTGAAGTAATTAATTATATATATAAATATTTGTGAATTAATAATATATAACTATATATAATATAGTATATAACATATATAACATCTCTGGAAGATATTATTGAACATGTATTTAACCATAACAAAAGTAAATTTCTTACTTAAGTTTAGTTTTCATCTCTGTTTTTTGTGTTTACTTAAAATAAGACAAATCTGATATTATTTTAATCTGTTATTTAAGTTTTCTTTAATGCTGATCTAACAGCAGAAGACACGAGCCGTGGTTTAAATCCCAGTTGTGCAGATGGGATGTGTTGTAACACTGCGTTACAATGAGCCCCTATTAGAAATATGCCATTATATTCTATACTTTTATGAATTCTTTTGAGAAACCATGAGAAAAGGGTGAATAATGACTGAGAGTTAATGTTCAGAAATTATTAATTATTATTATGCAATTAAATTATGCTGTAAAGCTGTATTTAGCGATGTGTTTGTAGTCAAACTCAAAAATGCTTATATTTTAAATGATTAGAAAATGCCATTATTTTAAAAAGTTAATAATTGTATTTTGTTGACAAAATATTGTAGTTTGTCTTGTATATTTTTTTGATTATATCAGGTAACATTTGAAGCTGTTATTTGGTCATGTTACATTGTGCCCCACCACATGTTCTAATGTACCCCTCCAACGGGGCATGTTGTCACATTTCACTTCCATTATTTCGGGGTAAATCAAGAAAAAAGTATACACTGTATTAATGAAACAAAACCACGTAATTGTACTAGACATGTGTGCAATTAATGTGGGAAACAATAAATTCTCTGAACCCCAAGTGGATTTACACAAACTGAGATGTTTTGTGCGTTGAAAGCGTTAGGTTGTGCCCCGCTCTCCCCCTATTTTAATTCATTGAAGAGACCACATTAGGTCAACTCAATTAAATTGAGTTCTCAGTTTCCCCATTACTCAAATGAATCGAGGGAATCACTTTCCTCAAATCATTTGAGTAGTCTCAACTTATTAGGGTTTACAGTGACATATAGTGCATCATGTTCGTCTAAATGAAAATGAGACGTTTTCTTGGGAACTAAAAATACTGGGTTAAAAACAACTCAAGTTGGGTTGAAAATGGACTAACCCAGCAATTGGGTTGTTTTAACCCAGTGAATGGGTAGTTTTAACCCAGCGGTTGGGTTAAATGTTTGCTTAAAACAACCCAATCGCTGGGTTAAAACAACCCAATTGCTGGGTTAGTCCATTTTCAACCCAACTTGGGTTGTTTTTTAACCCAGCATATATTAGAGTGTAGCTGAAGTAAAGTTTAAGTTTTATTTTAGCTCAAGTTTATTTTCTGGTTCTAGCTTTAGTTAACTATAATCTTCCTTCTGATTTGATCTGATAACTATGGGTGTCTGCGCGAGTGCGCGCACACGCATCTTGGCGAAACATGACACGCGCGCTGTGCACCTGTCTTACCTGCTTGAGCACCAGTCCTCCGTCTCGAGAACTTCGGCCAAATTCCTTCAAAGCCTGAGAAATGTCTTATCGCAAAGCTCCACGACCAGGCATCTCAGATCTACAGGTGCTTCTGTGTTTCCTCTGGCGCACTTGGTAACGCTGTCATGATGCATTACAGTAGGAAGTACTCGCCAACGCGCCACTGTGCCGTCGGGACGCCGCCAGCGGAGCCGCAGCTGAACCGACTACCGACCTTTCGGGTGGAAGAAGTTGACCTGATGGAGAAGAATTCACCTAAAGGCAAGTCCAGAATGCGCGTGAAGGTGAAGGCGGTGAGGAGAGCTCCGTCTCCCCAAAGGCCACGCGTCTCTCCAAAGCCCGTGAAAAGCGACGCGCTGCCGATGGTGGCGGAGAACGGAGGAGCCGGACAGCGGTCTAGAAAGAGGGGCTTCAAACCCCCAGATGTGAGGACGATATTCGACCCGCGCGTGAAAGTGGAGAGAGGAGAAGGACACTCGTTTTGTGCGGGCGCGACGTTCGCTTGGTGCGATGTGTGTTGCTCGTACATCTTTCAAGATGGCTTGACATGCACAGGTGAGAACTTTATATTAGCCTTCTACATATTTGACCATTATATGAATACAGAGAGGTAGGCTAATCAATTTCAAACAATGTTATTTGTTTATTATAAATTAATATATTAGTCTAGAAAAGGTTAAATCTCCACTATTGTGCTGTTCAAGGGGAATTAGCCTACTTTTTATGTTTTTAGTTGTATTGTAAGTCACTTTGGATAAAAGTGCCAGCAAAATTGAATTATATAAAAGGCCTAATATTTCATAAACACATCATGAACTCAGTGCACGTTCTTCCTCACACACTCATCTACAGGCATGTGGACGAACTGGTTTGGGCTTTTAAATTCCCTGAGTTGCACCTTCAGCACCCACGCTTATTTTACAGTACATATGTCACAAATATGTCTAGTATTTTTACACGACAATGCGGAAGTCAGACCTAATCATCATTCATTTAGGACTCAAATGATATGCACTGAAATGGTCGCCGGCAATGGCGGTTGACATTTTCATTCCTGACTGAATACCTTGCATTGTTTTCAGCAGTGAAAACATTCCTAAAAATCATATGCAAAGCATTATCTGCTTCCACCCACAACCAAATTTGTATTGTTCATTCCTTATCACGATCATGTGTATTTGCTAGTGTGTTTTTGATCAAGAGACCCAAATGTTCCCCAAATCAATCTCCTTATATGGCTCTCTGTGTCACTTGACTGAGGTTGTACATTCACAAGAGTTAACTCAAATGGAACAACTGGACACATTTTCACTGACTCGAGTGATCAGGTAATTGAGAGCGAGAAAGCCTCTGGCTCGGCTGATTAGGTTGAAAGCCTGTTTTTAGAGCAGCCATCCAATGTTCAAGTCGACTAGCCTTTCATTTTGTCATTAGTACATTTTAAGGGGCCACTTACAGATGCTGGAATATGTGGACAGAGAAAGTGCACTCTAACTTGTGTTATGTGAGAGCAGGTTTGTGTAGTGTTTATGTGGGTTATTGACCATGTTTACAGTAGAGTACATATTAGAGTAGACTTGAGTAGTTATATATACAGTTGCAAGTATGTCAACCGCTTGCGGAATCTGTGAAAATGTGAATAATTTTAACAACATAAGAGAGATCAGACAAAATGCTTGTTGTTTTTTACTAAGTGCTGTCCTGAAGAAGATATTTTACATAAAACACGTTTACATATAGTCCACAAGACAAAACAATAGCTGAATTTATTAAAATGCCCCTGTTCAAATGTTTATGAACCATTGATTCTCAAAACTGTGTGTCATGACCTGGATGATCCACGGCTGTGTGTGTGTGTTTTGTGGTGGTTGTTCATGAGTCTCTTGTTTGTCCTGAGCAGTTAAACTGCCCCACGTTCTTCAGAAAAATCCTCCAGGTCCTGCACATTCTTCAGTTTTCCAGCATCTTTTACACATTTGAACCCTCTCCAGCAGGGACTGTGTGATTTTGAGATCCATCTTTTCACACTGAGGACGACTGAGGGACTCAAACACAACTACTAAAAAAGTTTGAAACATTCACCGATGCTCCAGAAGGAAACACGACGCAAAAAACGTATTGAATTTGAAGATCAAGGTAAATTGTACTTAATTTGTCTTCCAGGAAACATTTAAGTATCTTCTTTTGTTTCCGAAGAGCAGTACTAAATGAAACAACAAAATAAGTAAAATTTGGACATCTTCATCCTGTTCAAAAGTTTTCACCCCCGGCACTCAATGCGTTGTGTTTCATTCTGGAGCATCAGTGAATGTTTCAATCTTTTTTTAGTAGTTGTGTTTGAGTCCCTCAGTCGTCCTCAGTGTGTAAAGATGGATCTTAAAATCATACAGTCATTTCTGGAGAGGGTTCAAATATGAAAAAGATGCTGGAAAACTGAAGAATGTGCAGGACCTGGAGGATTTTTCTGAAGAACATTGGTCAGTTTAACTGCTCAGGACAAACAAGAGACTCATGAACAACCATCACAAAACACACACACAGCCGTGGATCATCCAGGTCTCGACACACTCACACACACACACACACACACACACACACACACACACACACACACACACACACACACACACACACACACACACACACACACACACACACACACAGCCGTGGATCATCCAGGTCACGACACACAGTATTGAGAATGGTTCATTTTAATAAATACAGCTTTTTTTTGTCGTGTGGACTACATGTAAACATTTTTTATGTAAAATATCTTATTCAGGCCAGCACAAAAAAAAACGCATTTTGTATAATCTCTTATTTTGTTCAAATTATTCACATTTTCACAGATTCAGCAAGCGGTTCACATACTTTTTCTTGCAACTGTGTGTGTGTGTGTGTGTGTGTGTGTGTGTGTGTGTGTGTGTGTGTGTGTGTGTGTGTGTGTGTGTGTGTGTGTGTGTGTGTGTGTGTGTGTGTGTGTGTGTGTGTGTGTGTGTGTGTGTGTGTGTGTGTGTGTGTGTGTGTGTGTGTGTGTGTGTGTGTGTGTGTGTGTGTGTGTGTGTGTGTGTGTGTGTGTGTGTGTGTGTGTGTGTGTGCGTGTGTGTCTTTATATATACATGGGTGTTAAATGATAAATCAAGATATTTTCCGGTTTATATAAATCTAAATAAGACAGAAAGAATATGCTTGTATAAAACGATATTGTGTGGAATTTAGCAGCGATGTTATTGTTAACGGAATAAAATTGGTAAATGAAATAAAGCTGAAAGAAAATAAAAAATAAATATTGAAAAACTTAAAATTAGAAATGTTGCCATGACAAATAATTTAATTGTTATAAATTAACGATTTAAGTTGAATACTGAAATTATGAAATTTTAAAATGAATATAAAATTAAACTATAAAACTGATATAAAATAAATTGTTAAATAGAAGTATTAAAAAAACGAATTAAAACAAAAATTTATAATTATTATAACATTATATAAATAACACTGAGATGCAATCATTTCACTTGAAATATTATAATAATACTGTTCATTTGCATATATCCAAAGTCTAAACAAAAGCATTATGAAAAAGGGGAAAAGAACCTTCACGTATATATTTATTAATAACATGCATGCAGGAATATACATAAAGCATGCTAAATGTAAATATGCTCGTTTATTTCAAATTGGAAAATGTGCCTGAAACGTGATCAGCTTCCTTCTTCTAATGCCACCTGTGATGATATCAGGAATGTTGTAATGGTGTTTTCTAATGGTCATGACTTACTGAATCTTTAATGCAGTGAAAGCGTCTGTATTCTGTTTGATTTCATTCACTTCACTGCAAATAATAGTCTGTATGTAGTCCACCTCCATGGGTCTCACAACCTTTTGGCCTTCCTAGCTCGACTGTATTGTGTCCTGCTATTTGACACCCACCTGTCCGCTCCCCTAATGTCCATCTGTCTGTTTGTGTAGCGGCAGTGACAGTGTGTCTAGAGAAGGCACACCGTCCTGTCACAGCAGAACCATGGCTCACAATGGGCTTCCTCTCAACCAGCTGACGCAGTCGCAGGGGAACCACGGGGGCCAGTGGAACAACTGCACACACACACACACACACACACACACTGGCTTAATGACAGGAGGCTAGTAGTTAGAAGCCGTGATGCAGGTTCAGTGCTGAAGGGAACGCATTTTAGCCAGTAAATGCTCAGAGGTTGAAGTGGGACTCGATGTTGCTCTGGTCGGGCAGTGGACTGTATAAGTCATGGGTCTGGGGAAAGGGTTTGGAAGGACTTTGAGAAGACTTACTGGAATCCTCTATCGCCTTCAAAAAGGGATGCGGCGCTCCGGTCGGCTGGAAGTTAGTCTGCTGTGGAAGTCATCCGGTGGGTCCAGATCTCTTTGGCTAATTTAGGCAAATGGAAGTGAATGACGATAATGGGCAGCGCAAAGTCCCTGATTCATTGCAAGTCTATGGAACAATGAGGACAGATATTAGTGTCATTTCTAGAACTTATTTAAAAATGTTTATTATTATTAATCTGCATGTGTTTAGTCAACTATTGCCATTAGGGCTGTGCGATATTGAAGAAAAATGCGATATGCGATATCCTTGTTAAATAATGCGATATTCGATATTGCTTTAAGTGTGTAAAATCTATTTAAATTATATTTTAAAACAACTATTTAAAAACTGAGAATAATACCGATGATACAAAGGTTAATACAAAGGTTATTCAGCCAAGAGCACTGAGTGATTTTCTCTTGTTTTTTTGTTGCTTGACAGACAGTGGCAGGTTTACTGTATTAGCAGGCTGTTACTTTAAGACCTAATGCACGGATCCTATTGACGTGCATTTGGTTTCTTTCCCCAACTGATATCGTTCACTTAAAGGAACACTCCACTTTTTTTGAAAATAGGCTCATTTTCCATCTCCCCTAGAGTTAAAGAGATGACTTTTACCGTTTTCGAATCCATTCAGCCGATCTCCGGGTCTGGCGGTAGAACTGTTAGCATAGCTTAGCATAGATCATTGAATCTGATTAGACTGTTAGCATCTCGCTCAAAAAAAATGACCAGAGTTTTGATATTTTTCCTATTTAAAACCATGGTACAGTAAAGGTCCTTGATTATTACGCAGGAATAAGAGTATAGTTCCTAGCCATATCGGCCTAGAAAATCGCAACTTTTCATTTTCCGTCAGTCTTACTACACGATGTAACTACAGAAGAGTCGAGTTTTAAATAGGAAAAATATCAAAACTCTGGTCATTTTTTTGAGCAAGATGCTAACGGTCTAATCAGATTCAATGATCTATGCTAAGCTATGCTAACAGTTCTACCGCCAGATCCGGAGATCGGCTGAATGGATTCAAAAACAGTAAAACTCAACTGTTTAACTCTAGCGGAGATGGAAAATTAGCCTAATTAAAAAAAAATTAGTTTAAAATTGTTCCTTTAAAGCATAACTGACTGTGTTTACATAAATACTCATCAAGACCATTTTGCCATAACTGTGTGTGTATTTGACAGTTCGAGTGTGTAACAAGACAAGAAAAAAAGAACGGCTCGTGCGCACGTTTCGGTGTGTGTGTCAGACAGCAGACAGCGCAAGACTGAAAGTAGGGCCTAGTTGTTTTTCGCAAGTTATTGCGTTTAATAACTCTTTTTAACGTCAAGCAAGTCACATAAGTAACAGTCGTGTGCCCAGTCTATTCTCTGCTATATGCGTCAACCTAAAACGTAGACTTTTCACAATGTTGAAGTAGCCTATTAAAATCATTCAGATATTGCATGCCCTTGCGATATGCATATTGCGATATGTACACTTGCGATATTTAGATAATTTCGATATATTGTGCAGCCCTAATTGCCAATAACTCTTGCTTACAAAATAGGTATTGATAATCAATCTTGATCATTTTAACATTTCATCATGCAAATGTGTGTGCATATGCAAAACTCACCGTCATGATGCTACAGGTTGCTGGTCATGGTTTCTAGTTCATGGATATGAGGTTGATTACTGGCACAATGGAAATTATTTTAAGCCTAAACTTAAACAATTCTGGTCTTCATTAAACCGAATCTAAACTGTGATGTTCAGCAGTGCTACATTAGCCAACAAACTGTTACTGTGGTCTGAGATTGTTGATCACAAAATGGATGAGTAAGTTCTGAATGAGTAAGTTAACGTGCTAATTTTCTTCCGCACTGACATGTGTTGCTCGAAAGCAGAGGTGTGCGATACCGCTAGATTTGGTATCGATCCGATACCAAGTAAATACAGGGCCAGTATCGCCGATACCGATACCAATATCGATACTTTTTAATAATTAAGGTGGATGCGTCTTCAACCTAAATCTAAATGAATTTTCATGACTTTTAATTTGTTTTTGTGATTTGCATTTTGGGTTATTAATCAGTACTACAAAAGCTTTTGTTCAGAAACAACTTTTGGTTACTTCTGTTTTATTTAAATAAACAAAGTTACAAAATGATTACTTCACAAATATAAAAAATGTAAAAACAAATTCTCTTTTCAAGTAGCATGTTAACAAAAAATGTTTCTTCTCTTTAGTGCACTTCTTTTCAGGATTTTTTTCTTAAATAAACAAAGTCACAAAGTCACAAAGTTTTACATACAACGCTCCTCTTTCTCTCTGCTGCCATTCTCCGCCTCTGACTGACTGCTGTCAGAAATGCGCGGCTGAGCGGCGCGCGCGCCTGACTGCTGGTGGTAGCGCTAGTGGTGAGTCACGTGACGGTACAACACAGGAGAGGGGGAGGAGAGCAGCGTCGAGCACGAGCAGCACTCTTGAGAGCTTGCTCTGCTCTGTGACAGCAGCAGCATTTTGACAAACACGGCCAGGTCGCAAAACGAGAGAAACTGAAACTTAAGTATCGATATTTTCACGTTGGTATCAATCAATACCGATACCAACGTTGGTATCGATATTATCGATATTAGTATCGATCTGCCCACCTCTACTCGAAAGTTTAAGCCTTTGGAGTCTGAGCTCTTTTGGGGCCCTTATTTGAGTCTCTTTGGCACTGATAAGAAAAAAAGTGAGCCGATCGCGCCGGCGCGACCGCCGACTCGATAGGGTTAACTAAACAGTCACCAACTACTAGACACCGATTGCTGTAGACTGTCGTTGTTGTATTTTGTGTGTGGTATCATCGTGTTTCTGTGGGCTGTGGTGTCTCAGTTGACGTACAGTAATGTTAATGTGACACTTTTCAGGCACAAATGCAGTGCTAAGTAGCGCAACTCCCACCGAGCAAACACAGACCAGAGCACTAAAAACATCCGCTCTCCGTCCCGCGGTGAAGGACAGGGCTGAGTCTAAACAGCCGACACCGATGTGGGAAGAGGTTCACGATAACATGCCAAATAGTCTGCCGGTTTAACATCCATTGAATGGATGATTTAAGTAATGAAAACCGATTGGAGTGTTTTCTTGACGTTTTGTCACAGGCAGGTGTTGTCGTGACCTCCGGACGGTGGTGCATGTGTGTTGTTTCAGTGGCCTGATCTAATCCCAGCGCGGAGCCGAGCAGGAATGGAGACGACCCTGTTGTGAACAGAAAAGCAACATGAGAATCTCTATTCTTATCTAGTTCCTGAAACAGCACAGACACAGACTGAAACAATAGTTATCTATGTGATCAACTGAGCAAGGACAGGCTCGGCTGTTTTCACAAACATTCTCTATTGTTTTGGGAGTCTGATATGAGAGAGACATTTGACAAGGAAATGGCACCTTCAAAAATAAGCAACATCATATTTAAGTATACTTCAAGTTCATTTGGGTAAAGTTCCATTATATTTTATGTAGTAAGTATACTGATACTAATGTACTAGCCATATACTTGTAAGTGTACTGTTTCAATACTATTTAGGTATTAATTGGACATTTTTTTGTGTATAAAGTATACTTTAAGTGCAATTACGCCTTTCGTTTGTACTAAAACTACAAGTGAACTTTATACTGATAGTTTACTAGTTAAACACATTTTTTAATTTATGAAAGTACACTTTGAAGTATACTCCAGTAAACTACTCGTTTAGTGGTTTTATACTGCAAGTATACTTGTAATTTTTCTTAGCATCATACTTATAGTTTATTATTTATCAGAGGTGTCAAGTAACAAAGTACAAATACTTTGTTACCTTACTTGAGTAGAAACTTGAGTAGAACTTTTTACTTCTACTCCTTACATTTTCATGCAATTATCTGTACTTTCTACTCCTTACATTTTAAAATAAGCCCCGTTACTCCTATTTCATTCCGGCTGGTCATTGTTCAAAAACCACCCCCCAAAAAAACACCTATCCAGATAAAGCACGCCATCCGGATAGAGTGAATTTGATCACGTTCTTTAAGGTATTTGCATTGTACTAAAAAGTATTTATTAGACTACTTAATCAAAAGAGTAAACACAACTACAAGCCAAGTATACTTGGAATACATTTCGATCAAAAGATTCAGTACAAGTATAGGCCAAATATACTTGTCTTTTCTGTCAGTATAAGTCAAGTATAATTAAAAGTATATTTCTGAGAAGTATAAAAAGTAGACAAAGTATATTTTCTTATTTTTATTTCATACTTATAGCACAGTTCTTTTTTTGTAAGGACGAAAAAGATAAATGACATTTTCTCAGTTTGAGTTTAATAAACATTTTATGGAAAAGTGAAGTAAAAAAAAGTAGCTGTGAAAGAACAACACCTCCACCTGTCCAGAACAAACACCTGTTAAATAACCACCAGGTTCATCCTCACAAACTGCTTGTACTGAGATCGGAAGCTGCGTTTTCCTTTAATTACAGATCCTTATGTGTTTCTTTTCCTAGTTGTCAGAGTCGGTCACAGTCTATGGCATGATTTGCAGACTAGTTTCTATGTACTAGAAGTACATACACTTGTTCAAAAGTTTGGGGTCAGTAAAATGTTTCAGTAAGAAATTAATACTTTTATTATGCAAGGATCCATTAAATTGCTCGAAAGTGACATTAAAACATGTATAAATGCTGTTCTTTTGACCTTTCTGTTCCTCAAAGAATCCTGAAAAATAAAACAGCTTCCTCAAAAATATTAAGCCGCACAACGCTTGTAAGCTTATAAGCTTGTTTCGGTCACCGAATAAAACAATTAAAAAGATAATTGTGTTTTTTTGACAACAATTTTAAATTGTGAGTTATTAAGTCAATTTCGAAGGATTCTATGAGTTTTTATCTCACACTTATGACTTGATAATATGCAATTGCAACCTTTTTCTGGCTTAATAACTCGTAATTGTGAGTTTATATCACGCAATTGTGAGAGAAAAAAAAGTCAGAATTATGAGGTAAAAAGTCGCATTTAACTTTTTAGTTTTTATTCAGTGGCGAACAAGTTTCTAGTTTTCAACAGTGATTATAATAAGAAATGTTTCATAAGCAGCAAATCAGCATTCTGTAAAAAAACAATAAGTAAGATTTACTTAACTTTTCTTTGGCAATTAAGTAAACTCTACTTAACTAAGAAAATAAACAGTCATTTTAACTTGGCCAGTAAAAGGATAAGTAACTTCTACCTAGTTGAAGTCTCCTTTGCAATACATTTTTACTAAAAAAATATAACTTTGAATTAAACCACACTTTTAAAGTGTATGCTTTACTTAGAAATATCTAAGTAACTAACACAATGGATGTTGTGATACCATATCTACAAAGTAAAGTGACACCTGAACACAGAGACCTCAATACTTGGTACACAATACACAGTTACGGTATCATTCGATGGAACGTTTTTGAGTATGATTGTGTCATTTTGAGTAGAAAATGAACTCCAAATGTCACAAAACCAAGTTACAACAAAAACAATGATAAAACCGTGTAAATACAGCTGGAAAACAGTGAAAACCAACCCCCATTCAAACCCCAGTGCATGATAGGAACACCAGAATCAGAAAAACTTAATTTGATAATGCTAATATTTACGCTTTAAATTCTATAAGCTTGAATTGAGTACTACTATAGAATTGACATACTTTTTTTAATTATTGCCTGAACTAACTTTTTCATGTAGAAATGACATTCGTTTTTTCTGTAGTATTTACTGGAATGATTTCTGAAGGATCATGTGACACTGAATTTAGATTTGATCACAGGAATAAATTACATTTTAAAATGTATTTAGATAGAAAACATTTCTTTTAAATTGTATTACTATTTCACAATATTACTGTTTTTACTGTGTCTTTGATCAAATAAATGCAGCCTTGGTGAGCAGAAGAGACTTTTTCTTCAGAAACATTAAGAAACCTTACTGACCCCAAACTTTTGATTGGGAGTGTATACTTTGATGGTTATTTCTGAGTAACGTGGAAAACCAGCATTGCCACTACCACATCATAAATGATGTCATAATTCCACAAAAGCCTTACCAGTTAGCATTAGCATCAAACTAATGTATTACTTTATTAAAATTTTAGGTTCATGTAGAGTGTATGTTCATTGAGATGCTGCATAAATATTTTCTTTTAGAGTGTTAATGAAATCAAACGTAAATGACCCTTAATAGTATTTCGTTTTGAGGGTGGTAAATATTTAGAAATGAGTGAGACTGCTGTGGGAATGAGGGTTTTGTCTGAGTGTGTCTGTGTTATATGAGCCGTCTGTTGTCGGTAATGTGTTTGTGTAGGAAACATTTAAGAACTTGAATGACTTGTTCTCTGTCAACATGCAAAGTTTTAGAAACAGAGTCCCAAATATTGCACTGTCACGCCACAGTCTGGATACAGGACAGTATTGTGTGTGTGTGTGTGTGTGTGTGTGTGTGTGTGTGTGTGTGTGTGTGTGTGTGTGTGTGTGTGTGTGTGTGTGTGTGTGTGTGTGTGTGTGTGTGTGAATTTTTGCTCCTGATCGATAGTGCTGTCCCTCATTATGGGAAGTGCAATTAAGGAATAGACAGGCCTGCACTTCCCACCCGCCCCAGAGACCAGAACAGACTGTGTGTGTGTGTGTGTGTGTGTGCACGCATACATTATAGCTCAGTTCCTACACGGACAAGACCGCAGCTCTGTGCAAAGAATGGCACTCTAAGCAACCATTACCCATCATGCCCCAGTATTAAAGATCCACTTTCATCACACCCCTATCATTGCTCATCCTCAGTGTCATTCTGCTCTCTGCTGATCTTTAAAAAGAGCGGCGTTCCTCCTGTTTCCCAGAGGAATATTTTATTGCTCAGAGATGATGAGATGACCATCTCAGTGACTTTGTCCTAGATGTCTAACATTCTTAAGGACAAATAAAAAGACATATATGAGATAAATGATGACGAGTGTTGACGTACAGTAGAGTTATGATATTGAATGTGGACAGCATAGCTCACCTACTTTGGCCTTTGAAGAATTCATTGAGAAATGTTTGAGATTCGAACTTCTGATTACAGACAATGGTAATCTGAGCCCAGTTTGAGATCTGAAACTCTAGAGGCCCATATGAGTTTACTGGGGACCATTTGCTCTCCATTTAATCTTGTTGCTGTTTAGCGGAAAATATATTAACAAGATCTTATTTGTGATTGTCCTTTCCTTGTCTGTTTGAGGGGCCAAGATTCACTTTGGGTATTTAAAACCCAGAGGATTATTTATTTATTTATTTATTTATTTGATATGGACATAACAACAGCATTGGGCAAACCAGATACATTGTTTCTAGTGTTATAGCAAAACTGCTAATTTACAACACTTGTCCATAGGAGGCTACACATTTCACAAAACACAACACAATACAGTATACAAAACACAATGCAGAACAGTACACAATACAATATTTAAGAAGATAAACAATACACATCATCAATATACATTTCATACAGCATTACCATGTGTGCAGCTTTGACTTGACTTCAGCCATTGTTTGAGACCTCTGTTAAAGCTGATCATGTCTATGAATACATGTGCAGGATTTAGATGGCTGTCAGTAAAGATCTTAAGACTCATGAGTTAGTGGAGGTAAACCCTCTTTGCAAGCCACTTTTAAAGACCTCATTAAGTCAAATTTGGACTTTTTGTGGCATTTTAGTGCATATGTCAGTTCTGAGGTTAACATACTGTAGTGTACTTCCTAAAAAAGTTAACAAAATTATCTTTAAGCACAAACACGCATTAAATAACGGACTTGTCTTTTTCTTAGGCCCTGTTTACACCTGGTATTAAGATGCATTTCGGTCGATCGGATCACAAGTGGACGCTGCTAAATGCAGGTGTAAAAGGGATCTAAAACGCTTTGAGCTTGTCCACTCATTCCACCTGATTGCTTTCATAGTGTATATGCTCATGTGGTCGAACGTGTTCAAACAGCCACAAAAGATGCCTAGTCCTTATCAGTTGAAGACTTGAGTTTGGTTTGAAGGTAAAAAAATACCAAGCACAATGTTCTCTCACCATTTCTGATATCTAACACACACTCACCGCGTTTGGCTGGTCTTGCGGCTGTCAGAGCAGAAAACGAAAGCTGATGCTCGCTGTATGATTTTCTGACTTCTCCGGTCAAGTTCAGAGCCTGCGCCCATTAGGTCGAAAGATCTGTAAGGGCCCTTTCACACCTACCTTGTTTGGTCCGGATTTTCAGACTTTTCATTTTGGTCCGAATCAAAATTACAGGTGTGAAACCTCCCAAACAGACGAAATTTGGTCCGACGAAAAGAGGTAATCTCGGTCCGGATCAAACTGAACAAAGGTTCGGTTCGTTTCTAGTGTGAAAGCATTTTCTGTATGGTTCGGACTTTGGTTCAGACCATTTACAGGAAGTTCCTGTTTATGTTTAAATATTATAATGTTATTTTTAAATTTCATCTAGGCTATACTGATTATGAAAACTGAAAAGATGCGCAATAGGTCAGATGACAGAAGGTCAGAAATGATTTTGACCACTTCATTAAGTTTTTTTTTTTTTTTAGAAAGCCTTTCTTTAAAGTGAATTTCATTTGTATTAATTGTATCTTAATTTTAATCAATGTTTTATCAGCCAATTGCCTGGATTTAATAAATAAGAAGCAAATAGGCTATAGCAGACAACAATCGTGACATGGAATCGCCGGAGCGATCACTTGCATTGCTCTTGAACATGTCTCATAAATAAACCGAAAATCAGCAGCTACTTGCCTCACACACATGAAATGCTTGAAATGTCCACTTTTAAACGAAACAATTCGAAATGAAAATAAATAGTCAAGCAATGCGCACTGTTCACTAGTGTCAACGATATGTGTCTGTTCATTCATTCTTGTCAAAGACGCTCGTCCGTTTACAAAACAATCAATGTCAAGATGCTGCCATGATGACGACAGGACGCAAGTATGTCATGTAAAGTTCTTTAGTGCGCTCGCATAATTGCAATGTTAAACCAAACCAAAACTAACCAATTGTATAACATGTATCAAAACATGAACTTTGGTTCGGCTTCTTTCAGGTGTGAAAACGCCCTAAAAGCCCATACATTTACCCACACATAGACCCTCCCCTCAAAGAAATCAGGACAGAAGAGATTGAAAGTGGACAAAAGAGGCAGATTAAAATACCTAAACGGAAATGTGTCTCCCTCGTCTACTCCTGATCCGATCGACCGAAACGATCTTAATACCAGGTGTAAACACGGCCCAATGGATAATAAAAACTACTGATGATTTGTGTTTTTTGTCTAATCAAATGCTCTATAAAATGGGAATGCCTCTGACTAACAAGTAGCAAAGCATCTGCGTTGCTGTGATGTAAACTAATATGAGAAGAGTAAAAGTAATCGTTTAGTAATCAGTTTAATTGTTTAATGATTCTGAATATTAAGGGTGATGTATTTAGGGCGTTTACAGTGGTGATAAAAATACATTTAAACACAAAGTGCTTCCCTCATCACCTATCCTGTGCGTGTCCATCATTTTATGGCCAAAACGTTCAGCATTTGAAAGTCAAATCAATCGACTCAGCACACTGAGAGAGAGAGAGAGAGAGAGAGAGAGAGAGAGAGAGAGAGAGAGAATGAGTTACATACTGATGAGTTACCTTGGAGATCGCATGGGCGACGATGAGTTTGTCCTTCTGTTCTGAGAGTGGACCGCACAGGATGAGCGTTTGTGTTTCTGATGGCATGCCGTGAGTTAAGCTTTCGAGACAGAAAGCGTCATCACTCATATGCTTGTGTGGGATGGGAGCAGCATTCTGCAAACTTTACGGCAAAATTATTCAGCGTCAATCTTCAGGTAGGTCATAACAGCAACAGGAGCTGAAATAAAAGCACCGAAGGGATTTTATTTAGCCAGTGAAAAATGCCTGGTGAAATTTATGTTTGCATGAATAAGCAAGTGTACGTGGTTATGCGTCATGTTTTCTGTGAACTGAAAGCAGAGGATGCTCTTCTTTTGGATGCTCTAGTGTCTAATCATATTTAATTATCCATCCAATGCATTTCTGAGATGGATTTTGTTTCAGCATCAGAAAACATGTATTCATATGCATGTGGAAGTATGCATAACTTTCACAGGCAATACATAAAATATATACATGGAAAATGCATTACTATAAATATCAACCTTTGTTGAATTCTTTTCAATTGTCTTGTGTTTGGTGTTTTCTTACATTTTCCTTGAACACGTTATTATACTTTTCTACACTAAAAATTTGCATGTGCAGCATCTTATTTGCAAACCAATATTTCCATTTAGCCCACCAGAAAAACCACCGTATTTCACTAAATCTCCCATTGAAAAAAAATGATGTCGTTTGTTGAGGAGAGTTGTGCTGTTGCTTTTCTAAACCAAATTTTCACCTGGAGGGTGAAAGGATGGATTCATGTCGTCTACGAACCAGAGGCGGTGGGCTTTTGTTACCCATAATAACACCTAGCAACAAAACTAACTTTTTTACAAATGTACTGCAATGCATTGTTATTGCATTGCAGCAGTGAGTTCAGTTCAGTTTTAGGTATAAAAGTCTATAAAAAGGTATTCTTTTTAAGCATATTGTGGGAGTAACTGCTGTCTGTTCTTGTTTCCTCTCCTCCAGGTTGCAAATACACATGTCATGCTCAGTGCAGAGACCAGGTGGCGCTAGACTGCCATCAGAGCGGCTCCATTAATGGCTGCCCACTCAGCGCTCTTGCTCAGGACCATCTTAACAACAACCAGTCCTCACACAGCGTGAGTACAGAGTTTATTTGTGTGCACTTTCAATTCAGTATATCATCTGAAATACAGATCAGGGTTGGATCTGAACTTTGCAGGTAGATAGATCTCCAGGAACAGGATTGGGAAACCCTGTCTGAATCAAGAATGTCAAGAATTACAGACAGCTGATGGATAGGTGTGACCACAAGGGGGAGTGCAATTCCAGATACAAGACCTGTTAATAATCTCAGTTTTGCTGTAAATGTAGCTATGTTATATTGATTCTTGGTCACCTTGAGTTTGTGTGTTATTTGAATCTTCATTGGCAGATAACAGATTAATGGAGCTGAGATCATGTGTTGAAGTTTCCTTCTATGGTTATAGTTTGGTCATAGTAATTGTTGCTTTTCTTTAGTCTTCACTTAGACCTGTTTAATGGAACGGTGTGACTTAGCTATAGGATGATACACTGTTATTTAGCGCCATATGAGTGTAAACGCACACACGCACACACGCACACAC
>NC_137101.1:7212109-7434609 GCF_949357685.1 Gobio gobio | reverse complement strand
TTCATTCTAATTTTAGTTAAAGGTTTAGTAATATTATAAGTGCTTTTGTCATTTTTTTTATATTTCTATTTAACTTTAATTTATAAACTTCAAATTGATAAAACTAGTTTGAGTTTTTATCAATATTTAGATTTTTATTTTATTTTATATTAGCTTTTTTTGTTTACCCAAAACACATATTTACAATATATTTACAGGTGATTGAATTCCTAATATTTGGGTAAGAGGTAAATATCTAAACCGGGTAATATAGTTTGTTATTTTACAGTCTTGGCTCACCTAATACAATTTGAGATATTTTATAAAAGATAGCTTAATAAATCTACCTGTACTGTACATCTATTCATAGTCTAAGGGTGATTCATATCTGGGATTTTGGATTACTGTAAAGCTGTTGGTGTAAGTGTGGTTTACCTTGGAAAACGCTGACGTATTGTTGCTGTACTGTTGGATCAGCTATAGTGTGTGTGGAGCCTGAGAAAGAAACAGAGGTGTAAATATGATCCAAACGAAAAGGAACAAACAGACAGATGTAGGAAAAAGAGAGTTTCCTGTCAGGAAACACAGGATGCCTGCAGCATAACCGAGTACACACACACACACACACGTCTTGACACACATCACATTAGACTAAAGCACAGATACAAACACAAAAACACAGGTGCATTGACCATAATAACTAATACGCTCCAATTGTGCCACCCGTTTGCACATACCAAAGATCACTGTAAGTCAGTGGGAGAGACCGTCAAGGACATTAATCGACATCATTTTTTATTGCAACACAACGTTTCACAAAACTTGTTTTCAAGTACTCCCAAAAAAAGCATGCTAAAGTTGAGATTCAGCACAAGTATGCAGCAGAATGTGTTTTTTTCTGTGAGGCAGCAGTATTTTGGCAGGCGTGAGCTGAATGCTGGGAACTCTTTGGGTGGTGAAGCTGGTCCAAAATGCAAGAGGCAAAGTTTTAACTCTACCACACTAACCACACTTGGCCCATGTGACTCCAAGAAATGGGGATACATGTTACACAATCTGGTCTCTATTGGTCAAGCTTACTGTATTTTTAGCATTGAATTTTGTTCATGCAAGACAATTACTGTTGGTAGAGAAGGACAGATATTTTAGTAAAAGTTCACGTCTGCACTACAGTTTCAGGTCCAGGACGGTCATGTGAAAAGATCAATTGGCTGATTCACTTAGAATGATTTGATTTGGCTTTGCGTCACATTGGGCCTAGAGTTTATGCCTGTATAATATTTCTGCCTTCGACTGATGTCACAGATAACATGACTAGAATAATCATGCTTTCTATTGGAACATGTGTAATGAAGCATCAGCGCAGAACATGCTAAATCCACCCTCAATGTGGGTTGGCCCAAAGCTTAGCTGATCTTTGAGTGCTGAAATGTAGGAAGGCCTGTCAAATGTAGGTGTTTTAGCATTTACTGATTTATTTATCACACCTCAAGCATTGCATTCATTGAGTAGGGTTAGATTGACATTTACTTAGCTTAGCTTTGGCAGTTATTGCTCCAGTAATGCAGCTTGGGAATTTTTTTTGTTCTTTGCTGGACTGGAATGCTACAAGAATTCACTTTGGCTTTTAACAGTCACTTGATGACATTCCTAAAAGAATCTATAAATACCCCTCCTATGTAGGTCAGGCCCCTTGACCTTATTGGTTGACCACAATCTGCGACCATAATTGACTTTTAGTTCACGCGACTTTAAAGAAGACAAACCCTCTTATCCTCAGAGCAGAATAAGCAGGTAGGTCTTCTACCCTCAGGTCTAGGATTAAACGCTGTCTATCTTAAGAGCTAATCCCGCCTCTTTTTTTAGATCTTCATTCAGTCAGCCAGGTCAGCGGTAACTGTCCAGTAAGCACCTCACATAATGCTCACACACTGATCCAAAAAACCTTCTGGAACGTACTATTGTATTTCGCTGGTTTCCAAAACGCTGTAAATGTATCTACGTAATTACAATTCATCAATGCATGGATATATGAGTTCTCAGCTCCTAAGAGAGTGTTTTTTTAATCAAGCCAATGTTTGTAAATGAAACCATGGAGCCCCTAAAACTGAAGACCCTTTGACAGAACACTAGAGAGTGGTTGCTGTGGCTACTTCTACATCAAACAGTAATAAAGTACCTTTCCATGGAAAAGTGCACCCAGCTTCTCTGCATGTGAATGAGTGTTTGCTAATAGCTCCCAGCCGTCACCACGTTCATAAGGACTTGATTAGCCGGCAGGCTCAACTGGATCTAGAAGTAAAAAGCTCAGCAACAGGTTGGACTGCACAATGTATGCACAAACCTTTGGGATTGATAACAAACCTGTTCCGTAAAACTATGTCTGGACTCTAAGGAACCCAATTTTAACGATCTGAGTCATTGGTCTGAAGCACATGGTGCAGGTGCACTTTAGGGCTTGTCCGAATCCACTTTTGCTAGTTTAACTACGGAAAAAAAACGGTCGGTGCGCCAGGCGCATGGTCTAAAAGGGTTGTCCCTAGTCTCTTAATGAGTAATGGGTGTGTTTTGGGCGTTGCGTTCAATAAACCAATCAGAGTCTCATCTCCCATTCCTTTTAAAAGCCAGTTGCGCTTGCACCATGGCGGATTCGCTATTTACATGATGGAATTTGCGACTCAACCACTTCTCCAGAGAGGAATCCTTTTATTTTTAATATTTAAAAATGTTTGTGTGCTGCTGTGCGTCCCTGTGTGTGTAATAAGCAGAGTGTACACGCGTTGTGCACCCGCCTATAGGCACATATTACTAACACGCCCTTCAGATAACACAAACAATACTGCGCTATTGACTTTAGACCAGGTTTTAGTTGGTCAGTGGTAGGCTTGCTACGATAATCGGCGTTGCCGGTGTTACCGGTGTTACCGGTGTTCAGACTCAACACCGGTACATCACTTGCCCACCGTCGTTTAGATTTTTTTATAAAATATAAAATAATTTAGTTCAAAAGCGCTTATTTAAGGGAGTTTGACATTTGTTTTGTTGTTGTGTTTTTCATTAAAAATAATAGGCTAATGAACCCACAATTCAAGCAACCCGCAGCCGAATTGGCGCTAATTCAAAACCGAAAGTAAAATGTGCACGGCCGCACAGATCGTCCGCTTGGCACTCTGCGATCAGTGTTGGGGAAAGTTACTTTGAAAAGTAATGCATTACAATATTGCGTTACTCCCTTAAAAAGTAACTAATTGAGTTACTTAGTTACTTTTTAAGAAAAGTAATGCGTTACGTTACTTTTGCGTTACTTTTTCTCACCTGGGCTGGGTTTGTTTTTGTTTTGTTTTTTATAACAAAAAAGTTATATTTTTGTGCAACGGTAAAGACCTCTTCATACCAAAATTGAAATAATAAGCCCCAGGCTGAGGTAAAAAAGCAAATTGACGCATGAACAGTAGAGGGCGCAGCTCTGCTGTGCTGCCATTCTGGATAATGGTAGAATGGATGCAGGAGAAAAAAGTTTTACCAATAAAAACAAAAAATCTAGTAATTTTCACCATCAAAGGTCAGCAGCAAGACATTGGTAAATTAAATATAAAGGTAGATTATGCATAAAAATAGTTGTTTTATTTAACATTTAATTATTGGAGGTTTGCATAGTACTCTGATTTTGCATTTGACTGATTTTATTCATTTTGAAGAGTTATATATATTTATAAGAGATAAATAAATACTCACATTTAGTCTAGAACTACAATAACCATCATGTTCACACACAACGCCTCTGCACTTATTTTTCTCAACATGGGGGCAGGAGAGCTGTCAGTCAAATTAATGTGAAAAAGTAACTCAGATATTTTGTTGTAAATTTTAAAAGTAATGCGTTACTTTACTAGTTACTTGGAAAAAGTAATATTATTACGTAACTCAAGTTACTTGTAATGCGTTACCCCCAACACTGTCTGCGATGACGTCATTTTCGTCGCGCACACCCTCGCGCTCGTGCGGACGCATCAAGTATAAACAAGGCTTTGTGCATTTGCTATTTAAACAACGTGGCGCTGGACGTGATGATAACTGCGTCAGGCTGAAACTAGCAAAAAAAAACACTTGTGTCGCGCCTGGTGCCGCGTGTATGATAGCGCCCTTGAATTGTAAAATAACCAAACTATACTTAATATAATTTATAGAATCATGCATACTCTACCCAGAGTGAGGGGATGTTGTATTCAGGTCAAATTTGTTCTCACAATTCAGCAGGCCTTATCTTCATCCTTCCACTCGCTTTTCATTCAATCATGGAGCTATTGTAGGTTCAGCCTAGTATTGAGTTTGAATCAATCTGTTGTTTATAGAGGTCAGGTCCATCTCAGCACAATGTTTATGTTTAGATAAAACTATTTAACCCAAAGTATAGATACGTTCCTGGGGTTTAGACTGCAGAATGGAAAAGATTGTAAGATAACAGATCTTTGCGCCTGTATGTACTGTAGACATCAGACTGACATACAAAGAGTCTTTAAAGACTTCAAGAGACCTTCTAAAACCCAACACAAGACAAGACGGAACCTGTACTGGGGTTAGACTGTTAACTGTGGGTGTCCTTTGTGTGCATTCTGGTACCAAATTACCTTCTATTTAGTCTTGCTTTACTGTCTGGATTTGTGAGGTTTGGCTGGAGAAAAGACTATGATTTCCATCTAGGGATAGTGAACACTGATTGTTTGTGTAGAGAACCCTGATCTCGGCTTGGATCTCGCTAGCGTTTAGACTGAGAAGCTGAGGTCACTGTCTGTTTCAGCTTCCCTCTGATTCTTGTCTTTTTGAGATCATACCCATATCTTGAGCATCCCATAATAGACACTCCTGGAGTATCTGAGCTGAGGGAAACTAACACCTTTAGGTGTTAAAAGAACCTTATGCAAAATAGTCCTTTTGGACGCCGATGGGGGTGCTATGCTTCACAGTATTGGTTTCCTTAAATAAAAATAGATTAAAGTCACTTGTGATTTTTGTGTGTAAAGGTGTGCCACTAATTGAGTCTAAAATTAATTTTCATAATTACAGTCAGCAAAGAAATTCTCTAACGTGATGCAATGGTCTCTTGAAGTATAATTAAAGAGCAAACACTGTACATGTAGCAATTTGTCATGACAGGTTTAGCCTTATAATTTGGGACAATTAGAGGACAGAAACTGCTTTACGCTCTGACCTCTCAAACCACACCCTGCCAGACGAGATCAGACACTGAGCATACAGTAGTAAGGTGTGTACTTCCTGAGGTCATCTGCAGTAAACTCCTTGCGCGCATGTAAAAGAAATTAAGTTGATTTGCGAGACATTCCGCATGATTTAATGCAAATGCCGGCACATAAACAGTGCCTGTGTGCTGGGAACATGAGCCACTCCCCTTGAGCAAAGGAATGTGGGTAATGGATAATGAAGCCTACGGCCCACAGCCAGAAAAACTACAGGTTGCAGTCACAGGTCACCCCTGTGTCCCTCTTGCCAGACCCTATTGTTCTGTAGTGGACTTAAAATGAGTCTCCTTGCGGAGTGAGACATTTTCACACGCTCCTTGGCAACACTGAAATATGGAGGGCACTTCCACTTCAATTTATTGCGCATTTCAACAAGTTTGTGTTGCATCTAGCCTGACAAGCCAGACCCACATCAAGATGTTGGGTCTGGGAACACACCATTGGCAGGGCTCAATCCGTCAGGGGCGGGATAAACGGTTGTCTTTCAAATTCCCTCTCCATGCAATAGCGCTACAACCAACCAGAGCAACAAAGAAGGTGAAGTGGAGCTAGTTGATAGATTAAACTTTGACAAAACTCCGAACACATCTTCCTTTCTTGACTTCAGTGCCGTTATTTGTTCTTTTCTCAAAGAAAAGCTTAAAGGACAACTCCGGTGAAAAATGAACCTAGGGGTAATTAACACATGGTTACAGAGTAGATCGTTCTCTGGGATGCGTTTTCATGGAAATCGAATGTAAAGAGTTTTATCTCTAAGAACAGATTCGCTTATAACGCTAGTCTATGGGGCATAGAATAAGTCAAATTAAATCGCTAGTTAATACAACTAACAAGGCTCAAAATAGCCTCACGCTAACACGGTAGCATAATGAGGATCCCTACATGCAAACCGAAGCATTGAGAACTTTGTAAGTGTACAAACAGTTTAATAAGAAGATACTTTATAAAGACAGTACATTACGTGTATACAGACAGGAGCCATCTTGGAAAACAGTCTCGACAAGTCGAGCCACGAACGCTGTGCTAAGTAATGAACTGTGACTTGGGATCTCATATGGTCCGTTGTTTCCGGAAGAAAGCACTGAATGCAACAGAGAAAATAAATAAATAAAAATAATTTAAAAAAAAAAACAACGCAACAGAGACTAGAGCTTCCAAAGGATACACACTAAAGAGATGGCGGATTATTCAACCGGGGCTCAACTTGTCGAGACTGTTTTCCAAGATGGCTCCTGTCTGTATACACGTAATGTACTGTCTTTATAAAGTATCTTCTTATTAAACTGTTTGTACACTTACAAAGTTCTCAATGCTTCGGTTTGCATGTAGGGACCCTCATTATGCTACCGTGTTCGTGTGAGGCTATTTTGAGCCTTGTTAGTTGTATTAACTAGCGATTTAATTTGACTTATTCTATGCCCCATAGACTAGCGTTATAAGCGAATCTGTTTTTAGAGATAAAACTCTTTACATTCGATTTTCATGAAAACGCATCCCAGAGAACGATCTACTCGGTAACCATGTGTTAATTACCCCTAGGTTCATTTTTCACCGGAGTTGTCCTTTAACTCCTAGTCTTCCAAAGTCGAAAGACCGATGTTCGCCAGCTTCTTTGTTTACAAGTAGCACGAGGAACTGCCGCAACTCTGCCGTCATTATGTTAAGCCCGCCCACTGACTCTATACACAATGTGATTGGCCCGACCAGAGTTTGTTTTTTCCAGCTCGCAAGCCAACGGAGAGTTGCTAGCCTTTAGATTTGCGGCTGCTAGGGTGCGTCTACATTTCTAGGCTATGTTGCTTTAGCAATTGAAACTAAATGATTTCTTCTCTAGAATAAGAATTGTTTTTGGGTGAAAATTGATGTTGATGGCGATTTCGTATGAATTCATACAATGAGATTTGTACGAAAGCATACGACTCTTAGAATAAAAAGTAAGCATGAAGCTTGTCAACTGTTGCTAACAAATTGTACGAAAACATACAAATGAGATTGACCAATTCACCAAAACGTAAAATACTTTTACGAGAGGCTGTGAGTTTGTGCTACTGTAATAAGACATCGTACTGACCTACCACTGATGCCTTTGGCTTGCATGATTCGGCCGTTCCTTTTCTGACAGGGTATTTTTAGGTCTTCTTCATGTTCTTGGGTTTAAATTAAGCACTGTCCTTCCACAAACCTCTTGAAAGCTGCAGTTTGTGGGGCGTGGTTTGCCCTGTCCTTGATCTACTGCAGATGTTGCTTGGATTTCACTCTATGGAATGAATCATGTTTTTTTTTTCTTGACTGGGTGGGCTGTTATCATGTGTGACGCACTGTAAAATACAAAATATACATGCATGAAGTGGAAAATTATTTGAAAACATAATAAGCTAAAACCTCAAAGCAGCTGTTAACACAGTAAAGATGATGTCTGTGCTCTTCTAGATGCAGTAATGGATTTCGCCTGACTGATAATTCAAGCCAAAGCTGTGGGGCTGTCATGGGTTTAGTGGAAAATTTGCTTAGGATATCATAAATGTTGTGCTCTTTTAAGCACTTAATCTATTTAGCTTTTTAGAAGAACTTTCCCTGAAGTTACATGTGTTACAACTTTCATGTAGGACAACTTTCTAACTCTCCAGATATTTGTGATCTATAAAAGTGGGACCCAGCTTCTTTGGATAAATTACAAAGAGCGGCTAACCCCAAAAATAATGGGTTTGCTTTTAAGTCTGACACAAAGTCATAAAAATGAGGCTTGTAATTTGTCAATGGAAGAATGGGTTTATATTTTTTTTTACTGGGTAGCAGCTTCCACATGCAAGTTTGCTCTTCATGACCGAATGAACAGATAAGGTCTTGCTTTGGTCTTGATCACATGACCTGAAATGTGAGAAGTTGTAAAAGTGGTGGCAGCCAATTTCCTATGTGACCATGGACACACAGGTCAGTGTCCAAACATGTTAATTAACATTCACAATGTTTAAGGTGTTGTTCTCACGCTCGTGGCAACCTGTTGGTCAACGTATTACCTTGAAATATACGGACATGCACACACATCTCTCACAGAAGTCTGTCATCAAACTGTCTTCCACTTTTACACAGTTTTAGTCCTCATGTTTGCATTGGTCCACAGCTACACCCTTTGGGCGTACTGACTTGTATTAAATGCCCCAAACCTATATTTTTAGCTCAGATGGTAGGCCTGCACCAACTTCAGAAGTAGTCCATGCTATGTTTCAAAGAAGGAAAATAAGAAAACTTGCATCTATATGTTGCATACTTATAGAGGTAAGTGAACTTACATAAAAAAATGGATTTCCTGCTGTATTTTTAAAAAATATTTGGACAGAGAAAAGGCGTTCATAGTAATTGTGACTAGATAGAAGCCGTTATAAAATTTCCGCCGTATTTGATTTAAAACCTTTATATTTAAAACGGCTGCTGTACGTTGCTTGGCAACAGTGTGTGCACACAAACAAACTATTAAACTATATTACTTGGATAAATAATAATTTCTCCTGATTATTTATTCTAATAAAATAGCCTATATATTTTTTAATTATTGGTTTATCTTAGTACCGAATACGTTTATGAAAATAACTATTGAGAAAAAAATAATCAGGTACGCAGGTAGGGGACGCAACAGGAGCCAGTGAATGAGGAAATGCTTCTCGGAGTGTGTGTGTGTGTGTGTGTGTGTGTGTGTGTGTGTGTGTGTGTGTATATGTGGGTGTGTTCTCTATAGCGAGTCGCTCCGGTTTATTGAACTCAGTTTAGTTTGAGAAGTGTTTGTGAAGGACTCGACTGGGCGCGTTTTACTTGATATTTTAAAACATTTAAAGTGTTTTCCACACTTAATACGTTTATTAGATATAGATATTGCATATTTTAAACAGAACCGGTAAAGTTTTTTGTTAATTTGGCGACTGTTTCGTCTTTTTGAGAGAAATACAGCCGACGGTTAGGGAGCGACAGTGACACGCGCGTTCACGTTTCGCAGCGTCGACTCACTCCGGTTGACTTTATCATACAGTACAGTATATGCGCAATATAAAGCCTGTTTTTGGATGTGTCCGAGCTTCTCTTCAAATGTCGTGGACGAGCACAATGAGTAGTGGATACAGTAGTTTGGAAGACGATTCAGAGGAATATTTTTTCACTGCCAGAACCTCCCTGTTCAAGAAGCCTTCGGTTAAACCCACCAACCTCAAGGTGAATATATTAACATTTTATTTATATCAGTTTATTTATTAAGTTACTTGTTTGTTTCTTTATTTTGGAAGCGTATTGTGTTGGTATACGTTACAGGTGGGATCACATTTCAAATAGTAAAACATTTCACAGCAGTTCTTGATCATTAACAACATTTTAGTTTAACCATAAGTATGACATACTGTATTATCCCACTGTTATTTAACTTGTTGCACATATGATGTAGCTATACCTGCAGGCATGTCTTTGACATAAGATAATGCCTCTTTTGTGTCAGATTGCATTAAAAAGTACACACTGAATGGACATTGAAGATGAATCAATTTTGCTTAGTTTCTCTGGCCACATCATGGCCATCTTTTATAGGCTTAATGATAGATTTGGCTCATTAAAGCACACTTAACACTATTTATCTTTGATTTATCATGCATATTATTATCATTATTAAGGGTGTTATTTGATTGCTTATGACTTCTGGTTTGTTTAAAAAGCATTACGTCATGCCATCATGGCGTGGAAGTTATGATAAAGTAGGTCACTCTCAGCTCATGAAAGCTGTTTTGTTCAGTATCTTTTGCATGCTTTGTGTGGTTGTCAGTTGGCTGACATCAGCATGCCCGTATCACAGACAACTGCTTATAATTTCAGTTTTATTTTGCTGGTTGCTATTAAAACTCCAGTCAGTGTGACTGACCCCATGTGATTTGAATATGGCCTCAAAGAGAAAAGATTCATAGTATCACCCCCACGCTTCTGTCAATTACCCGATTGTGAGAAAAATGTCAGCGGAGACAAGTTTTCACAAAGTTAATGCTGTCATGTGACTTCCATTTTCTGGGGGAAACTGTTGTAGATTGTTTTACTGGGTGTCTTTTCCGAAATCCATTGAGCTGCCTACATAGGCAGCCTTTTAAAGGGTTAGTTCACCCAAAAATGACAATTCTGTCATTAATTCCTCACCTTCATGTCGTTCCAAACCCGTAAGACCTTCGTTCATCTTCGGAACACAAATTAAGATATTTTGGATGAAATCCGAGAGCTCTCCGACCCCTCCATAGACACTTAGACAGCAATTTAATTACCACTTCCAAGGCCCAGAAAGGTAGTAAAGACATCGTTAAAATAGTCCATGTGACTCCAGTGGTTCAACCTTAATTTAATGAAGCGACGACAGTACTATTTGTGTGCAAAAATACAAACAAAATAACTTTATTCAACAATTTCTTCTTGTTTGTGCCAGACTACTACGCTGTTGACGTAATGTATACGGCTCACCATTGGCCAGCTCCTGCGTCAGCATTACACATGTGCGTTGTGGTGCTCACAGCGTCGGCCAATGGTAAGCCGGCGTTCTGACGAAAGTGCTTTGAAAGCGCTGCACTGTGTTTACTACGTCAACAGTAGGGATGTCACAAGTACCGGTACTTCGGTACCAAGTCGGTACTGAAATGATAAAAATGTGATGATACCAGCATTTGTGTAGTACCGGTTGTACCGGCCCCCGAGTATATTCGGTACCCGCAACTGCGTTCAGTCGCTTCCGTGTTTATCTAAGCGCAGGGCTACAGAATGTAGCTGAATATTAGTGTCTGTGAATACTGCAGAATACTATTTAAATATTACTCCTGTATGTTCCGCCTCTCTGTGTGAATGATGGTCGGTCGGGCTGTGCGGGCGGTAGCGCGCTCGCGCACACACACACAGTGTGTGTCACTCCCTCAATTTTTCTCTTGATCTTTTTTATAAACAATATTTACTTTTAAACAGCTGACTTTAAATGTTTATGTATTATTTACTTATAATGATTATCATAAATAATAAACTTAATGCAGTAAAACAATTTTTTTAATAGTTTAATAAAAAAATAAAATGCATTAAAAAAAAAAATATTTAGCTGTGGTACGGAAATTGGTACAGAGTACCGTACAATTTTGATGGGATTGGTACCGACTATTGGAATTTTGGTACTGTGACATCCCTAGTCAACAGCGTAGGATATTGGCACAGACAGGAAGAGATTGTTGAATAAAGTCGTTATTTTTGTTTGTTTTTTGCACACAAAAAGTATTATCATCGCTTCATTAAATTAAGGTTGGACCACTGGAGTCACATGGACTATTTTAACGATGTCTTAACTACTTTTCTGGGCCTTGAAATTGGTAATTAAATTGCTGTCGATGGAGGGGTCAGAGAGCTCTCGGATTTCATCAAAAATATCTTCATTTGTTTTCTGAAGATGAACGAAGGTCTTACGAGTTTGGAAAGACACGACGGTGAGGAATTAATGACAGAATTTTCATTTTTGGGTGAACTAACCCTTTAAGGGATCATAGGCTTGTTGCCAATGCAAAGACATCCTATCCGAAAGATGTGTTGCAGCAAGCTCGGGGAAATCGTTCCAAATCACTCCATTATACTTTAAAACTATTTTTCTGATGTGAATTGAGGTCTTGATGTATCAAATTCCAGACTTTTAGATTGCACACGACACGTTACACATGCAGTGTATGACTATCCATTGTGTAATGTAGCAGCTCAAAAAGGAATGAGTCAGTTCCTTAAACGTACCGCTCACTTCCTGTTACTTCATTCTGACAAAGATGACCTCCCCAACTCCAACGATTTCATCATCTGCAAAGCTAACCACAAATTCAAAAGGGCACTTCAAAGTATGTGCAAGACGCAAATAGATCCTGTTGTATCAACAAAAGTAGAGTGTCATTATCGAGCGGAGCAGAAATGCCCTGTACTTCATCTGTTTTGTCACTTCTTGCATGCCACAAATGCACTGACCCTGGGAAACAGCTGCTCGGGCAGGCATGCAAAACAGCAGGATCGTGGGGGTTTGTGTGGGCCACAGCGCCCGTACAGAGAATCATTGGGACCAGTGGCCATAATGGCTCATTGTAGTGAAAATCCGTTTATTTTGTTGCATTGTAACTGCAGTCTATACATTTAGGCAAAAACTGCATTCACTTTCTGTTATCTTTATAATGGAAGAGAGAGTGTGAATTGTGTTGTTATAGTCAGAAGTGCTGAAACAGTTTTTGCTTTTCGAGACCATGTAGTGAAAAGGTTTGTAAAGAAAGATGGACGTTATCTCCAGTCTGCAGGCTGTTTTTGTAACTCCGGGCCTGATTGAGCGGAAATGTAATTAGTGAGTGACTGATCATACACAGACAAAACTCAAGTGTCTGTTGTGGGTGAATACAGAAGCTCACGACTCGACCTGTAGATGATTGCAGTTGTGTGCTTGTTAGGGCTGTGCAATTAATCGAATTTCGATTTCGATTTTTCCTCCCAACGATCACCAAAATAGTACAATCGAGAAAAAACGATTATTTTGCCATGTTCAGTTTTGCTAGAACACTCTTATTTTGTCTTGCATTCTGAATGAAACGCGCACGCGCTCATCCGCCCCTCCCGAAGCCACAAATCTCTCTCAGGTCGTGAGTCTCGTGTGCATATCATCCGCTGGAATTTAAAAACTCGGCGCGAGTAAAGATGGCAGAAGGAGGGCAGTTACAGCAGCGTTTGGTGAGCAAAAAAGGCAAAACCAACTCCGTTGTCTGGGAACAGTTTGGCTTCGAGGAATCAGACGACGAGCAGATACATGCTACGTGCAAGATTTGTTACATGGTAGTGGCTGCAACGCAAGGGAACACCACGAATTTGTTTAACCACTTGAAAATTAAACAGAGTGACCTATGACAATCTAATAAAGAAACAAAAACTGACGAGAGCAGGGATGCCGTGTAAACGTCCTTTTTTCCCCTAATATTTTTCAAATAATTCTCACTTTGTAAACTTTGTTCAATGCATGCGAGTGCTGCCATATTTTCGAATATGACCAGTCGTTTTCCCCGTCATCACCCGGGTTTAGTGCCAGAAGACGCGAATGAGAAGCCGCGCGCGCTGTCAGAAAATGTATCTCTGTGCGCTCATCCGAGAGCGCGCACATGTCTCTCAGCGCGCAAATATTGAGTTCTCTTTCAAGTCTTGCTCTTGAACGGACAAACTCACACAAAACTCACACAAAACGTATGTCAACATGTCCAACTTGATGAGTATCCTAGCAGACATAGTCTGTATATGCCTTAAGTGAACTTTATACAGTCGATAAAGACGACGCATATCCGATCATTAGGTCTTAAAGAGGCAGTAGCCTTTACTGCTGTCTGTTTAATGTCAAACAACAAAAGACAAGGACATCATTCACTGCACTTGATTGAATAGCTTTTGTAAGTTTAATAGGATTAATCTTTCATTTATGCACTCAAATATGCAATGTTATTTTACATTTGATACATTTCTGTACCTAAAAACTAATGTTAGTCGTACCTGAAAAGCATATCTAGCCGAACCAAATTGTTTATCTTATTTATTTGTGGTTATCATTTTTACGTGAATACTTTTATACTTTGATTTGAATATGTTATATTATTTATTTTAATAGTTCAAAAAGTACAACAAATGTTACAATTTCAATTGAATTGTTGAAAGCTGTATTTTTAATAAATACAACACATTCCCAAAGTCATGTGAAATAATCGTGTTACATAATCGTGATTTCAATATTGACCAAAATAATCGTGATTATGATTTTTTTCCATAATCGAGCAGCCCTAGTGCTTGTTTACATTATCTCGCTTTGTTTTTGTGGCAACGGTGCGTTTAGTGGAGAATGGTTTGTGCATGACGTCATTGGCCTTGAATATTCGCATGTTTTGCCAACACGGCCACTGAAAGCACAAAGAAACCTAGCTCTGAACCCTTGTGAAAGTTTCACATTCATTGTTTAGCTGTTCCACAAGGTTTTCAAGGTTTACCCCGAGCTTTCCGCTTGGCGTGTTTCGGCCGTCAGATACTGATCAAAGCATTTTGAGTCTTTACGTTAATTCCTCATTAGGGATCAGGCGATCGGTCAGACGATTTGGACCGTTGGTCACGTTGACGATGTGAATTGCGGCTGGTAGGTGCAGGAGTTCATGCAGTCGCTGAGCAGTAGAGGAATACTTTCATGTCAGCCACACTCAGAAAGATAAAACTAAATCTTGAAGGAGGTTAATGCAGACCTGAGCTGACTCCAGTCTGAGTTTACACGAGAGCACATCCAGGAATCCTTCAGAGGTCGACTTGCTGTAAATCCAGAGCAGCCAGGAGGAGAAGAGTATGTGTACTGGAGACGCTGTTATCCAAGGGACTAGTAAATGTTTAAATCATACTACCCATATCTTCTCAAACAAACTAGAATGGGTATTTATAGACTTATACACTTTTTCCACTGCTATGTGCAATTCATGACAGACCATCAAAAGATGGATTAATAGGCCACATTGTAAATTGTAAAAGCCTGACTGGGTAAATCTCACAAGCAAAAGCATGTCATTTCACCCCAAAGTGAAGAGAAAGAAATGGAAATTATACCTTGCTTCAAGAAAAGAAACAAAGCTTTTTTTAGGGTCATTAAATTCCCCTCAAAACAGAGAATACATCATTAGCGTTACTGTCTTTCATTTATGCTAATTAAAATGAAAGTAAAAATACTGTTACTCTAATAAGAGACAATTATAAAACTTAAATTGATATATCTATTAATGTGCCAGTTTTTTGGTGTTATTAAATATCACAGTGCAAATAATCTAATGGTTCTGTAAATATATTTCATTCTATTGTATTTATGCCAAATATAAATGTTCACCAATTTATTTTCTTTTGATTTTGGGGTGAAATGGACATTTGGGCATTTGGCCTGGACATGTGCTTTAAAAACAGCGTCACATGAGGGAAACTGTTTAGAGAAGGTGATGTGAAGCGATCATGCTGTCTATACTGCGAAACGCAAAAGTTTCTCCAGACAATATTTGAGCCATGTTCATACCATGAGAGAACTCTTTTTGTGCTGCTGTTTTGTCTGAGTTCATGTTTCATGCCCTTGCATCACAGAATGGGAAGAATTTCACTTTGTTTGTTCGTCTGTCATGGCTGACTGTTACAAGAGTGTGCGCTACGAGCACAGTATAACAGCTGACAGGACAGGAAAGCGGTTTTCTGAGGTGAGAGAGAAATTTTTTTTTTTTTTTTTCGTAACAAGCTACGAAAATGACGATGTTGCTGGGACTTTAAGGTAGCATTTTGCCTACCTGGCTAAATGGGGAAACTGTCTTTCTTTGTCCTTCCATGAAGCTTGAGCGGTCACCCAAGTCACGTGACATGCACTTGGAAGACAATAGTTTGTGTATATTTAGTAAATAATATTATTATTATAATATTTCGTAAAAATACAGCTTGTATTAGTTGTTAAAAGTGTACTAATTACTATTTAATCAAATAATTAATTTATTTAATAAAAAAAACATGAGAGTATCGCGGTTCGAACCATGGGTGGTGTATCGTGGTTTTCCGGTTCGGTTTGAATATTGTTACACCCCTTCTGTTTAGGATAGCATTAGACAAGGCTCCAGTAGCAGGGTTTTTCCTGCATTGAAATTTTTTTGGCGGCCGCCAAGACAATTTTTTGGCCCGCCAAAGCTTTATTTGATGAGTTATTGTGATTTATGAGTGTAGAATAGATGACTTTTGCACTTGTGATATGGCCGTGTTAACTGAGTGACAGAGAACGAGCAGAGCTCCTCCCCCGCGCGACCGCTCTCTCTTTCTTTCGATGTCTTCTCATATTTCACATATTGGCTCATATTTCACATATTAATCAAAATCAAAAGGTCGGAAGACCGAATCCATGTTGCACGTGCCGCATTCGGATATTTTTTTCCTTGAATTCCCGCTGGGTGTGAACTGCGCTCAAAAAACATCGACTCTTCTCTGACCAGCTGACATAAACATAAGTTTCAGTAAACGGGAAAACATTATATTCTGTTATGAAGTGTATTCTGTATTGACAAATCTTTTGCGATGTTCTAACAGACGGGATTCGCACACAACGCGTCTGCTAATGTCCGATTCGCGAACCAATGACTCCTTTGAATCGAATCATTTTAGCGACTGGTTAGAACAACTGATCCGTCCAACACTGAACGAACGAATCAGTGTATTCATTTACTCAGAACACATCTGAGATGAGAACACAAGTCTGCTTACCCAATTTAGCAAGAGTGGATAGTAAGAATTAGTTTAATCATCCACAGTCATTCAGCTTATTTATGTTGACAATGTGTAGTGAAATATAATTTAGTGTAGACTGGAGTTAGGTGAGACCAGAACAAAGTTGTTAGCTAGCTGATAATTTTACAAAATTGTATATGGTAGAAAATTAGGCTATTTGTTAATTTTTTATGCTACTTTTTAATATTGATATGATTATACCAAAACAATTATCAGTAAATATTGTAAAAAATGAGGATCAAAAGAAACAAACATCAAGGTAGAGATCATACATAATATCAGATGTCAAAATAAGATAAGCAAAAATTACAAACGGTTTCTTTGCATTTATTTTAAATGTATTGTCAGTATTGCGCTCACAGATCACGTAGGTAGAGTACTTTACTGTGTGTGGATGACCATGTCTGTCAGACACCACCGAAGACCATTTTTGACCCAGGAAAAACCCTGAGTAGGCAACTATATTATTCATCATCCTCAAGTCCGGCTAAAGAGAGCGTTGCCGTTTAATCTGATCAGCCCACTAAGTAGCATTGTGCGTCATGGAGCAGTATTTGATTATAATCCAGGTGTGTGTTTCTCCAGAGGCCTATTACAAGCTGCCTTTGATGGTAGAAACATTTAACTGCACCTTCTCAAAGTCTACACCTATTTTCCAACATAAATAAGCAATACATGGAATAACAGCTGGTAAACCCTCAAGACGAGACCCCTGTCAATCTGATTGCTTTTGAATGTCTGCGAGGCATTTGATTTTCCTCACGCTTTGAAAATAGTTCAAAAGTTGACATTTACGGACATGCACACATCCCACTCTCTCCCTCCCATTGTTTGTGATCGCGGCTCTGTTAGACCCATGTGGCTCCACATGTAGAGCATCTGGTTGCAGTTTCTCAGAGAGGAGCTGTAATTACAGTTAAGAGGAAGATAAGACTTGATGAGGGCGGTTGTTTCTTGGTCTTGCGACGTTACGGTCCATCGGCTGAATGTCACACAAAACCTCAGCCCAGTCAGCAGATAAACTGTCCAGCTGACATTGGGAGCAAATGTCATGGTTTGGGAATTACTTGTTGAAGTTTGGCATCTTCGACAATAAATGTGTTCTGCTTATGTTTCATAAACATGGCTCAATGTTCAAACATTGCCATTGAATTAAAACAATAAATCTAGCCTCAAAGTCCCCTTTGCTACATCTACATGCATTCTAACAGTCTTTCTTTATTTAGTTAAAGTTTGGCCCATTTGCAGTTGTGATGACGGACTAGGTCATGTTTAATTTCAAAGAAAGCTCTGTGCTATCTGTGTTTTACAGTCGGAGATATGGATCCATCAGGAAATGGCGCTTAGACTCCAGAGTTTTCCTCGAGTTTTATCGCTTCCTGGATTTCATTAGATCTGACATTTGGCAGTTTTGTTCATGCACCTCATTCTGGATAAATATTTGTTGAAGCTTCCATTATCCCTATCGTTTTAATACCTAAAATGGCCTTTTAGTCCTTTCATCTCCTTTGTATCAGTTTGTGTATATATAACTTTCATGTTGTTTGAATCGTTTGCTTGAAAAAAAAACATACCCACATTTCAGTGAGGAGATAAGGCACACCGTTTGGTGAATGTGACTTTGAAACCGGATAAGTTCTTGAGTGCATAGGTCACATGGCTGCACCTGGCGTGTGTCACATCTGATCTCACCCTCTTTCATTTTACCTCTTTCTTTGAAATCATTCCTAAGCCGTCACTTTTCTGGAATGACATCATCGCTGAGCACTGTGGTGAATGTATCCTATATCCCCATGAACAAAGGTCCTTTTTATTCTCATTATCTTCATATCTATACTACGATTTGTAGTGTTAGGTTCATGATATTTTTAGTGGAAAGTCTTACAATTGTTTTTGCTGTTAGTTCAGATCTTCTACACTCTTAGTTAAAACTCTCCATACTGGGTTAATTTTTGTCACAAGTAATTGTGCTCCGAGAGTACATCCTGTTAATGATCCATTTGAAAGACTCTGTTGTTTGTTCTCCCACTGCAAATTAGCTGGACATGACTCTGAAGGTCTTTCAGGCTAACGGAGGCCTGTTTGACGTCATGTATCTTCCACCTTTGGCCTATATTTATGACCAAGCATATCAGATTTGGCATTTAAGCTGGATATTTTCTGGTTTGTGATCTCCTATTTCAGCTTTGTGTGGCATCTCCTCGATCAGAAACAACAGATGAGCGCCGGCCACAAAGTTCGAAAAGCCCTCTTCAATTTCTCGAAGTTGCCCACAGCTGTAGTGAGTGGGCAGATTTCTTCAGAATTATGACATGGGACATCATACAGTGAGGTTGTATTTCGTTTTTCTTTGAGCTCAGTGAAGGCCCTGTACTCCCCATCTGGCCTGACAGGTTTGTTAAGATCAATCGGGCTGCCCGGGTGAGTCAGACAGCTCCACTTCCTCTTTGTATGAATCAGCCTAGGATCATATTCAGTTCTGCGTTGAGCATGAAGGATGAGTCTTTTTGGTTTGTAAAGGGCTAAAGTTCCTCTTTTTCTTAAGAAGTCAGCAACAGAAAAGCAACAGACTTTTTTTTTTTTACAGTATAGTGTTGCCTTCAGTTGCAAGCAAAACAAACCACACCCAGTTTTTATGTTTCAGCTCATATCCTATGTTATCAGTAATCTTTGAAGCCAAGTTTACCCATAAATCCTAAGTAAGTCACGAACACCTTCTTGGGAATATTGTGAAGTGCCAACAAATATGTTTGAAGGTCTAGAATGGCTCTTCTTGATCAGTGACAACTCAAGTGGTCAGTCAGAAGTTACTATCCCAGCAGAACTTTATGACGTTGGGATGGAAATTGCTGGAAGGCATCGATCAAGCTTTCCAATGAAAGCAGCTCGTAAGAGTCCTTGAGGGGCTTTTTTGTTATTGTTGGCCTGTCTTTAGGGGAGTGCAACAGAGGAGATGAAAGATCTTTTCCACGTTCTTACCTCACACACACGTAGTGCCGTTCAAGCACGCCTGGCTTTCATAATATACATTACGGTATATATTTTTTTCTTGCTCCCTAGCCATTACTTGCAGACGTAAACCAAGTTATGAAACCGTATCAAGGTTTAAAGGACAATGTCTGATGGGCGTATAAAGGCATGTGTGAGGCAATGTTATAGTAATAAAATGAAAGGCACCATATACCTGCATGGATAGATAACCTCATGGACTCGGCTTGTTGTGAAAGTATTTAGATTTATGGAAAGAGAAAAAACAAAAACAGGGCTCTAGACTGCAAACTTTTTTTCCTGCTGGTGCAACTACATTTTGTTAGAGGTCGCACTGCATCACATTGCCCAACTGATTAGAGCTGCCGTTTCTGTTACATATGAGAGAGATCCAATTGCAAACAAAACGAAAGAGGAATGGAACCGCTCTACTCACTTGAGCAGCGCAAGCTCATACACGGGCCAATCTTGATTACACAACACCGTTACTACACAGCGCTGGGAGATCTAGTGAGATCCAGTGTTTGAATTCGCCACAGAATTAATAACCTCACTACTGCGAGATCTAGTGGGAAGCGGTGCAGAATTCTCTGTTAAAAACCATAGATATCCGATCAAACAGCGCTGACGTGGAAACCAGGAGAAACCCTTGTTGCATGAACGAATATCAGGGTTTTCAGCCCTCAAATCATAAATATTCACAATGGACTTAATGTAGTAAAGTGTAGTAATGTAGTAAACACTTTTATTTAAATACATGAAATTACCACTATAAACAGTAGATGGCGGCTGAGGAGCACTTATTGACTTATTAGCAATTTCCACTCCTTTATATATGGGGGGAAAAAAGTAGAAAGTGACAGTTTAATGAAAAACAAAAACCTTTCTTTGAATTGTGACTGAATTCCCAAGAAAGCAAGAGTGCACCTTTTATAATCACTGAAACTGTTGGTCAGTTCAGTATGATACTATAAAAGAACTATGGTACATTTAATAAGAGTGAAATATTAAAAGTTTCCCCATACAATTTGTTTTTTTGCACATTTCTGCTGCATATCAGTGCTTCACTGTTAAATTTCCAATAAACAAACTTATTTACACTTATTGGGCCTAATTCATGAAACACGAGCAGAAAGAATTTGTGTGTAAATCGTTCGTAAAGCCGCTCTGACGTAAATTTTCGAATTCACGAAAATTTTCATATTTTCAATGTGTTGGTACGAAAGAAATTTAAACCTGCTCCCTACCTCGTGTAAATGGAACGTTCTATCTTCTAATTTAGGCAAACTGACGTTTAACTACCGAATCCGTGCTATACGAAGCGTTTGTGAATCTGGAGGAGAGTTTCCGTAAAGGTCCATGTTACACGCAAATTACTCCGAATTTGCGCATATATTTGCAAACGTTTCATGAATGAGGCCCATTAACAAAACAAAGCAAAACAATAGTAATTTTATGATTAAATGAACTTTATGATACATTTTCTTTACTTGTCTGGAGCCCTGAAAAGACTTTTTCGAAGATTTGAGGCAACAGGTATTGTAGGCAATGCAGCTTTAAAGGGGTGGTAAACCACGAATTCACTATTCTAACCTTAGCTAGCGTGTAATGTTGCTGCTTGAGCATAAACAACATCTGCAAAGTTACAACGTTCAAAGTTTAAAGCAAAGGGAGATATTTGCTTTTAAAGAAATCCATTTCTAAATACTACAGCAAACGGCCAGTAGGCGACTACACACATTCCTCCAGGGTTGGTGACATCACCAGGCTCAATATTTACATAAACACCTCCTCCGTGAATATTAAATAAGGGGGGGTGAGGCCATTTTGTATCGCTGTTGTTGTGGTATAGTGGTAGGCTACAGGCAGGAGTGGTGTTGCTGCAATGCCGACGAAACACTGTTATTTTCATCCGGATTGCAGGTCTGGGGATGGGCGTTTAACATACAGCATGTTATATGCATGTGTTTGAGACAGAGGGGAACAGGTCTCAGATATATGCTGCCCATCATAAAGCACGAGACAGACAGGGTCGGAGGAGAAGACTGGAAAATGTGACATAATGGACAATATTCGTCCGTTGCAATTCATGAGCGGTTCAGTGTGAATCATGCGCGACGGGCGCGCCTCCCGCTGCACATTTCATGGAGGAAAACATCCACAATCTTCGCGAGTTCAATGCCGGATTTGCACAACTTCAGATGCGCGAGACAAACACTGTCTGTGCGTGGATGCACGATGCGCACGCTGCACATTTCACGAAGGAAAACATCCACAATCTTCGCGAGTTCAATGCCGGATTTGCGCCTCGGCTTGTCCTGAAAGCTGGATTTACAAACAGAAGCTGTTAACGGGCCACAACCTGTAAGTCTGATTTATTTTTCATCGATGTGTTTCCTGTAATAGGTTAATTGTACATTGTAGCAAGGAAGTAAACAGATGACAACGCTGTTCTGCAAACCAGTCTGTTAAATGCTCATTCATACTTAACGTTATCCGACGAACACCTAACGTTACAAACACCTAACGTTAAAATCTCAACTGCGAACTTGGCATTGGAGCTTTTATGTATTGTTTATCTACAGGCATGCTAAACATGGTTCTGTGTGTGATTTGGCTACTGGTAAAGCCAGTGCTTAGTGTTCGTTTTGGGTTAATAGTTCTTGCCACAGATATTTGGCTATAATCGTTCTAAAAATACAAAAGTGCCATTCAGTAGCGATCACTGTAGATCCGCAGTCTTTACTCTTGAGGACTGAACATGTTGAACAGGTTCTGCTCGATCATCTTCACTAAAATGTTCTGGATCTGATTCGGGCTCAGATTGGTATGGTTTTATTGACGCCATCGTTTCTAATACTGACCAAAGCAAAGTCTACCGGTAAGGTAAGGGGCGTGGCGTTTCCGACAAACGTGCACTGCGGTTAGCGAATCACAACACACTGGGCCAGCTAACCAATCTGAGCCCATTGCGTATTTTTGAGGGACTGGCTTCATACAACCCGGAAAGCATCAGACCGTTTTACAAGGAGGGACAGAGCAGTGTAGAATAAAGGTCAAATATATGAAAAATAATGCAATTTTTTTAAAAACGAAGCATGAACACATGTTACAGTGCACCCCATAAACACAATCAAGCCTTCAAAAGAATGTGTTTTACCACCCCTTTAAACGGAAAATCCCCAAACTTCCAGAGTATGACACTATATTTTTGTTTCACAACATGAATTGTTGTTAGTAATGTGACCAGTTGGTGATCTTTGGTGCGAGTGTTCACCAAGCTTGCAACAAGTTCCTTGTTTCGATTCCTCCATTCTTGTTGGCCATGGTTTCCTGTCCTCTGTAAACCATCCTGCAGTTCTGACTATTCTAGAAGCACATCATGCTGTCAAATCGGCCTACTGTCCTGCTGAGTAGGAAGCCACACAGAATGGTCATTTTTATGCCTTCAGTTGTCGAACGATCACCCAGTGACTGGAATCCAGCCTTTGGTTTGCATAAGGGTATTGACAGGTTCTGCTGCTCGCTTCAGAAACTCCATTAGCGGAGGAATGCGTTGGGGAGGAAAGGTGTGGTGATCAGGGACTTCCTGTGGGGTAGGAAGAATGAGAAGGGGCTGTTTTATTAGAGCTTGCAGATCAGTGTACATTCGCAAGCGTGATGAGTTTCAGTCATTATAGGCGTGCCCAGAAATCCCCTGCAAAAGCTCAGCTAAAAATAAAAAGCAGGTTGTCTTTTCGATTGCCAGTAGCGCAGATGATATCAAGCAGAAGTTTGTCAGATGATATCAAGAGTTTGTCAGATAGGAGTGCCCCTGAAAAACCAGTTCGGTCGCACCTCATGTGTCCTGCTCCACTTAAGTCGAGTATGCCGTGACCACCATGTGTTACAGAAATCAGCTAACACATGACTGAAAACCAGGAACAAAACCTCTAATATTACCTCATGCCACACCCTCCTGCTTATCAGCTTGTTACCATTGGGCCAACAGAGTGCAGAGTTTACTTCCTCCCTTTAATGTTTTGACTAATGTTCCCTCAAAATACACGTGATTGATCTCTGATAAGTAGAGACGGTCCGGTCGGACCTCAAGGACGCCTTTAACCTGTTCTTCTTGTTCCCTGTCCTCTCTGAATGAGTTGCTCCACATGAGAGCGAGGACTCAATTCCTCACAGCAAGGGAGTTAGAGCTGCTTTTTCTGTCGCATTACCTCATCGGGCTAGTGTTTATTTTGCCTTTGTCACACTCTGCTGGGCAGAGGCATCCGTGTTAACCCTGTCCTTCCTGGTTTAATTCTGCACAGCCTTCTGTTCACACTGCTGATGGTGTCTGCTTTCCCAAACATTACGTCAGCAGTGCCTTGACAATCCCCTCTTTTAAAAACTCCTTTAGGGACTACGTTGTTGAAAAACCATGTTGGGGCACTGAAATCAAGCTAGCGTCAAGTCTCACTACTTTGTGGGCACCAGTCAAAGTTTACATGCATGGTTCAGCCTGGCTAATGAACAACCCTCAGAGAGCTGATGGAGACCACATCACTGAACCCATAGGCGGCACAAGCTGAAGTGGTGAGCTGCAATCCCTTGCACGCACTCAACAGCTCAACGGGCCCCGCAGAGACGCTCTCGCCGCCCTCATTTAATAAGCTCTTACCAGCTTTTGTTGTGGTGAACGGGGGATTAATGGGCTCTCGGCTTGTAGCTGTGACTTCATATAAGAGTGTTTCTTCTGGTTAATTGGCCTGATCTGAACACATGACGACAAAAGTATTGTTTTCCATTCTTATTTGTGCTTGTCAGGATGGTCACTTCACGTGATTAAACTAATGACCTTCTTGGTGTGACTTTTGGCACGTCCAAAGTAGGGATGCTCATATTGAGCGCTTAACTGTTAACTGAAATTAAGAATTTTGACCGGTTTTAAAGGTATTTTTTGTTTTTAAGGTCTTTTATTTTTTGTTTCCTGCGTGGTTAAAGAAAAATATGCTATATTTGTTAACTCACTGGGCACGTCGACACATGCAACCATATGTGCCTGCACAGACATATTTCGCAAAATGAAGCAATGGAAAAGAAGTAGGCCTACTGTGTGGGACCATTTCAACAGAAAGGTTGACCAAAGTTACTTGCAAAATATGCTATGCAGTATTAAAATACAGCAGTAGTACAAGCTCTTGACTGGGGGAAAGCAAATGAAAGGCGCTTCCAGAGGCTGGCCACTTCCCGGGGCATCAGTTTTTTGCCGCGGGTCTGTCAACAGGCTGTGCTCCAGACTAACCCACATCACATAGACATGTTACTTTAAAAAAAATGGGATTGTGGATTGAGGTGGGCTTGCTAAATATTTAGTGTAGGCCTATTTATTTTATGCTTTTTATTTATATTATTTTATAGTTTTTTTTGTTGTCAGTAGGGTTGGGTATCGTTTGGGTTTTTTTCGATTCCGGTGCCAAACCGATACTTTTAAAACGGTTCCGGTGCCTAAACGGTGCCTGAACCGATACTTTTTTTTTTTTAAAAGGCCACCAAACGAGGTGGATGACATTAAATGGCTTTTTATTTATTTATTTATTTATTATTTAAATTGAACCATTTATTAAAAGTTTAATGTATACTTAAATGTATGAATATAAATAAATACAAAACACAATTTACTTATTTACAAATTATAATTGACATATTTACAAATTCACAGTAAAACCTAAGCCACCTAACCCAACTACAACAAGCCTAATATAACTCTAAACAGTTACAGTAATAACAGCAGAGTCTGTATTCTTGCTCTGCTACAAACCAGCTTCGAGCTTCAGCTTTATTTTGAAATATGATCATATTCTCTGGCTAAATATTTTAGAACGCATCGCCTTAATGTTTCCATGGTGACGCGTCATGTTTCTCACATGACACACAGCAGCCGCCATAGCGCTGACAGCTCAGCTGTATCGGGTTTATTTCGTTTTTTCTTTTTATTCAAAATATTCACAAACTTCTTAACTGTGTCACGAACTATCTGATGTTCAAATGTGTGAGTCAATGTGTGTTAGTTGATCTATAAAGCGCAATGGGCGGCGCCATGTTAGTTTGCGCCTCAGAATCGGATCTGTCGGATTTACAACACTTGAGTTCATTCTCGTCTTACAAAATACATGAAAGTAAGTGACCAGTGAACTGGAAGAAGAATAGAGTAAACTATATAGTTACTATATAATGTGCATTTATCTGATGTGAATAAAACATGTAACGTTAGTCAAATTATAACCGTCTGAAAGGATTGTCATTGCCGCTTTCATAGACATCAGTGTGTGTTTTTTGCTAGTACTTATGAACATTTAAATGTCTGAAACCTGAAATAAACATGATGTCGTTGAAAACACTGAATAGTTGTCATGAGTTGTGATGTGACCAGCGCTGAGCGTCTGTCTCTGGCTCAGCCAAAGCGCAAAAGCACGTTTGAATTTTGGCACCGAAATGAGAAACCGAAATCTGCGTTCTGATTCGGTCCGGTACATACCGGTTATATAAGTACCGGTGCCATATTGGAACCGGATTTCGGTACCCAACCCTAGTTGTCAGACACTGCAGGTGCGTGAAAATTTGATAATGTGTGAACTACGGCTGTCAAAATGGCTGAAAAGCTAAATTTGAAATTCTTTCTGAAATATTATCAAAATTCGAATTCTAAAGGCAATGCTTAATGTTAGAGGGAAAAAGTACTGTATTGTCTCCTATGCCTAAAAATTGGGTAACAAAAATGCATAAAACTGCAAGTGCATCAGTAACCTGAGAAAACACGCTTCAACAGATAACGTAACACAAAATAGCAAACAGACATTCAGAAACAATCCATTTCCACTCACTAAACATCTACATATTGTTCGTCAAAAACACCAAACAGTCAACTTGACCTGCAGCGAGTGACGTTTTTTGGTGAGGTATGATCAAGTGTGTCTTTGCCAGCTGCGCAATATGTGGATACATAGCGTTATACCGCATGATTTTGCCACCAACTTAGAGGATTTTTGTCAGCAGGTAGCGTGTCTTCTCTTTCATTTATATCCATCTCCTGCTCCAAAGCCCTGATTGCCTTCTTCTGCCCTGCTCTGTGTCTGACTGTATACACTAGGGGTGCTCCGATCGATCGGCAACCGATCATGATCGGTCGATAATCGCTTTGGGATGGTTGATCGGCGGTCTCCAAAAAGGCCGATCTCATGAACCGATCGCATGCTGACGACACATAAACCCCGCGCCTGCTGTGAGAGCTCAGGCATAATACGCAGCGACACCGTCTCATTCTCTTTCCAGTGCGGGTAAAATAATTATAATGCTGAAGGTGAGGTACAATTCATATTTCTATATTAGATAACTTTCGCAGTCATTTGAAAACGTTCTGTGGGACATAAGTTCACAAACAGCGCGCGTGAATCACAGCGTGCGCGCGCTCTCTCTCTCCCTTTCAAAATGCTCAAATGGCTTCACATCAGCGCATCGCATGTGCACTAAAATCGAGGTGCTCAGTTGACACAGGATTTGCCACTTTGCACAATCGAGGCAGTGTCGCATTGTCACTAAAGTTTATCATTTGCATTTATTTTTAAGTCTTGCCAGTGTTCAAACCGCACTCGCGCGCACGGTCTGGACACACACACACACACACACACACACACACACACACACACACACACACACAGGCCATCTCACAAAAAGCTTGCGAGTACAAATTGCGCTGAAATGGTCAGATACACACATATGTATGTACTAAATGACCGTCTTGACGAGTATGCACGTAAACCCCGTCGTGACTCGCGAGTGAACATTTGTGCAACTGCATGTAACCGTAACCGTGTTCACTCTTAAAGTGACAGCTGTCGAATAAACTGCTGCTGTCTCTGAGTTTCTCTTTGTCTTGTGTTGAACCTTTATGACACCCACTGCTCTTGAATGACTAACTTTTGCAACCTTAAGTGTAAGGATTAATCTAATTTAATTTATTCAGGGAAGACCAATATTAATTTACATTTGATTTCTTATTAAATGTCTTTAGTATTTCTTACCTCAATACTAATGTTAGACCTACCTGAAAAATTGTTTTTAAAAACAAAAATGCACTGCATGATCAAATATTTAGGTGAGAATTATATACATTTATTATATACATTTATTTGGGAAAGATGGCCTACAATAGTCTTAAGTTATCTCATTTTCTAAAATAAACACTTGGTGGTTCTTCAAGATCTTGACTCAGTTAATTTAGAGTTAGTTTCATTTCTACAAATGGTGCAAACTCTGCAAGATTATAGATAAAAGATTGCCATTCTGTGATCGGCAGTGATCGGCAATCGGCAGATCATGATCTTGGTGATCGGTAATCGGTGATCGGCCCCAAAAATGCTGATCGGAGCATCTCTAGTATACACCATCGAACAGGTTGCCCATTTTCTCTCTGACTCCCGAGTCCTCACAGTTTTTTCCGCCTTTTTCAAATTAACAACACAGCCGCACCGCGTTGTACTGGATAAACACACCGCGTCAGTTCCGTCATCGTCATGTCTTGCGCGCCTCTACCAAAAATTTGTATGCACTGTTTTTGTATTTGAATGTGCTTTTTTTTTCCGACAAATATTCAAAGATCTAGTTTTTATTTGACAGCCCTAGTGTGAATCCAGGTTCTGTTGTTGAGCTGTTCTGTAAGCTGCAGTTTGCACGGTAAAATAAACCGGTGTCGTTTTAACAGGTCACAGACATTTGTCAATTGTATTTTTATTTAATGCTTGCCAATTCAATATTGTAATCTTATCAGTTAACGGTTAATATTCGGATAATGAGCGGCGGTTGTCGGTTGGGAAAATTAACCGAAATGAGCATCCCTAGTCCAAAGTAGTGGAAAGACTAAGCTCTTGTCCTATTGGGCACATAAGGTGTCTGTTTATTGTGAGAACATCATTTTTATTTTACTTTACTTTCTCCAAAATCATGAGCCACCTGTCCAAGCAGTCTCGAACATAAGATATCTGATTGCAGTGGTTTAGCAGCTGATACTTAGTTAATCTGTTCGATATCCCCCATTTAATGCTCCTGAAGGCGCTATGGTGAGGTTAAGGGTGTAACCAACCCTTACTAGAGTAGCACAGGAATGGATATTTGAGCCAATGGACTGCTCTTCCAAACTTGAGAGGGGTCAGGATAGTCGACTTGTCTCACTAGTGAGTTTATTTAGATGGTAATACTTTTGTTGGCGTGGCTTTAAAAATAATTTTGTAGATGCAGCGTCTCTGTGTAAAGGTGCTCTGCTTTAGCATGCTAACATTCGGCATGGGAAAATCCCTTTCTGGATATTAAATTATGAAGTGAACTTAAATATGCATTCATATAAACATATTTATAGTTATTTATTTATGTTGTCATGTTATCCTATTGTAAGGCTGCACTTACTGAAGAAAGAATAATGCAAGAATTATATAGCTGAGTGTAGTAGTTTTGCTCGTAAACATGTTTATTCTAAGAGCTTTAGGGCTTTATTATAAACTTAGGAATTTGAAAAGGTGTTTAGCCTTTAAGTAGATGTTTTCTGGATATGAAAACCGTGTGAGTCATGCACTGTAAAGTTCAATACACGCAACCCCAAACCACCTGTAATTCCAAAATCCCCAGGCAGTCTCGGCCCTTGCAGGAGGGGAATTACGACTGTCTTTAACAGTTCACACACAGTATTCAGCCTCTGTACTCTGTTAGCTGAGAAGGTCCTTGTCCATTAATGTGTTGTCACTTCAGCCCAGGACTTTTCCCTTATAAGGGGCTCTCTGCTTTTGTTTTGAGCTTTGAGCGCTCATGAAAGCGGATCAGTGATATGACCATGTAAGACCAGAGTGCACTGCACATTTCATACAATTTTCTGTTTGTAGCTGTGCTGTATTGTTCCAGAAAAGTGCGTTATTTTAAATACTTAAAGGGTTCGTATCATGTTCATGTCATTGGCTTAAGGAACAAGAATATTACAATTATATTACAAATAAAATGCAATTATTTGTTTACCCTGCTGCTATCTGCTGTGGGATAATCAGTTTTCTTCATCTGATAAGTGTTTGAATAATCTATATCTGTCATTATGCTACACATGGATGTCACCAGTTAAGAGGATGTGTGGGCTGTTTTGGGCTCCCGCATCAGGAGCAGGCTCCTGACAAAGAAGCTTTCGCTTTGAATGGATTCATTATTCAGCAGAACTGGAGTCAAACCTCTTCTGCAGTCAAAATGAGCTGCAGGTTGACCTGTGCTGACCTTTGTTTGCTAAATGCTTATGTTCATTGTCTGTGTTTCAGGATGTGGAGAAAGAGAAAGAGCTGCGCACTCATCTCACTCATGAGGACATCAGACAGAAGGTCGAACAGTACAACGCAGACTCACGAGACCACTTTAAAATGACACTGGTGAGTTAATGATCTCTGGCATTTACAAATAGATCATAAAATAATCGAATCACTAATCATTTTCAAAATTCAAGCTGTGTTTGTCAGCTCAGATCTCCAGAAGATATAATCTAGAATTTTACTGTATGCATTATGGATTAAAAGTAGGGATGCATGATCTATCGCCCACCGATATATATAGCCAATATTATTTTTTTTTTAATGTTATTGGCCCTATAAGAAAGTTTGGCCGATATTTTAAAGCCGATAAGTAATGGATTATTTCCTTCAGAAGCGCACTGTTCGCCTTGATGATTTTTAATAGCTTGAAATATTATTGTAATCACTTCAAAAAAGGAAAATACACTTAAGTGCAAGTTCTGATATAATACATAATAATTATAATGAGAACAGGCTTAGATTTATCGGCTTTCAAATATAAAGAATTATCGGTGCATCCCCAATCAAAATATTGCAGGAAGCCATTTTTGTCATATGAGAAGGACGTATTTTTTAAACCGTATATAGCATCTCTGTAGACACTCATGACCCCAAAAAACAAAAACATAATATTAATAAAAAAACATAATATTTTATTATATTTTGCTCAGTGGCTACACCTCTTAAAAACATGTATAACCAAATGAAGGCAATTTTTTCTTTTTCAAAGTCTCATACTTATGATTGTCCCTTTAAATAAAAGCGTTCATCATTGTCCATGCTGTAATCTGTTTATCATGCTTCCTAATGTATCATGTGACAGCCATAAGGACTTTACCACTGTACCTTTGTCCAGCTGTTTATCGCAGACTGTTTCTATGCTGTTTAGACCGGACTAGACTTAAATGAGCCACGTGGCACAAACACTTTGTATTAGTATATCTGACATTTTCCTCATTAAGCATACACCGTGTCTTGGATCATTAAGTTTAAGCCCTGTGTTCAGTGGGGTTGTGTGTCAGTGTGGTGGAGAGCAATGCATGGAGTTTCAGAGGAGGTTTGTGAGCTGTAATTACACCCCCCGTGTCTCGCCTGTAGCCTGCAGTCACGGCTGCCACTTGGACTAATGAGCTTACAGACAGAAGAACCTCAAATCTGAGCTCCATCTGGATGCAGTCAGATAACACAGCAAGATGTGTTCAACAGTGTTGAGGAAGTTGCTTTGAAACTGAAGCTACTCATCAAATTAAGCAGTTCTTTAGCTAACAAGTGACTAAGAAAACCTATAATTAATGATTATTTGATTTAGTCATAAAACCAAAGCAGTATTGTTGGGACACACAAACTGTGAGGATCAACTACAACCTACTAGGGTTGGGCCAATAGACAGACGTCACGATGTTGAGCCACCCCCCTGCAAATAATGAAGTTGTTCTTGATCACAATTCAAATTACATTCAAAATAGTTCAATAAACACAATTTAAACGCTAAAGACTTTATTGTGCAAAAAATGCCAAACGAATTATAGGCTACTAGATGTTTTACACAAACTAAACCAATGATATTCAAATGGCGGACCGCGGCATGCTTGCATTCTTGCTTTCTTTTTTTCTAGTTGAAGTGAGCAGAGCGTCAAAACAACGGTGCGGATCACACCACAAGCATTCAGGATTGTTTGTGGTAATGATATTTCAACGCTATATCCGTCTAGTAGTTTTATCTAAAGCCAAACGCGCTTCATTCAAGCCCTTTCAGCTCTGTGCACGTTCTCTCTTTCTCCAGACGCCACATTAACAGAGCTTAATGCTCAAACGCAACACCCCGATGTGATCGTCCATCGCGATGTTTCACTGTAGACATCGTCTGATGCCAATTTGGTAAACATCGCCCAACCCTAACGCATACGTTTACTTTAAAGACAACTAATAATATATGATATGTATGTTTTGAAATTACCTGGCTGAAAGGAACTGATTTTCTGAAAAACTAACTGATAGAGACATTCTTAGAAAATGCATTTGATTACATTTGTGTCATTTTGTCAAACCCAACTGCTGCTCATTTGCGCTAACCCTCCACACTGGTGCTCATTGATCAGAATAAATCTTTGCTGTTTTAGTCATTAATCTGAATGTCTTTGTTTGTCTTTCCTCTGTCTCTGCGCTGCAGAATGCTAACGGCATGTACACAGGCTTCATCGGGGTGCAGATGGACCTGCGGAGGCCCATCACGGTGAAAGGAGGCAGGGCAGGAGGGGTCAAAGGCCAAGAGGCGTTTTACCTTCCGCACGGCTCCATAAACACCCTGCACATCAGCAGCGCCAACACTGTGCGGCAGGTGATCGAAGCCTTGCTGAAAAAGTTCACCGTGGCCGACAACCCCGCCAAGTTCGCCTTGTTCAAACGCTTCAGCAGAGAAGACCAAGGTGAGACGCGGAACATGAATATGGAAAATGCATCAGCGTATGTGTGCGTACAGTACACCAGCACTAGCGTGGTAATGACTCAGGACCCCTAGTGTATACAGTATGTGTTTTGGCAGGACCAGATGCATTCCTGGAATAGGTCAATCTCAGGAATGTGTGTGTATTTATGAACGTTCTTGACATCTAGCACACACACATACAGGACAGGCCTGTGTTTTAAGCATATGTGAACGCATGTGCCAAGAATACACCATGCCAGCGTAGTAAACACACATACACACCAGCTGTTGTCTGTGCCAACCTGTTGAATGCAGACACTAACCAGCCTCGTTCCCCATATTTCATTGCCATACAGGGATATTCTGCGCTGGGATGGGTCAGGATGGTCAACTTTTCTAGTGACTAGTTAGATTTAGAAGCAGTTTTTTTCAGGATCTGACATCAAACGGTGAATTCCTGAGCATTGGTTTTCCTCCCATAATGTCAAAGTGTTTCCAGTCCATCTCCTTCCTCTGACAGACCCCAGCCACTGTCTGAGCCCCCTGTTGACGTCACACACACAGCAGGAAGCCAGACGCACATATGGCTCAGTGATTTTAAGTACCTGCATAATCCTTGTGCCGGGTTGGAATGTGCTCTCGTTTATTTGACAGAAACGAATCATTACACAAATCGACTCATAAGAGTCGTTCGTTCATAAATCAGACTTTACAGTGCTGTGCATATTTATTGAGAAAAGATGCCATCTTAAACAGTCTTTTTATATTAACTTGTTTAATTTAGACTGCGCATTTAAAGCAAAATGACTTAAAAATCACTGTTTATCATGTCAAAAATACAAAATGATTCTGTATTATCCATTGAATCCAACTTTCAAGTAATATACTGTATCTATATAAAATTCTTTTTATAATTCTTTAGTCGGTCCATACTATTTATTTTTTATTTTTAATAATTTATTTTCACCTCTTATTTAATGTATTTAAGATTTCACATATTTTAAACCTAATATTCTCTAGTCAACTACTTGTTTTAATATACTCCATTTTTCTTTACTGATCCAAAAACAATAATAATACTGCAAACAATTTTGGTTCGCCGTGGTGCAGTCAATTCAGTCGCAGTGAATTAATGAACTGAGCGTTATAATAATAATATGGCGAGATATTACACTAATCTTCAGTTATTTTGTAGGAGTGTGTGTGTAGGAGCCAATAACTGCTGTTGCCAATGGGGGAATTTTGCTGAGGAGGCTGTCTGGAACAGTGATATTTTTTTCTCTCCACCGTCTGAGACGGGGCGTTTTCATGAGGTCTCGCCATCGTGAGAGATCTCCAGCACATGCATGTGTGAGACGCTGTGTTTGACAGCTGTTTTTAATGCGTGTGACAAGGCTGTCGTGCTGTTAAACGGCTCGTCTAGACTAGATGACTTTAAGAAATGCTAAAGTTTAGATGCTGATAAACTCCCATCTCAGAGCTCATTATAGAAACAGACAGACCCTCATGTGTGATATCACAGCGGCACGGCCTATAAAAAATCATGAATCAACCACATTAGTGTAGACATAATAACAGCCCTGCTTGTTCTGATTAACCCCCGCCGGAGGCAGTAGGATGCCCCCATTAGACAGGAAGTGAGATGAGAGGATTCCTCAAGAATGAAGAAATGCAGGTCTGCGCCCTCTTCAACACTCTGGGTGGAGGAAAATCTCCCATAATGCTGAAGTAAACACAGTAATTCTAGAGAATTAACTTTTGTTCCTGATATGAGGTGGTGCTCTTCCTTATTTCGTGCTTAAAGTTTGTTTTTGCTTAGAAATTTGGCATGCTATCAACATTCAGCAGCGGTGTAGTTTGGAGTGTCTTCCTCTTTGTGGTGTGGCAGGTCATTATTAGAATACAATTGCAAGTCCTTTAAATTACATAAAAGGTTACTGTTTATTTGTATAGCGCTTTATAAAATGCATATTGTTTCAAAGCAGCTTTACAGTGATAACAGGAATAAAATGATCACCAGTGATGCAAACAGACTTTAGTTCTGCTATAAAGCCGCTCTAAAAAGACAACAGTAAGCACTCATTATTCAGTTGAAATCAGTTTAGTGTTGATTCATTTTGGTTCAATAACTGTGTAAAGAATGAGTTCATTGTTTTCTTTAGAACTGCTTTTATAGATTAATTGATGTCATCTTCCATTCAAGTCAGTGCATTCAAGTCAATAATATTGCCGAATGTAAAGTGTCCCCGACTAAGCAAGCCAAAAGGCAAGAAACCAGGTTTAGTCAAGGGCAGGGTTTCCAGGTCTGTGCAGCAAAAATAGCCCAATATGCGATTTTTCTCCATCGGGCGACTGAATTCTCCACCGAATTTGTACATCTGTGGGATGTTTTGGGGGTGTTGGAGCACTGAAATCCTAATTATATGGGTGGAAATCAACCCACAGAAAAAAATGTACCCGTGGAAACAACTTAAAAGTAGCCCAAATCCGCAGGAAAACTGTGGACTTGGTCGAGGGACCAGTTCTCCTCTGGCCAGACGAATCAACATGGTTTGGTTTAATTCCAGGCTGCATCACAAGTCAGATTGTAAATTGATATCATTCGGAATATTTCATCCATTTTCTTGTTTTATCTCCTAAAGAAATGCATAAAGTTGTGTATTTTCATAGTCGTGCGACACATAGTTCCTTTACTAAAAACTATGCATTTACTACAAATTGTTATTGATCTCTTCCGGGTCAAAATGGACCCGAATGCATTGAGGTTACAGTGGCGAGAAAAAAAAAAGTTGACCTTCCTGATGCATCCCTAATTCTTGCCTGATGTTGTTTATTTTCTAGGTTCTGTGAATGAAGTGCCTGTGATGGTAATAGTGTGGTTTTGTGTCTGTATGTGTGCAGTGTACACCTGTAAGCTGTCTGAGAAAGAACACCCTCTGTTCCTGCGTCTGGTGGCGGGACCCAGCACTGACACGCTCAGCTTTGTCCTGAAGGAGCAGCAAACCGGCGAAGTCCTGGTGAGGTTTCTCTATATTTTTCACACAGTAAGAAGTTTAAGATGCAGTGGAATGGTTGACAACAAAAAAAACAAATCACAGAGAAGATGAATATTTTAGGCCTCCCTAAAGTAGGTCTAGTGATGTCCTTGGCATTTAGTGGATTGTGTTTAACACATAAAAGATTGATCATCAGTTCCACACACCGTAGTATAGATATTCTATGATGATCCAAGAAAAACGAAAACGGCACTGGTATCGGACCATATTCAGATTGTAAGTATCAGATATGGATCATTGTGAAAAAATGGTATCAGTGCACCCCTAGTTTCTATGTTACAGTTAATCTTAAATAAATAAAAGCCATTTGCAGCATTCAAAGATTCACATTGGTTATTTATTGAAAGGTAAAGAACCCCCATCATGCCTTCCTTGTCAACTCCAATGACTGTTAAAATATTTGAACATTTTTATTCAGATATGTATTTGGAAAAAGTATCACCTGAAATTATTTTAGAATTTAGTAACACTTTATTTTAAGGTGAGACAGTTAAACATTACTACATGTACTTACTTTAGTAATAACAGTAAATTATGCATAATTACAAGTAACTAACCCTAAACCAAACCCTAGCCATAACCCTAACTCTATAGTGAGTGCATAAATATTACTCAGTACTTATTTGAGTAAGTACAATGTAACCGTCACCTTAAAATAAAGACTGGAGTAACGATGCTGACAATTCAGAATAAATTGTATAAAAAAAAGAAAAGAAATAGGTTATTTTAAATTGTAATAACATTTTACTGTTTTTAATTTTATTTTTTATCAAATAATTGCAGCCTCTGTGAGCATAAGAGACATTTAAAAAGATTTATCAACTCCAAACTTTTGAACAGTAGTGTGTTTAGTTTATTGTTAATTGTTTGACTTTTGTTATTCACTTTGTTCTCGCATGAAGATAGCCTTGATGCTGACATGAATAAAATGAAGGAATTAACATGCCTCTTCCTCTCGTTCATCAGTGGGACGCCTTTTCCATCCCCGAACTGCATAACTTCCTCCGTATCCTGGAAAAAGAGGAGGAGGACCAGGTCTGTTCGATAACCAGACGCTACAACGCCTACAGAGAGAAACTGGACGAGGCCATGAGAGCAGTGGGCGGCCCGGGCTAAAGCTAACCAACTGCCTCTAGTGGTCACTGTCTGTAATGAACACTATTAGGTGTCTCTGTGCCAAGTGGACACCCCGTCTCAGAACTCAGAGGAGAGCACTGACCTCCCAAAATGCACCTCAGGTGCCATATTTACCCTTCCGCCCTCTTGTGATCTCGCGGCTTCAGCCGTCGCAGTTATTTCTCATGTTTTCTGTTCTTTTACCTCGTGAAGTTGTGAATGATGCAAACGTGAAATTGTTTTTTATTTAATTGTTGGATGCTGTGGTTTGTAAATATTTCTTTTGTTGTTTTAATTTATGTGGGTGAAGTTTTATTCTTTTGTTTATTTTACTGAAAGAGTCTTATTTTATTTCAAATATGCTTATCGACCAGAAACTGATGGGATTGGGGATTTATTTTTGTTTTATATTAAATACCAATTCAGTCATAATGTGCCCTACCAAAGATAGCGTTGGCATTTGATGTGCTGTTGAGGACAAACGGAGCACGTGACCTGAAAACCATGCGAGGCCAAACGGACAGGAAGCGTATGTTTGTGATGGACAAGATTGAATGCGGTGATGTAGGGGCAGGAAATGAGGACTAAAGCAATGTAGCATGTCATAATCATTAGTTGCTGAACGGATGGCATGAATACGAATGAAATCTGAAAAAGTATGCATAAGCGTTCAAACGGATTTCATGAAGTTGGAAAAGGGAGCATAGAGGATGTTGGAAGGTATGCAGGAAGTGTCACGGAGAGCTGGAGATCTGACTGATGTTGGTCAGGGTCAGACACTCGTTCTCAGAGAACGACGGGTCATGGTGACCTCCGCTTTGAGCAGATAATCAGTCAACAGGGCATTCATTGTTCAGTGATCTCCTCAACCCTGGAACATGCGTTTAAAGAGGACGTCTGTCGGACAAATGACTGAATCTATAAGTAATGAAGTTGTTTGTTTTGACGCTACAGCCTGAAAATGGTCGATTTAAGCTATTGCAGTGTGATCTCCCTTTCTGTCTGTGATTTATATGTAGAATCACACTGATCCGGAGGATGCTAAAGTTTATTTCACATGCGTTTCTCAATGGCATGGAGATGTAGCTGAAATGTTACTGTTGTGAGGTACAGCTAAATAAACGCAGACACGTTCATGGTCAGTGCTCCCTTTGTCACAGCAGCGCACAACTTCAACACTAATGCCGATGATTTTAAATGATACTTGTGTATCAGTAGCTGGTTTAAAATGTACACTCATTTATATTTGAATTTCTGTATGCCAGTGCTGCATGACGGTTTTCTGATGGGTACTGCAACATTAATGCATAGCGAGGTAGCGACACCTTGTGTTCAACTGCTGTAACTACATCTTTGCAGTCTCACCTGTGCTAATTCAATGGTCTTAGACACAGATTGTGTGCTTTTTTCTTTGTTATTATTGGTTTTATAACCTCTAACCAAAGATATAGTTAAAATGCATAGTTTAATTTAATTTTGAAGCAAATTGCCTGGTGCAATCAGTTTGTACACCTCAATAAACTGAGGTTAAATTACAGTCTCTATCTAACTTTAATTGTAAACACTGGGTTAACTATAAATTAGAGTCATTTGTGTAATTATTGTGTGAAAGTAACATCACAACAGTCTCAATATATGCAATCGAAGAGGATTTGTCAGGGGGATCAGACCAGTAATTTTATAAATGCTTTTTGGGCACTTTGTTTTAATTCAGGGAGTTCTTTTGTTTTATTAGTCTTCATCAGATGCCTATTGTCTTCCACTGTCTTTAAACGGCATTGCATCTAGTGGAAGCTCAGTCGTGTTTTTTTGGTTGTTTTTTTAATAATTAAAGCTGTTTCAGTACTTGATTTATTTTTTTCATAAACAAGCTTTTGTTTGTAGAGTAAGACTGTGAATGAATGTTAAACTGTATTCACATACGTAAAGTGTGGATACGAGTGAACTGCTTCAATACTTCTAAGTATACGTGCATGTGTTATATTAATTCATGCATATTTTATGGCTGTTTTAGGACATCACATGCCAGTGCTGTTGATCTTTCTGCGTAGCAGCACAGTTAGACGGTTTGCTCACACATTTGCCAAAAATTCTCATTTTTGTTCCACAGTTGTAAGTTGTACGTGGTTTTGTGGATGTTTATGAATGACGTAGGTTTCATATATATCTAAGATAAAGTGAGGACTCTGTTGGCATGAATATTGTCCTTGATATGCATAATTACAATCCAAATGAATCCAGATGTCATGCATTTTTGACAATGACGGAGGTTCTTTGAGGGTTTGTATTGTTACCAATCGTGGCCTTTCTTGTTAAAGACATGGTTTCTTTAAATAAAGATTAAATGTTTCTCAAGTCACTGCAGCTGTCATCTGTTTGTGTGTGTGAAGGAACTGCCTCCTCTTGGAAGGATCATGCTGAAAAAGTCTCACTTTTGGCATAAGCTCAAAAAGCAGCTCCACCCCCCATAATCTGCAACTCAAACACGTTTTTATTCAAATGCATTACAGTTTTTCTCAGTCGCTTTGGTACATTTCTCGAATCATCCTCGACATTTGCAAAACAGCAAGTGCATTTCTCAAAACAATTCGTACAAATAGCAAAACACCATGGATTACCTGCACAAGCCGGTCTCTTGCTCAAAATCCTTAGTTCATCTCTCAAAAGTAAATATCTGTGTCATTGAACATGTCAGTGCCATCAGAATGACAAGTCCTTGTGTCATTGTGTATGAATAAGAAGGTCAAATTGCTTAGTCATGTTGTCAATATAACTACTCTGGAGGGATGTTCTGATGTAAATATGGCTAAAGTTTTGATGACAATTATTGTAAATTGTTGGTTACACCTCAGTGTATGTGTGAGTTTGATTGCAAGAGGCTGGACAAGATTCACATTTACGCTTTTACTGTTTGTACTGTAATTTGTTGACAGACCATGTCATTGCGATACAGAGAGAAAAAGACAGCACTGCATAGCACAAAAGTAGAAATATGAACGTCTAACGGGAATGTATAGAAATATGCTTGACATATTATGACAACTTGTTCAACCATTTTGCATGTAAAGACTAATGCTAGGAACTAATGCCTAAATGTTTTGGGGGGTGAGACTATTCAACAGAGACCCATTATAATACATTTTGATCAACATGACATAAGCAACTGCTAATGTAGGAAACAGCAGAGAATTGTACATAATCATTTGCATGGATGTACACAAGCATTTGCAGCTTGTTCAAAGAAATGAGAAACTGCTTTTTTGATGTGAAGTGACACAATGATGTGAGAATTGAACAGGTAGTTTTGAGAATTTCAATTCTGATCTGAGAAATGTACCAAAGCGACTGAGAAAAACTGTAAGTAGGTTATACTTATTAGAGGGGCACTGCACACAGGGTTACACCAACAGTTATTAGTCAACTTACTAGCTTTCAACATCACGCTTAACTGTAAAGATTTGGGACAAGACTTGCCCAAGGCACCCACACACGTGAATGATGTGCCCTTTACATGAACCCGTCCTCCTCATGTCCTCATCGATTCCTCCCCGCACACTTCATTCATGGCGTCCTGGAACACACGCTGAACTTTATACAACTATCAAAAAGCCACCAAGACTTAAACATGTAAGTTTACACCATTTATAAAGCCAGAATATCCTATTAACAATGACGGAACGTACAAACGCTCACTTTGGATGACCAAACGTCGTCTTTTTGATTGTTGTTGACTTGACTAGACGCACTACTTCAGTGTAGTGTACTTCACATTCTTCACATTCACAACTCTCACGAGCGAAAGCGCTGAGCTGTAGTGAAAAAAGCGGATTACTTGTCTTATTTAGTAATGCTTTCGCATCTTTTGTGTTTGTGCAACATTAGTTTACAACCTCTGATTAGGATATGTACTCATTAATGAAAGATGGCACGCGAGTCTGTGCTGCCTCAAAATCGTCATATAGGCTATATTTACTTTGCACGTGTTCACAAAACATGATGTCATGATATATTTTGATGGGTTACCATTATAACTTCCTGAATGCCAACATTCGTTCTTTTATTATCATTATAATATTGAGTTGAACATAATATATTATTATATCATTATGTAATATTTAATTAATAAAGATATTACATAAAATATGTGTGTGTACTGTGTGTGTATAATTATTATGTATATTTCAATACACACACATGCATGTATATATTTAAGAAATATTTGTATGTATATATATATATATATATATATATATATATATATATATATATATATATATATATATATATATATATATATATATATATATATATATATACACACAGTGTTGGGGGTAACGCATTACAAGTAACTTAATAATATTAATAATAATAATATACGTAATAATATTACTTTTTCCAAGTAACTAGTAAAGTAACGCATTACTTTTCAAATTTACAACGAAATATCTGAGTTACTTTTTCACATTAATTTGACTGACAGCTCTCCTGCCCCCATGTTGAGAAAAATAAGTGCAGAGATGTTGTACAGGTAAATATATATATATTTACAGTGTTGGGGAAACTTACTTTGAAAAGTAATGCATTATAATATTGTGTTACTCCCTTAAAAAGTAACTAATTGATTTTTAAGAAAAGTAATGCGTTACGTTACTTTTGCGTTACTTTTTCTCACCTGTACAAATATGTGTTTATTTGTACTGTGTATAATATAATTTCAATAATATATATATATATATATATATATATATATAGACACAGTACACACACATATATTATGCAAACACAAACTTTTATTTTTGATGCAATTAATCGCAATTAATTTTTTGACAGCACTATTGTAATTTATTAACATTATAATATATATATATATATATATTAGAGCTGTCAAAAGATTAATTGCGATTAATCACATCCAAAATAAAAGTTTGTGTTTATATAATATATTTGTGTGTACTCTGTATAATTATTATGTATATATAAATACAAACACATTCATGTATATATTTAAGAAATATTTGCATGTATATACTGTATATACATTTATATAATTTATATAATATAAATATTTTATAGATAAATATAATTTTTTCTTAAATGTATACATGCTTGTGTGTGTGTTTTTATATATAAATAATAATTATACACAGTACACACACATATATTATGTAAACACAAACTTTTATTTTGGATGAGAATAATCGCGATTAATCTTTTGACAGCCCTAATATATATATATATATGTGTGTGTGTTACATTATAATGTAATAATATAATAAAATTAATATAGACCACAACCCCAAACATTTGGTTTTACAGAAAAGCCCAGAATGTTATAATGTTCTCTTTATTTTACATAATGACATACAACTGTGAGATGTCTTTGCCATTAAATTAATTAATTGATTTATTGATTGATTGATTGATTTATTCAGGCAAGGGCAGAGTTCTGTAAGGGTTGTGTTGTTGGCAGTTGCTGTTGGTTTGTATCTCATTCCCTCCCCTATTGATCCTGAGCCGTACATGTGAGTCTCAACTGCCTTTTCATTGTAATTTCTATGCAGTGAATCCAGCATCAATTGATCTCCAAAGAGATTCCAGTCTCATAGTGATGTATGTTTTCCCGCTGATGAATGTTTTCCAGCTTTGAGGGACCCCCGCCTGCTCTGGAGGGCCCTCTGGCAGTGAACACACGGCTACAGAGAGGTCGACGGCTGTTTTCTGGTCAACTCAAAGGCCCGGAGTCTTTTACGGCAGACCAGAACGGTGAGCTCGGTCTTGTGCTTTCGTCTGTTTGTTATTGAGAAATACAGTCAGGTTTGATCTCTTCTTTGTATCTCTCAAGGAAACATCTACACAGGCACTGTTGACGGGAAGCTGTGGAGAATCAACAAGGAATCCCTCACTTTCATCGCTCAGATGGGCCGGAACATCCCTGAATGTGGTAAATCAACCATTGCACCAGCAGAAGACGAAAAAATGCTTGTGCAGTTCCACCTGAATCCTTGGGCTGGGTAGATTACCTACACATTGTAGGCAGTTACTGATTCCAAATGACATGACAAAAATTGAAGTTTTTAATCTAAGGTAATGTAATCGGACTACTTTTAGATTACTTTTGACCTAACTCGTTTATCACACTGATTTGAACAGGATAATCTTGTACCATATTGATAGATAAATACAAAGAAAAAGAAAATATATGACCCTGGACCACAAAACCAGTCATAAGGGTCTTTTTTTATTGATTTGCTCATAAATACGCTTTCCATTGATGTGTGGTTTGTTAGGATAGGACAATATTTGGCTGAGATATTTGAAAATCTGGAATCTGAGGGTGCAAAAAACACGAAATATTGAGAAAATCGCCTTTAAAGTTGTCCAAATGAAGTCCTTAGCAATGCATATTACTAATAATAATACATTTTTGATATACTTACGGTAGGAAAATTACAAAATATCTTCATGGAACATGATCTTTACTTAATATCCTAATGATTTTTGGCATATAAGAAAAATCGATCATTTTGATCCATAAAATTTATTGTTGGCTATTGCCACAAATATACCCGTGCGACTTATGACTGGTTTTGTGCTCCAGGGTCACATTTCATTTTTTGTTATTAACAACATGAAGTGCATTAAATATCACATTACATCAGAGTTTCCCAGACTGGGGTTCATGAGTTTAATGAAAGGCTATTAATTAAATAAAAATTTAATTTTAAAATAATTAAAAGAACTACTAATAAATATATATATATATGTGTATATGTGTGTGTGTGTATATATATATATATATATATATGTATGTATGTATGTATGTATGTATGTATGTATGTATGTATGTATGTATGTATGTATGTATGTATGTATGTATGTATGTATGTATGTATGTATGTATGTATGTATGTATGTATATATATATATATATATATATATATATATATATATATATATATATATATATATATATATATATGTATATACTGTATATAATTTTTATTTATTTATTTATTTTTATCTACATGTCATGCGACCATTAATAGACATGAGAGAACTGTGAACTTATTTAAAAAATATATATATTATTATTATTATTAATAATAATATATATATTATATATATATATATATATATATATATATATATATATATATATATATATATATATATATATATATATATATATATATATATGAATTTGTACATTTTAATGTGTTTAAAAGACAAAAGCCTTGCAAAAGACAGTAATGCATGGTTAAATGACTTGAGTGATCATTCAAATAATAATTCATGTGTTCATCAGGAGTTGATTAGAAATGCTGATTTTTGAGAAAACACTTTTTCAGGCTTTTTTAGAAAGGAAAATTTAAAAAGATAAGAAGGTAGTAGGGAGAATCAAAGAATTATGAATAATTGAATGCCATTGTGAGAATATGTAATCAATAAAAAACGAACTGTAGTCTGATTATGAGTCATTCATATTCACTTCACGTGCCCTCTGTGTCTGGATGAATATGTATCGGCTGTTATGGAGGCGTTCACTGGCTCGACACGTGTGGAAAAACCCGACAGTCCCTGTGTCCTGCTGCCATCACACATTAGACATGCTGAAGTGATTCACAAAGACTTGAGTGTTGTTGTATCAAAGGCTCAGCTGTTTAAAAGAGTCTTGAATGCAGATGTCTTCATTAGAGCTCTCGTCCCTTATGGTGTGGCTTATGAACATTTGATGCCTCCCTATACTATATTTAACCAGACAAAAGTCTAAGGTATTCTCCAGTGCGTCACTAAGCAGAATGCAAAATGTGCCTGTCAGTTAGTAGATAGATACCATTGTTTTCCTGGTACAGATGGTAAGTTATCATGCTATATTTGCATAATGCCATTTTGTTCTTCGTATAGGCACAAGTACGGAATATGAGCCGGTATGTGGGCGTCCACATGGTCTGCGATTGGACCGTGACGGGCAGCTTATCGTGGCCGACTCCTACCAGGGTCTTTTCAAGGTTGACCCTTGGACTGGAGAGAAGACATTGCTTCATTCCAGCAAAGAGGGTCTGTAAACATTTGAGTTAAGAAATGTGTGCTTTCAGATGTCTCAAAAATGGCCAAAGCAACCAAAATATATTAAAAAGCTGGAAAGCTCCTTTTTTTAAATCTTAATTTACTGTATATTTTAATATTTGCTTTTTTGCACTGTTGAGTTGTAAACTCCTAAAGGCCAGCAAATATATACACTGATCAGGCATAACATTATGATGAAGTGTATAACACTGATTATCTCTTCATCACGGCACCTGTTAGTGGGTGGGATATATTAGGCAGCAAGTGAACATTTTGTTCTCTAAGTTGATGTGTTAGAAGCAGGAAAAATGGGCAAGCGTAAGGATTTGAGCGAGTTTGACAAGGGCCAAATTGTGATGGCTAGACGACTGGGTCAGAGCATCTCCAAAACTGCAGCTCTTGTGGGGTGTCCTCGGTCTGCAGTGGTCAGTATCTATCAAAAGTGGTCCAAGGAAGGAACAGTAGTGAACCGGCCACAGGGTCATGGGCCTGTGTGGTCCGATCAAACAGACCAGCTACTGCGCCCTGCCACAAAGCAAAAATGCTTCAGGAATGGTTTGATGAGCACGAGTTTGAGGTGTTGACTTGACCTCCAAATTCCCCAGATCTCAATCCAATCGAGCATCTGTGGGATGTGCTGAACAAACAAGTCCGATCCATGGAGGACTCACCTCACAGCTTACAGGGCTTAAAGGATCTGCTGCTAACATCTTGGTGCCAGATACCACAGCACACCTTCAGGAGTCCATGCCTCGACGGGTCATAATGTTATGCCTGATCGGTGTATATATATTTATATATAGATGTATAAAAAATACTGTATACTATATATATTGTTGTGGCCAAAAGTGGAGGGGATGTCTGTTTTTAATGACCCTACAAGTTCGATTACAGCATCAAAATATGAGGAAAGTATTTTTTGTATTATTTAAGTAAATAAGTATTTTTTTTAAATGCACTATTTTACTAGGCAAAAACATTGCTTACAGGAAAAAGCATACAGTGACTGCAACATAATCAGTTATAAATATTTAATTGGTTCTCTCTTGTTTTTGCATGTGTTTATAATTTCTTTGTATGACAGCCCAGACAAATATTATGATGGCACAATTTGTCATGTTTCATTGCTTTATCACAAACAAAACAATAGACTCCAAGCACAACTACGCAATGTGCTTACAAAATCTTTAACATATTTGTAATAATATTTGGATAAAGGGTGGAGATCACTTTTGGCCACTACTGTACTTGCACATATTGGTTTTCTTTATCTCAGTGTACTTTACATTTGCTGCTTTGCAAACATATTTACTTTGATTCCAATGTCACCCTTCCTGCAATTTGAAAGAGCATTATATTTTAAAACCCTCTCAAATTCTTCTTCCTAGGAGCTGATGGGATTCCCTTTGGCTTTCTAAATGGCCTGGAGATTTCTAAAAACGGAACCGTGTTTTTCACGGACTCCAGCAGTAAATGGGGAAGACGTCATGTCCGTTATGAGGTGAGTGAGTGACAGAAGAACTGGGCATTAAAGGTGAACTATGTAAGGTTTTTGCAGTAAAATATCCAAAAACCACTAGGCCAGTGTTAAATATTTTGTTCAGTTGAGTACTTTGAATATCCCAAATGTTTCCAACTATTTGTAAATTGTGAGAAATTGCTATTTAAAGGGTTAGTTCACCCAAAAATGAAAATTCTGTCATCAATTACTCACCCTCATGTCGTTCGACACCCGTAAGACCTCCGTTCTTCTTCGGAACACAAATGAAGATATTTTTGTTGAAATCTGACGGCTGAGAAAGGCCTCAGATAGGCCTCCATTGGCATTCAGTACATTTATAATCCCAAGACCCATAAAAGGCACTAAAAACGTCGTTACAAAGTCCATCTCACCACAGTGACTCTACAATAATTTTACGAAGCGACTACAATAGTTTTTGTGCGCAAAAAAAATCAAAATAACGACTTTATTCAACCTCTTCTTGTCTTCCGTGTGTGCCTCCACGACGCATGCGCGAGAATATGACGTAGCGCCTGGGTTCGGGAATCCATGAAATGCACACTTTAACCCCATTTTGAGAACTACGCCGAGACCTAAAGCACGATCAATGTAGAATTCAACAGCTTAGATACGCGCATCTTCCTCTGCTGGTAAACAAATCGCTTCTGGGTCATGTGTCCGAAACCCGGCGCTACGTCATATTCTCACGCTTGCGTTGTGGAGCCACACACGGAAGACAAGAACAAGTTGGATAAAGGCGTTATTTAGAATTTTTTTTGCGCACAAAAACTATTGTCGTCGCATCGTAAAATTATTGTAGAGTCACTGTGGTGAGATGGACTTTGTAACAACGTTTTAGGGGCCTTTTATGGATCTTGTGAGTGTGAATGTACTGAATGTCAATGGAGGCCTATCTGAAGCCTTTCTCAGCCATCAGCTTTCAACAAAAATATCTTCATTTGTGTTCCGAAGAAGAACGGAGGTCTTACGGGTGTCGAACGACATGAGGGTGAGTAATTAATTACAGAATTTTCATTTTTGGGTGAACTAACCCTTTAAACCAAGGAACCGGGACGTGTGAGCTATGCGTTTGAGGGAGTCGTCTGTCGATTGCGTCATATCTACGTTCCCCTCAGTTTCCGGTTTTATTCAGCAAAAGCGCTTTGCTCTCACTGCAGTGTGAACAAGTGTCATAGCAGTCGCCGAGCGAACGTCATAACTTCCTTTTCAACACACTCAGATATATCTAATACGATAAACAGAGTTGCGTTACCTCATACTCATGACTGGAAAAGAGGAAGTGGCGCCGGCGACCATGTCATAATAAAAGTCCCACCGGTGACTATGCCATAATAACAGTCCCGCTCTTCAATGGCTCCTGCGGCCTTGCTCAGCTCCACAACACTCGGTCCTGCTTTGCTTCACTACAGTAATGTTAATAATCGCATCCATGAACATGATTTCTGCCCGAGTCCTATCCTGACTCTTTCCCACCGGCTGTGAGCTGAAGACCACATGTCCCAAGATTCTGCGCTCAAACGTGGCGTCATCAAACTACGCCTTTGTGTTGAACAGGCGACCTCTAGTGGATGGAAAAGTTACATAGTGCATCTTTAAAATTGGCAACACAGTATTTTAACCTGAACTAAAGACTCAGTCTCTCTGCAGGTTTTGGAGACAAACTATCTGGGCCGCCTTCTCTCGTATGACCCCGTGACCGGTCACGTTCAGACACTGTTGGATTCTCTCTACATGCCTAATGGCTTTGCCTTCTCACCGGATGAGGACTTCCTGCTTCTGGCTGAGACTAGTATCGGACACATTATTAAGTAAGAGCTTTTTCATATTTCTTTGATATATATCCGCATGTTAAAGTATCCTGAGGAAATCTTCTTATCTGTTTCTCAGGTTCTGGTTGAAAGGACCTAAAGCAGGCACTAAAGAGATCGTCCTGAACAACATGATTGGTTATCCTGATAACATCCGCCTCAGTGACCGCGGCACATTTTTGGTGGGCGTAACTACTGTTAGATTCCACGGCCGACTTTTCCCACCGTTCTTGGATCTGATTGGTCCGTACCCTGCTCTTAAACGCTTCATAGTGAAGGTGGGTAAATGTTAAATATGTGGAGTTTAGGTCAGCTCAGAAGTGACAAAAGTGAAATCTCGATGGTGAACACTCTTGCAGCTCATTCCTCTCAGCTGGTACAACGCTCTGGTGCCTAAGTACGGGCTGATTTTGGAGCTGGGGCTTGATGGAGAGGTGATTGACAGCCTGCATGACCCCACGGGCAGCCTGACGTGGGCCGTCAGCGATGTCTTCCAGCAGGGGGCGCACTACTATCTGGGCAGCACTGACTTGCCGTTTCTTTCTGTGTTGGAGGAGTGGAGCTGACCGTCTGGCTCTCTTACAAGTGGACTTACACATGGGAATAGTAGGACTTTCGATAACCTTTTGTAGGTAATGACAAATTTTAACAATGTACTAAAGTCTTGTGAGAAAACTACATGTTGTCGTAACTGTGAATTCTGTGATTTAAAGAGGACTTGTTATGTTGCTGTTTGAAAACCATGAAAAAGGTCTGCCAAGTTGCAAAACACAAAGGGAGTTGTTCTCTATATCAGTCCGCACTGTTTCTGAACTCCCTGAAACGCCTCCATTGTAGTCTTGAACTTTCATCCGGGAACAAACACGCCACAGTATCCCTCATTTAAATAATTCCCGCCCAAGACATGCAAAATAAAGGGGCGAGGCCTGGTTGAGTTAGTTAGTAGTGGCTGCATCCGAAATCGCATACTTCACACTATATAGTAGGCAAAAAACAGTATGTGACAAAAGAAGCATGTCCAAATTCACAATTATTTATAAGAGTAGGCAAAAAGTACCCAGATGACCTACAACTTCCTGCGAGATTCTGAAGTGTGCATATGATGGACACTTTACTATCCCATGAGGCCACAGGAGAGGATTTGTGAATGGCAGTGAAGCGACGTAACCGATGCTGGTAGGTCACATGATCATGACAACATGATCATGAATTTAGTACGTCCGGATTACATCGATACTATGTAGAACACGCTTTTTTCTAAATAAGCACCTACTCGAGAGTATGCGATTTCAGACCCAGCCAGTGTTACAGACAGACTGGGAAGAGAGGTGCTGCAACAATATGTGAAAATCAAGTGGTTTTTTGAACATTCAAGCATGAAAACCTATTCATGCAGACCACAAACACAAATTCAACACTTTGTAAAATGACATGATATGGCCTCTTTAAGTATAGTTAAGCCATTATGGTTTGCCTAATACAGAGCTTTACCTTTTAAGTGTATTAGTTGTCAAGTTTAGTTTATGTTTTTCAGCACTGGCCATAGAAATGTAAGCATAGCTGTTCACAGTTAAAAATTAACACATGGTTTTCTCAAGCAAAAACATAGAAATAACATGAAAGTTCAATGCAGTAAACTTTCAAGCAACCACCCAAATATAACATTTAAAACTGCATCATGTATGTATCGCACTAATGTACATATATCCATTTTTTAAATAAAATAACTGCATTGCAATTATTTATTTAACCCTCTGGTGCTCTTCGGTCATTTCTGACTGAAAAATGTTCTGTTTTGAAATGTTAAAAATCCCAGCTTCATCGGAATTATATGAATCTTGGTGACTTTTCTTGCATTAGGTATGTAAACACACAAAAAAAATTGGGGTCATGATTCGAGCATGCTAATTGGTCGTTAAAAAAAAAAGTAGCGTTCCTTATCTTCGGTCATAAATGACCGACCATAGGAAATGAATGGGAAATCGGCAAAAACACAAAAATTCACTGAATATTTGTGTGTACAATCTACAAATCGGCCACAATGCTGAAAAAAAGTGCACAGCAGTAAAGGGGTGACACTCTAAAACATCAAGAGTGTGATATTGACACATCCACTCACACACACACCTATGAAAAACTGAACCTATGAACCACATTTGGAATTTTTAAAAATCACAGCTTCATCAGAATGATATGAAACTTGGTGACTTTAGCATTAGGTATGTAAACACACAAAAAAATTGAGGGCATGATTCGAGCATGCTAAGTGGTCGTAAAAAAAAATACTCCCACTTGTGCTCTTCGGTCAAAAATGACACCATAGGAAATCTGCAAAAATAAACAAAAATTCACAGAAAAAAAAAATCTAAAACTTTATAATAAATAGTCTTTGAGATTTTTTAAATATATATTCAAATCCATCTAAAAAAATCATTAAATGTGTTCAAAACAGAACTAGGGAATTCTCAAGCCTCTCCATAGAGACCTCTAGTGATTACACCCATGGTTGCATGATTTCTTAAATAATTCCAAAAGAGGGCGCTAATCTGCCTTCAGAAAAATTTATTTTGAAGGCCTAGTCTCTATTTTAACCTGAAATGCTGCAATTATTTTAAAAAAAGACAAAAATTTATAATTTTCAATGGCAAAAATAGACTTATTGCATAAATATTAAAAAATATCATCAAATCATCTCAAAATACAAAATTAAAAAGAAAAAATATTATTGACGAAAAATAAACTGCATTGGTTTTACTGGGGTGGAGGAATTTTTAGGTGTCCGGTCACTTATGACTGGGAAGACAACCATTGCAACCCCTAAACGAAGAGCACCAGAGGGTTAAAGGGTTAGTTCACCCAAAAATGAAAATTCTGTCATTAATTACTTACCCTCATTTCACGAGTTCACACGTACATCAAATTAAATGGAGTAAAGATTATGCGTATTTGGCGTGCTGTCCGGGGGAGGGCTCCGGGCTCGGAATTTGGCCCGAACCCAGAATATCCCCCCCATGACAAAGATAGTCTAGAACTAGACTGTATTTTATTATGGATTGTGTTGACGACTAATGAGTTTATTAAATCAAAGTGAGGAGATGGGGTGGTGGAGGGATGCTAAAAATAAAAACGGTCAACGAAAGAAGGTGAATATGCTGTATATATACACACACCTCTTATCGTTGATTAAATCGATTGGCTTGATGTGCTCCACATGTGTTTAATTAGGTTTAATTATCTGAGGGTGCTCCTCTTGGGTTTGATTAGGTTACATTATCTGGCGTGCTCCATTGTTTAGATAGGTTTAATTATCTGGACGTGCTCCTCCCGAAATTAGTTACTAAAACTTCACGTCGTTCGACACCCGTAAGACCTCCGTTCATCTTCGGAACACAAATGAAGATATTTTAGTTGAAATCTGATAGCTCTGAAAGGCCTCCATTGGCACAATGCACGGTACACTCTCAAGACCCATAAAAGGTACTAAAGACGTTGTTACAAAGTCCATCTCACTACAGTGGTTCTAAAATAACTATGAATCGTCGAGAATAGTTTTTGTGCGCAAAAAACCCCTAAATAACGACTTATATATTGATGCCGATTTCAAAACACGGAATCATGAAGCTTCGAAGCGTTATGAATCAGCGAGTCGATTCAGCAGTTTGGATCGCCAAATTTCAGCAGTTTGGCGGTTTGACACGCGATCCGAATCATGATTCGACTCACTGATTCACAACGCTTCGAAGCTTCATGATGCCGTGTTTTGAAATCGTCATCACTATATAAGTCGTTATTTAGGGGTTTTTTTGCGCAAAAAAACTATTCTTGCCGATTCATAAAGTTATTGGCCCTCATTTATCAAAAGTGCGTACACCAATTTTCCAGCGTACACCTGGCGTACACCCAAAACCACGGTGACTTTGAGATTTATCAATATGGACATTGGCGTACGGCACGCTCAAATCCTACACCAGCTCAGGAGGTGGTGTACGCACGTTTTGAGTTAGTGCGAAAATGCGCAGAAAAACAATTCCTAACACCACAAAACGCACTGACAAAGATATGCTATATTATGACCCACTGTAAAAAAACAACAACAACAACAAATAAAGCCCTATTCGCACGAGTATTATCTGGGGACCTCATGTGATTTAGAAATTACTCCCCCACATCTGAATTTTGCGTGGCGCATTCGCACGAGATAAGCTGTGATTTTACTCGAATTTACTATCTCCCGGATATGATGTTGTTACTTGAAAATGTTTTTTCGTTATATAGCTGTATGAAATTATAAACAGTCGTATCGATATCATTTTGATTGTTTTATAGTAATACAAATAATTTCGTTCAGTTAGAACAGACGCAATTAAAAACGTAACTGAGCAATATAATAACAATAGCCTATACGACGGAAGATTCAGTTTCAAAGCTAATGTAAAAGTGCCCATTTAAGCGAGTTGTCATTGTACTGTTCTGTTTTTGTGTTTTTCATTAAGAATAATATTAAACACACCATTCAAGCAATTTACTCCCAAATTGTGCTCATTCTAAAGTGAAAGTAGCCTATAATCCGCGCGGCCGCTCATGAATTCATAACGGTGTGCATTATATGCAGCCTAGCTCCATTCTTCGTGAAAGATAAAGATAGAAATGCGCACAGGACACAAAAACCTTGCAAAAATTATATACGATCCGCCTAATCCCGGCCAAATAGATCCCGATTCGCACGGGACTAATATTATCACAGGACCTCGGTGTTTGGCGAAATATTGGTAGGTCATTTGCGGGGGAATTTTTACTTTACATATTACAGACATGGCCGATTTGCACGGGATTAAGATCACAGACATTCTCTGCGATTATTACAAATCACCGGAGCTCCCCACATATACTAATCCCGTGCGAATAGGGAAGTAATTATAAACTTCAGTGTTTAATTTTGTGCAACATGGACTTCAATGTTTAATTTGTGTGACTTTACCAAAGCATTTGATTTGTAGGCATATGTATTCCTCCAGTTGCGAGCCTGTGCGCTTTACCTGACGTTGGTTACTGGTTAGGCCCGGCAGCTGCGCACGGACTGGGACTGAAGATAATTCAGACTGACAAAATAATAAAAATTACATTCTTCTTCTTTTAAATAATAATAAAATAAATAATAATAATAACGACATTCTTCTTCTAAATAACAATAAGCGTCATTAATAATACAAATCATAATAATAATAAGAATCTAACAAATTGTCATGCAATTATATTAATGTGAATGAATGGTACTCCACATCACATCATCGTCACTATTGTACACCCCAATACATGTGATGTGATACGAAATTAAATACTAATTATTTCAAAACACGTGCTGTAAAATAATGAATTGTGATCATCCAAAAAGCTATTTAAAATGGATTTCCACCGTACACCTTTTTGTGGGCGCCTTTAATCCCACTCTTTAAACTCCCAAATAAAACAATTTAGTTTTTTTTCCGCTTCCCTGGTGATGGTCTCGATCTCCACGTCAGAGAAGTTTCGCTTCATTGCCGTCTTCCGAGTGTCCATGGCGTAAAATGAGGGCGTGGGGGAGGGGCGTGTTATTCTAATGACGATCCTTTTCAGCCGCGGCATTTATCAAGGGCAGGTATTGCGTACGCCTGGATTTCAGAGGTGCGCACAGCTTCATAAATCAGGCGGTGAGAGGAGTGTAAGCATAATCTTACGCCAACATATACGCCCGTTTCTACGCAAGATTGATAAACGAGGGCCATTGTAACTAAATTATCTAAAATATCTTCATTTGTGTTCCGAAGATGAACGGAGATCTTACGGGTGTCCAACGACATCAGGGTAAGTAATAAATGACAGAATTGTCATTTTTGGGTGAACTAACCCTTAAATAATCATAATTGAGCCACATCAATTGTCCTGTTCTTTTCTTTTAAAATCATTTTTTTTTACGATTTAAGCAGAAAAAAAACAGCGACAAAAATAATTTTCAGAATGCTTTTATCAATCAAAACACAAGACAAAAGTCCACACCAACCATAGTGCTACTAACAAATATAATGAAAGAATTATGTGCAAAACATGTCAGACATGCTGATCACAGACTGGAAAGTGCTTCACTGAAAGGATATATTGAAGTATTGCGGAAAAAACACACACACACACACACACACTTATGCCTGTCCAACGCTTCTCAGATCATTTTGGGTGATTTGAGATATTGCCAATTCCAGCAGAAGATTGTTGAAGGTTTCGTAGCAGTCCCTTAATGCTTCAAGTTTGGGTTGCTGTGAACAACTTTGAGAGCAAAGCAACAGCAACCCAAGCCCAGGATTTCCCTCATAAAACAAAAAGTTTTCCACACCTTTGGCTCATTCACAACTGACATGCGCCAAAAACAAAACGCAAGAAACAATAAGAAAAATAACAGTCAGAGACAATAATGAAATGCTAAATATAATATTTGCACTTAGTTGGTGAATCATTTTGTTGTGGCATCACTCAAGAGAAATCTCCGTCCCAACAGAGTGTGTGGTACCATATGCAAGTGACAGGAACTGAAAAGGTGATAGAATATTTTATTAGTAAAATGGTGCATAAAATAGTAGTTTGGGGCCTGAAGATGTTCATCATAAAAGACTATTTTTATTACCATTTTTAAAACGGAATTATAAATCAACTTCCTGTCCTTGCGGTTGACCAGAAATTAAAGGACAAGAACATTGAAATGTTTGTTTTTTAACCAAATATGTGGAGTGAAATGTTTCAGACATCTGGCAAATAATTCAACAATTTTCCTCAACATTTGAGGTTAAGTTCAAAACGGTGCATGAGTTTAAAGGAAAAGAAAACCTTCAAAACATGCATAAAATCTAAATAAAGATGATATTTGAAATATTCAGTGTTACTGTTAAAGTCTCAAAGCAGCAAGATTAATTCAGAACAAACTGGAATATGACGTGAATGCTCTCACAGATGCGTGTCAGCTGGCAGTTTGTCGGGATCTGATGTGAATGATGACAGAGGGCCGTCCTGTCTCAAAGTGTCTAGTTTGGTACCCTGGCGCACCCTGATGACCTCATCAGAGGAGGAGAGACTGGCGTCTTTGGGTGAACGTCAGGATATAAAGGCAACAACAAGGGCCTGTTTTTCACTGCCCTTTACTCTTTCCCTCCATTGGTCTTCTTCCTTCAATCCTCTCCACGCTTTACTTCAGCGTCTGTCGTAGTTTGTTCCTGTGAGGGATGAGGCTGCTGAACATTAACCGAGGGTCAAACCTAAACCTGGTGGGACAGTGACAGGCGAAATGTAAGTATGACAACATTTCCACAGTTCGAAATATTAAAAATGTGAGGAAGCACAGACTGTGAGTCGTAGACGCCTGGCGTTCTGCAGGACTGTCCCGAGCAGGACTGCAGCATCATTAGACGGTGGTTCATCTTCTCCAGGACTTCCTGATCGATGCTCTTGGCGATGTTACTCAACTGAAAGGGGTCTGCTGTCAGGTTATAGACCTCCACAAACACCTGCGAGCAAAGATAGTGAGCCATTAGTAGACAGTGTATATACACAAATCAAACATAACATTATGACCACTGACAAGTGACGTGAATAACACTTCATCATGGCACCTGTTAGTGGGTGGGATATATTAGGCAGCAAGTGAATGTTTTGTCCTCAAAGTTGATGTGTTAGAAGCAGGAAAAATGGGCAAGCTTAAGGATTTGAGCGAGTTTGACAAGGGCCAAATTGTAATGGCTAGACAACTGGGTCAGAGCATCTCCAAAATTGCAGCTCTTGTGGGGTGTTCCCGGTCTGCAGTGGTCAGTGTCTATCAAAAGTGCTCCAGGGAAGGAACAGTGGTGAACCGGTGACAGGGTCATGGGCGGCTCAAAGCTCATTGATGCACGTGGGGAGCGAAGGCTGGCCCATGTTGTCCGATCAAACAGACGAGCTACTGTAGCTCAAATTGCTCAAGAAGTTAATGCTGGTTCTGATTGAAAGGTGTCAGAATACACAGTGCATCACAGTTTGTTGTGTATGGGGCGGCATAGCCGCAGACCAGTCAGAGTGCCCATGCTGTCCCCTGTCCACCGCCAAAAGCACCAACAGTGGCATGTGAGCATCAGAACTGGACCACGGAGCAATGGAAGAAGCTGGCCTGGTCTGATGAATCATGTTTTCTTTTACATCACGTGAATGGCCAGGTGCGTGTGCGTCGCTTACCTGGGGCCACTTGCGGCCCGCAGGATGATATTTTGTGGCCCCCTTCTTGACATCAAAGTTTAGTGTTAGTGCGGCCCACGCGTTGGTCTGAAAAGCACCTTTTTGCTGAATCGTTGCGTGTGCAGCGCTTGCCATGCTTGCTGCCTCCTTTGTGTGTGTGTGTGTGTGAGAGAAAGAGAGAGAGTTGGCTCGCCCCTCCCTCGTGCAGTATAATTGGTTGACACCGTGTGATTGACAGAAACAGAGGAACGAAGCTGATGCTGACATTGAAATGAATGTGGTCAAACAGCGCTCGTCAATGTCAAAATGATTGAGATGGCCAGTCAAATAAAAGTATGCAGGGTTAACGTTCTCTTTTGGCTCGTGCACACTGCACAGTCTTCACACACAGACAAGCGTGTCAATCTATCACGTAATGCCGTTGCTGAGAGAGACTCTATTCTTTCCGGTGAAATCACAAAGCAAAATGCAAACGTGTCCATGGTCTTATTATACAATCATTCATGAACATCTTTGCTTTTAATGAAGAAAAACTATATGAGAGCGGATTAGAACAAAAATTCTACCACCAGACCACTAAAGAATCCGTAAGTAAATTGCAGATCTATGTATTTATTCACTCACGCGAAGAATATCGGGACTAATAATATATTTGACACAAATTAATGCAAATATTGTTTACAAATAGTCCCAAAAAGATTATTTCCCAACTAGAATTAGACCTAGAATTTCACTCACTGTTTGACCTGGTTACGGCCTTGCTGTGAATTAGTCTATTATTTAAAATAAAATTTAAATCATTCATTATTTCATATTACATTATTTAATTTCTATAGGCTATATTTAGTTCAAATTCAGAGGAACAGTTCATGTTCAGAAGAAACATTCATGTTGAAGAACTGTTAATAATAAAGATTGGATCAGTTGTGCCATTTTTTTTTTGAATACTTGATGCGGCCCAGTCTGACCCAGAGTCTACCTCCAGCGGCCCCCAGGTAAAATGAGTTTGAGACCCCTGCCTTAAGGGGGCTAGTGGAGTCCATGCCTCGACAGGTCAGGGCTGTTTTGGCAGCAAAAGGGGGACCAACAGAATATTAGAATGGTCATAATGTTATGTCTGATCAGTGTATATATATATATATATATATATATATACACACATATAAGAGTGGGAGCTAATAGATTTTTTTTTTTTTTTTACCTCATTATCATCAAATTCACAGTACTGCAAGTTGGCGGCCTGCGACACCGTGCGAACACAGGCGTATGTGTTGTTGTACGAGTCTTCACAAACGCAGTCGGGGAAACACTCCTGCAGAGAAGACAGCGGTGTTGTAGCACTCAATTTTTAAGTTTACTGTAATGACCGTTTATTTGTAGCACGCAAGCCCTCACCGAGACCCCGGGGCCCAGCAGAGGGCAGGCTGGGTCTGAGATGTTGCTTCCTTCTCCCTCATATTCCACCAGTACATCAGATCTCCATGTGCTGCTGTTCCCTTGACCGATCTGAAACAAATGCAAACACATTTAGAATTTAAATTATACTGTATGTGTAGCAAGAAAAAAAAAGCCCAAAATAACCAAAAAAATTACTATTTAAATGCATTTAGTTTTAACAGGATTTACCATGATAGGAAGAAATGACATCCCATCCATCTTAGTTTCGTTGACGTTATATCCTGCTATGTCCAAAATCGTTGGACCCAAATCCACATTTGCTATAAGTAACTGTTAAAACATGACACACATTAGATTTCTTTTTAAAAAAGCTAATAAATATAATATAAAAGCTTGTTTATATTACCGGGCTTGTCTGGTTGGGTTTGATATTAGGCCCTCGCACCAGCAGAGGAACCCTGATATCAAATTCATAGAGCTGCCTCTTATCCATCGGAAGAGAAAACTGGCCTGAGAGGAAGAAACGGACACACGACAAAATGAAAAGGCAGGTAGAGTTAAAGAAAACAATTTCTCAACTTTTTAACTCATCGTGTACCTGTGTGGTAACCATTGTCGGAGGTGAAAATGATGTAGGTGTTGCTAAGCTCGCCTCTGACCTCCAACTTTTTCACCACTTTCTCTACCAGGTCGTCTACTGATAGTAAAGTGCGCCACCTAGTGGAACAGATCCACAGTAGCGCATCACGCCATGTGCTGTATTAAAATGATTTAAAACAAAAACTAGAATTCTGAATACCGCTTTCTGTAGGCGTCATCCAAGAACTCCACTGAAGAGTTTGTCATGGGTGTCTTTGCTTGCCTGATGAGCCAGTGTTTGTCCTGAAAATCAGATTTCAACGCTGTCAGATATGGACAAAAACATCCTATCAGAACGTCTAAAGGGGCTTTTGCACCGGAGGAACGTTCCTGTAACTATTGGCGGAAGTACCTGCTTTTCCAGCAGCACCTGACCAATAAAGACTAGCACTTAACTAAATTAACTATTTAAAAAAAAAACCTGCGTACTACGCTAGACTTACTGAGACTTGTTACAGCACTTGCATGCTGTTGCCCCTTGTTTGTCTAATTGCTTCTATTGCTCTCCTCATTTGTAAGTCGCTGTGGATAAAAGCGTCTGCTAAATGATTCAATGTAAGATGGCAGTGCAAATGCAACCAGGAAAATGGCCCTACGGGAAAATTTTGTTCTCTGGGACCGCGTTCCTATAGCGGAGTTCCTATAACTTCCCGGTGCGAAAGCCCCATAAGACACATCAGGCCCATACCTTCCCATGTATGTTAAAGTTCGGGTCTCTTGGCGCTTTGAGGTTGGGAAAACTGCTCTCGTACTGAGGAGCGGGCGTCCAGGGCGAGTGCGGGGCCGGAGCGGACACCATCATGAAGAAAGGCCTGCGGTTAGACTTGTTTTCCAGGAAGTCAATGGAAATATTGGCCTGGATGGAATCAGACATGCACAAGCCACTTAACTTCTGTTGCATAAGGTTTTTGTGTAATCTCGTGAATGCAGGTGAGATCTGCTCTTACCAGAACATCCGTCAGGTAATCCTCACTGTAGTTCTGTCCGTGCCGCTGCGCCCTGCCGTTCACAGACAGCGTGTAGTTGTAGTATTTGGAGTTTCTCTCCTGTAGGAAAACGTTAAAATCATCACAAAGATTTCACTCCAAATAAATCTGGTCTCATTTATTCATTTTTTAATTAATTTAATAAATAAATTAAAGTGATAAAAAAAATTAAGTAATTAAAATATCACATATTATATATATATATATATATATATATATATATATATATAATGTGTGTGTACACACACAAAGTTGATATAAAATAAGTAAAAAAGAAACATCACGTATATAGATATATATATACAGTGAGGAAAATAAGTATTTGAACACCCTGCTATTTTGCAAGTTCTCCCACTTAGAAATCATGGAGGGGTCTGAAATTGTCATCGTAGGTGCATGTCCACTGTGAGAGACATAATCTGAAAAAAAAATCACAATGTATGATTTTTTAACTATTTATTTGTATGATACAGCTGCAAATAAGTATTTGAACACCTGTCTATCAGCTAGAATTCTGACCCTCAAAGACCTGTTAGTCTGCCTTTAAAATGTCCACCTCCACTCCATTTATTATCCTAAATTAGATGCACCTGTTTGAGGTCGTTCGCTGCATAAAGACACCTGTCCACCCCAGACAATCAGTAAGAATCCAACTACTAACATGACCAAGACCAAAGACCAAAGAGCTGTCCAAAGACACTAGAGACAAAATTGTACACCTCCACAAGGCTGGAAAGGGCTACGGGGAAATTGCCAAGCAGCTTGGTGAAAAAAGGTCCACCTCTGTAATTGCAAACAAAGGCTACTGTACCAAATATTAACAATGATTTTCTCAGGTGTTCAAATACTTATTTGCAGCTGTATCATATCAATAAATAGTTAAAAAAAAATCATACATTGTGATTTCTGGATTTTTTTTTTAATATTATGTCTCACAGTGGACATGCACCTACGATGACAATTTCAGAGCCCTCCATGATTTCTATGTGGGAGAACTTTGCAAAATAGCAGGGTGTTCAAATACTTTATATATATATATATATATTATAAACAAATTCTGAATTAAAAAACCCATTAAATTAACAATAAAAAAAAATTATTATATATATATATATATATATATATATATATATATATATATATATATATATATATATATATATATATATATATACACATTTTAAAAAAATGTTATGGAAACACTTTACAATAAGGTTAGTTAACTATAGTTACCATGAATTAAGAATAAACAATACTTCTACAGCATTTAATAATCTAAATTAATGTTCATTTCAATATTCACTAATGCATTATTAAGACCAAAAGTTTAGTATTTGTTGACATTATTTAATGGACTGTGAAGTAACATGAACGACTGTATTTTTATTAACTAACATGAACAATGATTAATAAATACTGTAACAAATGTTTTGTTCATTGTTAGTTCATGTTAGTTAATATATTAACGAATGTTAACTAATGAAACCTTATTATAAATTAAAATAAAAACTCAAATTAAGAAATATATCAAGTGTAGCATTAGTCCTGCAGGTCACATTAGTCAAGCTCGCATCAGCTGATTCACTCCTAACTATAGGAATACAATGCCTATCACAGTATATCCACATATAGGGTCCATTCAGTATTATCAGCAGCTTATCGCATTGCTCAAGAGCTCATTACCCTCCTCCATCCCCAGCTCCTCCTGTCGTCCAGTCAGGATTTGGCCTTCTGATATTCCTCATCAAATCAGACTCATTTCTTGAATTATGTTGTTACATTAAATGATTGTCATTCAGAATGGCATCGCAATACCTTATATTGGTTCTGTTCTGTTTACTCTAAGGGGGGTTATCACCACTCTCCCTGCTCTTATCCATGCCTTTTACTCACATTTTTTGTTTGGCTTTTATATCCCATGCAGTTTAAAGCTACACTGTGTGATATTTTCCCCGATCTAGTGGTGAAAAGGTATATGACCATCCAGAGAATATTAGTTTCTGTTCCTCTCAATTCCGATTTCGTTTTAACTCCTACGGTGGCCGATTTAGTCCAAGATTAACATGGCTTCCAGTTCAACCTCGTCCACATTCGACACAATGCCATCAAGTGTTAAAACGCGAAGCTTGAATTCACAGGTATGTCCCTCTTTGGCTTATGTACTTTCAAGATGGAGGGGCAACATGGCGACCTGCATTTGAACCCCTCACCCATATGTATTTTCAATGGCATATTATAAATTTACGAGAATACTTTATTACTTGAAAGAAGTAAATATACATTAATGAGCACATATTTGTGAAAGAACTAAGTGTTTTTAGCTAAGAATAAACTAAAAAAGTTACACAGTGTAGCTTTAACACAGAGACCTACAATCTGCTCTCAAAGACACTGTGAGCTTTGAATCATGGGAGCTGCTATGAAAAGAATAATCAGCATGGCTCCAGAGAACATGTCATTTCTCTTCTGGATTAATTTCTGTGCCTAAATTTGCTTGAGTTCTTGTTCCAGCTTCACAAACATGCAACATTTTAGGCTACCAACTGTTTTCCTAACCTAGCTAAAATTAGACTTTTGCAGGGCTCATGGGAAAGTTTGACGGGCTTGTCATCTCTACTAAATCATTAACGTCTCGTGACCCTCAAGGCTCTCTGTGCGCAGGACGATCCTGAAGCTCTGGTAACAAGCATGATCGGCTTCTGTCTTTCTTACCAAGGCGAACCAGTGGTCCCAGCCCGGAGGAACATGCTCCACTCCTCCAGCTTGTTTACTGCCGTACTGAAGCAGAGAAACACACGGATGATGTACTGTCTGCTGATTCAGATCTGGCAGTATGATAAAGACTATAAACATGTTTTTCCACCCCAAAGGAAGGGTTTATCCTTATGAAAGCACCCTCTTTACCTCATTCAGATACTTCCCAGCAAAGAAGGTCTGATAGGTGCCATGCTTCTGAAGAAAGGCAGGGAAGCTGTCGGGCTCTTGGGTCTTCTGCCATGCTGTACTGCTGCAGTTTCCCTCCAGCGTGTTGTTGACGACATGATGGTTATGAGGATATTTGCCCGTCAATATACTCGCCCTGCTGGGGCAGCAAAGGGGACTGGCAACAAACTGGGTGAGAGAAGAAATTACAAGACGGGTTAGGAGATGCTGTGCAAAATGATGCAATGGCAAACATGCATGCTGGTTGATCCATAATGCACACTCTTCCTAACAAATCTATTACTATTCTTATGCAGAACAATATTCAAGCTTAGACTGACTATGTGTAAAAACATGCACAGCACTTTTATGCAAAACATTTATTTTATTTTATATAAAGACACCGTTGTTATCTAGCACTTCTACTTACCGTGTTTGTAAAGGTTATTCCAGCATCCCCAATCAGCTTTTTAGTCTTCACTAGAGGGATCTGTGCAATGAAATATGTCAAGATGATGAGGATGCAGCCCATTTACTTAGCAACAATAAAGTAAAATGCATGGAGGAAATCATGACCACAGAGAATGGCAACAATACAACTATTTCCCCAGGAAAATATACCTACCATTCCGCCGATGGAGACATCCAGATCATCAGTCAGGATTAAAACAATGTTCGGTCTGGGATTCATTCTAGCCGAGGCCAGATTGTTGCAATGCAAAGTGACGCAGATGAGAATAAAATGTAACATTACTAACGGAGCTGAAACCATCTTTGACGCCGAATTAAAAACAAATAAAGCCATGGCCTAAACGAGGACCTTTACTTGCGATAAAAGCATGAAATACTGTAATGTAAAACGCTCCTTTAGAGGAGCAGCTAGCTTTCCTAGTCTAGTGTACGAAATTACGAATCATACTACGCCGACGTCTTGACTCATGATTATGAATTAGACTTTCTGACTTTGCTTGGTTACCCTGTTGTGGCGTCTAGTCACGTAGCCTAATTTATATTCATAAGCCAAGCCTTCGGAATAGTAGGATTCGCTAATTCGCCAGCAGACTTGACGCCCACCTACCAACAGCCAATCAGACGCTTTGCGTCATTAATATTCATAATTCTACCCGTCGCCATAGTAGGATTAGTAGAACTTCCATCCTCCGTTAGTCATGTGGAGAGGCGGAAATCCCGGTCAGCTGATGTTTGCGCTCGTCTAAAGGATGATGTCATTCATAACATTTCTCTTTTATTGCTTATATCGTCTCTTTTTATTTGTCTTTTCCATTCAAAATCTCTACCAGGCCTGCAAAAGTTATATATTTTAATATTGTAACTAGTATGTAAGAATGATGTAGTTTCACGTTTCACCCCACCTCTCTTAAAATATGTTTAACATATGTTTAAGACAAATAAAAAATAATGATTAAGCTCGCGTGTAATAATGTGCAAGAAATTAATATATATATATATATATATATATATATATATATATATATATATATATATATATATATATATATATATATATATATATATATATATATATATATATTCTTGCACCTTAATACACGCAAGCTTATCATTATTTTTTATTTGTTTTAAACATATTTAATAACAGACAATATATATATATATAATAAGCACACACACATAAATTATATATATATCCAAAAAAATACATATTTGAAAACATACATATACTGTATATTTAAAAACGCAACAAGCGTATAATTACAAATATTTATACAAACTTTATTTTATTATAAAGTTATAATAAACGTGTATTATTATATAATGCATTTATATAATTTGTATATATTTTAGTATTATAGTTTATATTATATTTGTATAGTTTATTTTTATATTATAATTTTAAATATATAGATCATTTATTTGCATACAAACACTGCGCATCGTGTATTTTTATATTAATATAAAATAATATAAAATATATTATTTTCTGTATTTATTTTTGACACGTTAACTTACAAACAGTCAATGTATATTTTTATTTTGAATATTTGTAGTGAAATAAACAAATAGGCCTACAATATATTTCTCATGCACTTGTTTGGAAACTTTGTTTGAAAAGTTTCGGAGGTGGGTTAAACTATTCCTGCGGCAGGGGCGTGCAATCAGGATTTAGACCGTTTCAGGAAGGAAACAAGAGCCTGGGAAAGACACTGCCAACCCCGCTCAAGTAATGGAACACACCCGGAACTCGAGTTCCTTATTGATTCATCTAAAACAATCTTTGGTTTGTACTTATGTGCAGCAAATGTGCAAGAGTGTGTAATGCTGGACTTCAAAGAGCGATAAAACATGTCTGGCGTGGACGTCGCTAAAGAGGAACTTAAGGAGATTGACATATGTGACATCTGCTCGGAGGAGGAGAGTGGAGTTTTCGTCAACTCAGGTGCGTCGTACCTTGACGGCTTCTCGGCGTTTCACAAATGGGTTTCAAAGGGGCGTTCAGACTCTGATGGAAACGGCGAGTGCGTCAAAACAGCTTCATCGTTACCAGCCTCGCTATCCAAGTGCGCAAAAGTGCCTCATGGGTCACCAGCTGGAGAGATCCGTATGGAGAGAGGAGGAGGTGGAGGGGGGGTCCACGAAGCAGGTGTGTATTCGGATGAAGAGGATCTGCTAGCGTCCCGGGCATCTTCTATAATGGACTGTCTGTTAGTGGAGCTCTATGACACGTACAGTAACAGCGTCAGAGGTGTGGACAGCTCGACTGAAGCCTCCAGCTCGGATGCCTTCCTGGGAAGGAGCAACACTGGCTCCAACTTTCTGCAAGAACTTCAGGAGAAACACACGAGACGCCATCAGATGAAATACCTGGATCAGAAAGGTGAGCATCACTTCCCCTTTCAACTGAAGTCAAATCAGTCCAATTTATGTTCTGTATTTCATACCAGACTTAATTATATTAGAATGATTTCTGAAGGATCATGTGACACTGAAGACTGGAGTAATGATGCTGAAAATTCAGCTTTGATCACAGGAATACATTACAAATATATTTAGATAGAAAACAGTTATTTAAATTGTACACTCTAAAAAAAAAAGTTCTATATGGCACCAAAAATGGTTCTTGGCTCGTAATCATATAGGGGAACCTTTTTTAGTGCTATATAGCACCAATTTTGGTGCTTCAGCGGTTCTTCAGAGGTGCTATTTAGCACCTTAGTCAAAGAACCAGTGAAGAACCTCTGAAGAACCGCTGAAGAACCACTGAAGCACCAAAATTGGTGCTATATAGCACTAAAAAAGGTTCCCCTATGATTACGAACCTTTTTTGGTGCCATATAGAACCTTTTTTTTTTTTTTAGAGTGTACTAATATTTCACAGTTTTACTGTATTTTTGCCTTGGCATGAAAGACTTCTTTCAAAAGCTTTTTCTGTTATAATTTATGTATTTTTTTTCCTTTTTGTTTTTAAATCATGTAATAAATAAATAGGAATACGAATATATAAATAAAGGGGTTAAGACGAATAATTTTTCATACTTTTCCATGTACACACAAATACAGAGTGACATTACTCTTTATTAAATGTAATATGATTAGGGTGTTTTTATATGAAATATAGCATGTCATTACAGATACTGCATGAGAACTGACCCAGGTTGTAATGGCACTCTTGAAGCCAGTTAATTCTTAACCCTTTGTTTGCTGAAGTAATTTCACTGTTGTCTCAGGTGCTCAGGGTCAGGCCATAGTGACAATTTGCATACAAAGGTTTTTGTATACACAGTGTTTTGTCAGTCATAATTATCTGAAGCTGTTTGCGTATGTAGTGTGTTTTGCACATTTAAACAAGCTTTATTTTGTGCTCAGGTCCAGAGGAGCTGAAGTGGATCGTTCAAGAGGTGAAGTATCGCATCGCTGTGCAGTCGGCCAAACTGGTGCGTCAGGTCAAGAGGAAGGACCGACAGCGGCAGAAGTTTCAGAAGAACTGTGATATAGTCACTGCCTGCCTGCAAGCCGTCTCTCAGAAAAGACGTAATTACAAATCATTTCCCTCCTCTTGCTGTCATGACCGTTATGAGCTGGATTAAAGGGGACCTATTATGCCCTTTTTCATGTTTTTCATTCACATTTTGACATTGTTGCAGCACCTCTCTTCCCAGTCTGTCAGTAACGCTCTTGGCTGCTTTTCCCAAAAGCATTTTTTGCCAAGTTCAATCATTACCGACATAGTTCAACGATCCAGCGTTTCCCGAAACCATCCGCTTGTTAAGTCATGACGTAAGGAATGCCGTTTCTGGGTCCAAGCCTCAACTCGTTTCACTTGAGAATGCCATCGCCGGACGTTTATGAGCGCTATTTATTCGTATTAAACATCAAACATTTAAAAAAGTTAAACATTTTAAATGCTTACAGTCTACACAACAGTCTCTGTGCTCACAGCGTCACAGACATTAATATTTTATCGATTTATAAAAGATGAATCACTGTCTGGCCATCCGGAATTTTGGTATGGAGATAAAGGTTTTGTAGTATTACTATTACACCACATTGTGTGTGTATATTAGCACCATTTGTTGTTTTTCTTGTGGTATAAGAGAGCGTTTGGACCCGGAATCTTTGCCGTGTGACGTCAGACTTTACAACCGGATAGTTCCACGAACATTCGCAAACAGCATCCCAAAGTTGTGTGGTTGGACCTCCATCCCTCGACCTGTGGTTAGAAGCTTAATTTCTTGTTTCTATGACATGTGGACTTAAAGGGATAGTACACCCAAATAGGAAAATTCTGTCATCATTTACGCCCCCTCAAGTTGTTCTAAACCTGAGTTTTTGTTTTGATTTTTTTGTTTTTGGTCCCCATTGACTTCCATACTATTTTTTTTCAACGGGGTCCATCAACTGTTGGGTTACCAACATTCTTCAAAATATCTTCTTTTGTGTTCAACAGAACAAAAACTCAGGTTTAGCACAACTTGAGAGTGAGTAAATGATGACAGAATTTTCATTTTTGGGTGAACTATCCCTTTAAATCGATCTTGCCTTTGAGCAAAATAAGCAAGCAGATATATACAAATTCCATTAGTTTTTCAAAAGAATTAAAGCCTTGACTTTGAAGAGTGCGCGTGTGCGTGCGATTGAATGAAACATCTGGAAATAAAGCAAAACAGAAGTCTTCAGATGCCATGTTTGTCATTTACAGCAATAATCTGACATTAATTCGATATAGAAAGGATTAACTAGTAGACGTTGTAACTCCACCAGCTGTGTAACGTCATAGGCTGTATTGTTGAACCAGCATGGCTTGAACAACAGATGTGCGACGAAGTTACTATGTTTTTGGGAAGCAGTTGTGACTAGCAAGTTAGTTTCTCCAACGATGCATCGTACTATGGTGGTTAAGCAGTGAGTTACGTCATTGGCCCTGTCCCAAATGGTACATATAATATGCACTTTCAGTCTTGTGGACTTACAATGACTGCCGTGTGCGCGTGTCCGTTAAAGCTACACTATGTAACTTTTTCCGTCCACTAGAGGTCGCCTGTTCAAAACAAAGGCGTAGTTTGATGACGCCACATTTGAGCACAGAATCTTGGGTCATGTGGTCTTCACCTCACAGCCGGTGGGAAAGAGTCAGGGCAGGACTCGGGCAGAAATCATGTTCATGGATGCGATTATTAACATTACTGTAGTGAAGCGGAGCAGGATCGAGTGTTGTGGAGCTGAGCAAGGCCGCTGGAGCGATTGAAGAGCGGGACTGTTATTATGGCATAGTCGCCGGCGGGACTTTTATTATGACACGGTCGCCGGCACCACTTCCTCTTTTCCAGTCATGAGTATGAGGTAACGCAACTCTGTTTATCGTATTAGATATATCTGAGTGTGTTGAAAAGGAAGTTATGACGTTCGCTCGGCGACTGCTATGATACTTGTTCACACTGCAGTGAGAGTAAAGCGTTTCTGCTAAATAAAACCGGAAACCGAGGGGAATGTAGATATGACGCAATCGACAGACGACTCCCTCAAACGCATAGCTCACACGTCCCGGTTCCTTGGTTTAAATAGCAATTTCTCACGATTTACAAATAGTTGGAAACATTTGGGATATTCGAAGTACTCAACTGAACAAAATATATAACACTGGCCTAGTGGTTTTTGGATATTTTACTGCAATAACCCTAAATAGTTCACCTTTAAGTCCATGAGACTGTAGGGTGTCCCATTTGTCATTTTAGGTCTCAGTAGGGTGCTCGCGAGCACCCCCTTTGCGGTCGAAACACTCTAAAAAAAGGTTCGATATGGCACCAAAAATGGTTCTTGGCTCGTAATCTTAGGGTAACCTTTTTAAATGCTATATAGCACCAATTTTGATGCTTCTGTGGTTCTGCAGCGGTAATTCAGAGGTTCTTCACTGGTTCTTTGACTAAGGTGCTATATAGCACCGCTACCATATACCGATCATGTTAAGATATGGTGCTATATAGCACCAAACGTGGTTCCTCTATGATTATGACGAAGAACCATTTTTGGTGCCATATAGAACCTTTTTTTTTAGAGTGTATGCGCCCTCGATGCGCACTTCTTCCCAACAGTCAAAGCGGCGTTATGTCATGAAAGTGCGGACTCGTTGGAAGACCGCAGGGGCTTTCAAACTTTATGATGCCCCAAATATGATGCACCTTTTATGAGGGACCCCCTTCCTGAAATCCATCTGTATGAAAAAACATTTAAACTGTTAGATAAATAGTACGTTTCCAAACTTAAATTGCCTATACTTAATGTTGGATGTATAAACTTGAAGTTTTGTATAAGCAATATTTATAATCAAGGTTTGTAAGCAACGTACGAACCCGGTTACGAATACTGCCTTCCAACCCCAGTGAGCAAGACAAAGGGACTATGGTGAGAAAAACCTCACTAGAAAGATACCAAGCAAACATACAATTCTGGAACGTATGTACGGCAAGAAAGGAGAGAAATATTTAGAAGTGAAACAGTTGATCCATGTTTTCTTTGTCTTTTTATTCTCTGAAATTTTCTGGGGACCCCTTAGAACCTTCTGGAGGACCCCTGGTGGTCCCCGGACCCCAGTTTGAAAACCCCTGGTTTAGGGTGCCATTTGGGACAGAGCCATTGTGCGGGAAACACCCCTGTTTAGTTCCTGTCTCTTTGAAGACCCTCCTTCCGAAAAGCACAATGTGCTCTGATTGGTCGGCTGCACCAGTGTGTTGTGATTGGTCAATCGCTTAAATTGTTTCAACACACTACTAACTAAAGCTTGGTACATACTCCGCAAGAACAAAGAAATTTGTTCGCTTTCTCCAGGTGGCAAGAACAAGAACAAAGCTCGTTCTGGCCAGTATGTTCCATACTTCACGAGAAAAGCAGGTGCCGAACATCTCCTTTTCTCCGCATTAACCCCGCCCACTTTTCAATTCTGACCAATCACACAATAGTTCTCGGACATCCACAAGAAAAAAGTTCTGCTCGAGAACAAGCCCTGGGAGCGAGAACTATTTTTCTCTGTTCTTGTGGAGTAGGTTGTGGCCTTAACTCAACAGGCCTCGCCCCTTTATTCTGCGTATGGAATTATTTAAATGAGGAATATTGTGACGTGTTCGTTCCCGCAAGAAAGCTCAAGACTACAATAGAGGTGTTTGAGGGAGTTCAGAAACAGTGACGCTGATGTAGAGAAGAACTCCCGCTGGAGGGACTTTGTAACTTTGCAAATGCTCAAAGAGCAACATTACACACTCAAGAGAGATGAACATGTTAAAAAAAGCATAATAGTGTCCCTTTAAATTACCCAAGGCCTTTTTAGCTATTTAAAGACTAATGTATTCTCGATTGACTGCACGTCTTAGCTTTCACTGATGCTGGGCGTCTGTTATCCTTCAGCTGTTTTAAAAGGATGCGGTTAGGTGTTATGTAACTTGCATAGATAATGGTTGCCGAACATATATCAAATGTATTTTTGCTTCACCTAGACTAGTTCTCTCAGCTGATATTTTAGAAGTCATTATTCTCAAGTATCTTCCCGCTACTGCAGGATTGACTCCTCCTCACCTTTACAACTCAATTATTTGCATTAGATTCAAAACTCTCACCACGGGTTTCAGGGGCGACTGGGTTTATGACACTGACATGCAAATTAGCACCGTAATGTTATAGTGAGTTCCAATTTTGCTCCCTAATTAGTCGTCCAGCAGGAATTCCCTCACAGTCGTGGATGCAGTCTGTATTAGACCAACAGATAATGTGGCCTTGCATCTCTTAATGTTTTTTTTCCCTCCATTTTATCAACATGCAGCATGACAAGCACTGTCAAACAGGTACAGTATGAAATCACATCAAAACTATAGCACTACATGGCTGCCATCATTCAGTCGATGTCTATTCTTGATGAACGTTTTGTGTTTGTTGACATGTTTATTTTTGTAAGCATGAGTAATGCTGTGTATCCCTGTTGTTTTGTCACTAAGTGTATGTCAGAAAAAATACCTTATCGTCCCATGGAAAAATATCAGGACTATCATTCTTTCTGCCAGAAATGTTTAAACCTCTCACTCTAAATAATTGGGTTGTTTTAACCCAGTGATTGGGTTGTTTTAAGCAAACATTTAACCCAACGGCTGGTTTAAAACGACCCATTCACTGGGTTAAAACAACCCAATTGCTTTTTTTAGAGTGCTGTCTCTCTTTAGAGTGGCTGTCTCGCCACATTAAGGAGTTCCTCATGAGTTTGGGTAAATCGAGACACTTTTGGACAATCATACAATGCTTAAAATGGTCAAATTTACATGACTTTGGCCTGCTGTATATTGTATGGATGGATAGATACTTTAACTTGGAATATTCGGACACACTGTCGTTTTGCATAAAATAAGAAGCCTCCTTATTGACTTATTTTTCCTTATCTCTCTCACTCTGTCATGATGCTTTAAAGCTACAATATGTAATTTTTCGGCGCTAGAGGTCACTTATTCAAATCAAAGGCGTAGCTTGATGACATATTGATTTCGCAGAGCTTTTATTATGCCACAGACGAGTGCTTCTGCTTCTTCCGCTCATGCGTATGTGCGGTAGCAGCGCTGTTTTATCATATTAGATGCATTTGAGTGTGTTGAAAGTTGTTATAATGCTGCTCTGTGCGTTCGCTCTGCGGCTACTAGGGGTGGCACGGTTCACAAAACCCACGGTTCGGTTCGTATCACGGTTTTAGGGTCACGGTTCTCGGTTCTGTACGGTTCTTGTTGTTGTTTTTTTTTAATCGTTAACACTCCAGAAATTTACTTCAGCATATGATATATAGCTTAATCACCCACAATTTAGGATACAGTATTAAAAAATTGTTATATCATGTAGAAGTTGTTTCCTAACTGTCTGTCTACCGAGTTCGACACATTGGCGTAACATTTTTCATGTTAATCATGTCAATTTTGATCAGAACAATGCACTGTGGCTTTAATTCAGCTGACCTGATTAACAAATTTCACCATGAAGTGTTCTGTGTGTTTCACAATCACCATATTCCAGCGCTGTGAATTTTTTTTTAAATAAAATACACGAAAACACAACACTGCCAGATGTTTTTGCCCAAACTTCAAAGGCATGTTTAAATTATTAAAACTATAAGCATATCTTAACTTTTAAATGTTAAATTTATCATGTGAACTACTTATATACAACATGTTATATGCATGTGTGTATGAGACAGAGGGGAACACGGTTGCATTTGCAGCAGATATATGCTGCCCATCATAAATCAAAGCATGAGACAGACAGGGGTCGGAGGAGAACACCGGGAAATGTGACAGAATGGACAATATTTGTCTGTATTTGCAATACACGAGCCGCGGTTCAGCTCCCGCTCTCCGCACTGCATGTCCACACACATACCTCTTATTTCGCGCGAAAAGGAGACCAACTGTCTGAGGTTACATACGGGCACGAGGATACATTGCGCATGCGACGCACACACTCCGAACCGAGACAAGCGAACCGAACGGTTCGTTTTTTTTCCATGTACCGTGCCACCCCTAGCGGCTACTATGTCTATGAGACACTTGTTCACACTGCAAAATAGATCAATATAAGGCATGGTAAAACTTGGTACTCGCGGTAAATCAAGAAAACCAGAATGAAAAGATTGAAATCTAAACTATGTTGAGCTGTATAACAATGATTAATGTTCTGTCAGTGAATGTCTCCAAACAGTTGCTCACCTGTCTAATAAAGCACATAATATATTAAAGCGTCTTTGGTGTTTCCATGGTTTCTACAAAATAAAACCGGAAATCGAGGATAACGCGGGTATGATGTCATTGATAGGCGACGTACGGACACAGTCCGTGTCCTGGTTAAAATTGCTTATTGCTCTGGATTTAAACATTCTTAGAAGCATTTTGGGTAATGCAAGTACTCAAGTCAACAAAATATATAACACTTCTAATGGTTTTTGGATATTTTAATCCAAAAATCTTACATATTGTGCCTTTAAAACTACATGATAAAGAACTAACTTAAAACAATGTACTATTTCCTTTAAGTGCCTTAAAGAAGAGCATTTCCCTTTTTTTTTAGGCTGTAGAGACATAACTGAAATAATTTGGTGAAGTGATATGGAACTGTAATGCGGTCAAGAAAATAATTGCACACCTCAGAACGTTCGTCAACCAATCAGATAAAAGCATTCAACAGGCCATTAGTATAAAGTGAATGTATAACAGCTTGGCTACTTTAGCCTCATAACTATTCTAAATTCTTTGTAAACTACGACTTCTTGGGGCTTATTGATAAATCATTCAGAACACTTGCAAAATACTGTATGACTGAATCAATGGTGGTTTAACCATCTTATCCTTATTCTTATCTTGGGATTTTAGCCTATAATTAGGTCCTACGACTCTGTTTACTATTAGATTTTCTTGTGAATTTGGATACATAGTGTTTATTTCCTTGTTCCTTGTTATTAAAGATCAATACTAAAGTTGGCAGCATGGATGGCACTAGTCATTCGTACACTGGCCATTGTTTTCCTCAGCTGTCTCTGGCCCTTCCTCCAGAGCTCCAGCGGTCCCTCCTCCTTCACAACCCCTGAATGTGACGCTCATATGTGGGAGTAGACGCGCGCATCACCGCGCCTCTCCCATAGCATCCTGCGCGTTCGTTTCGATCACCTTTGATTTTTATGCTATTTATAATTCTTATGTTTCAGATACAGACATGCATCTTCATGTACGATGATAAATGATCTTCTCCTTTGTTTTATTGATATCATAACGAGTAGGGTATATGTTTAGATGAGATGATTCTCGGGATGAGAGAATCGTTTTAAATGCGCGGTCAAACGGAACTCGTCCTCACAGGTTTTTCTCCAGATGAAGCAGGAAAGGTTTGTTTCCACTAAGAGATCGAGGGTGTGTATGAAACGGCAGAATGCACCTGGAGGAGTCGGTAATATTATCAGTAATGTGCTGAAGAAACGCAATGGCATCTCTAGAAGAGCGCCGCGCCTGCTGTGCACCCTAGAGCCAGGTGAATACAGCATGCTTTAATATCATTATTCATATTCATTAATCTTTATAGATACAACACTAACTACGGTTTATTTCTAAAATGCCCATTTATTTGCACTGGTGCTCAATGCAGAGTGGCGATAATTAGGTGTCCTGAGGGCCTTCGCTTTTTTATTAATACATATTTTATCAGCTATATTTATATTGTTTAAGTAAACTATATTAATACATTTAAATTGAGAAATATTATGGTTTTAGCTTTGAGGTGTCCTGAAAGTTTGAATAGGCTATGAAATATTTTCCCTATAATGAAAAATAAAAATACAAAAATGTGTTTGAAATGCATTTATTTTATGCTAAGTATAGGCCTACTACACATACATTACATATTTATGTAGGCTACTTAATATAAATACTCTGCAACTGTACTTTTGGTGAACTAAATTGAGTTACTTAAAGGAAAAAACTACTTAATGCACTTTAGTTGTCCGGAAGTAGTGCTGAGGTGCAAATTTGATTGTGCTAAAATGGCAACACTTTAAATATATTTCATTTAAAGACTGATAGATATTGTACAGTGATCTATCCTTATAGTGATAATAAAACACATTTTATGCTTAAAATTAAAAAATATGCAATGGGCAATAAAGAATTAGGCCTTTATAATATTTTACATTATAATATTTTATCAGCAAATCTCTTGTTAATGTATTTATAGTATACTTAGTATGAAATTAAATGTATTTTAAATACATTTTGGTATTGTTTTTTTCACTAGGGTTGTTATTCTATAAATATTATAGGCTCAGTTTTAAATACTAGCCTATAGGTAATAATTGACAATTGTTTTGAATGTTCTTTTTAATGTCTGAGATGGTCAGTACATAACATCCAGACATGTTGTGCAGAATATGAGTGCAGTTGAGGGCTGGAGAGATGATCGTAATCATGTAGGTTAATCCGGAACAGCCTCGGCTGACGAGTGAAAAAGATGCAGTAATGGCGCCACTCCTGTTTATCATTTATACCATGAAACTATGACAGAGATGGACTCAGGTTGGTCTTCTTATTGGTATTCTTATGCACCGAGAGTGTGTAGGAGAAACGCCGCTTCCTATTTCACATCGTGTGGATGAGGTAGAGTTGTTTACATGCGCGTTTGACAGGATTTAGCATCTTTAGCCATGGCTAATGTGAAGGTTACATCAATTTAAAGAATTCGGCGTGTTGTTGTTGCTCTTTAACGCTCAACACGACGTCTTAACAATGAAAAAACACCGTTTATTTCGTCGTGATACAGGATGGTGTTGTGTATCCGGAAGAAACTGGAGGCGGAAGTGAGATTCAGCACCGCTCCGCAACGGACAGCGTCGTTTATCAACTATTCGATATTCAGCGTTTGGTTTCTGCGTCGTGGTCGATAATACACTCCAGTCATTTCTGTTGCATTATCCGTGTTTATTCCTGTTAGACAAAGAAGAGAGTTAGGTAACCTGCCTGTGATATATAATGAGCCATTGAATGACAACAAACCTTATTTATTATTAATGGGTCAAGTCGGGATGATAAAAGGTCATTTTACTGCTCAAGAAACATTTATGATTTTTGTTGAAAGCAGTTGTGTAAAAATTGTGTTTTAGGACTCTTTGATGAATAGAAAGTTTAAAACAGTGTTTATCTGAAATAGAAAGCTTTTGTAACATTGTACTACAGTTCAAAAGTTTTGGGTCGGTAAGAATTATTATTATTATTATTATTTTTTGGGAAAGAACTTAAAGAAATTTAGTGACAGTATATATAGACAGTTATAATGTTGCAAAAGCTTTATATTTCAGATAAATACAGTTCTTTTGAACTTTCTATTCATTAAATAATCCTGAAAAAAAAATTGTAACCAACTGTTTTCAACATTGATTATAATAATAAATGTAAATATATTCAAATAGAAAAAAAGTTATTATAAATTGTAAAAATATTTCACAATAATACTGTTTTTGCTGTATTTTGTATCAAGTAAATGCAGCCTTGGTGAGCAGAAGAGACAGTTTCAGTACGGTTGCTAAACTTTTGACTGGTTGTGTGTGTGTGTGTGTGTGTGTGTGTGTGTGTGTGTGTGTGTGTGTGTGTATATATATATATATATAATGTAATGAATGTTAAATATCAAGAATTTGAAACCATGAATATTTTAACCGAATATATTTCTTGTACCTGTTTTGAGTTCAGTTTAATTTTTGGTAACACTTCACATGAGGTTTCATTAGTCAACATTAGTTAACATGAACTGACAAAAATAAATATTTGTATAATATAAATACTACAAATATTTCTAAAGCGTTTATTAATCTCAGTCAATGATAATCTCAACTTTTACTAATAAGTTGTAACTGTTAACATTAGATAATGAACATGAACTAACAATGAACAGTTGTATTTTTGTTAATTAATGTTAACAAAGATTAATAAGAATCTATTGCTCATTGTTAGTTAATATTAGTTAATGCATTAACTAATGGAACCTTATTGTAAAGTGTTAACATTTTTTTTTTATATAAATTAATTACTTTTTAAAAAAAATAAACCAACAAGAATTGCAACCTATCCTGCTATAATTGTAATTTATTTACAATTAATGAAATATTTTTTTCATTATTTAATTATTAATCCTGAGTGGTGATTACATAACATCCCATCATTCATTAGTTAATGAAACACCTGCATCGACAGATGTCTTCATATGGTCATCATTGTCTCTGATTGTCCACCATTTTGTCTTATTGCAGGGGTGGACACCAGGTTGAAGTTCACTATCGAGCCCTCTCTAGGCAAGAACGGCTTTCAACAAGTATGTATTAGATGCCTACTATGGGCATAAAACCCTCAAAGAGCAATAAACCAACAAATTGGTTTGTTTCATGTTGATTGTTACTGGTTGCTTTACTTTGCAGTGGTACGACGCCCTGAAAGCAGTGGCCAGACTCCCTGTGGGTATTCCCAAAGAGTGGAGGAAGAGGGTGAGTGTGCTGGAAATGTCACTGCTTTCACATCCGTGACATTTTACACACTGTTTAATGTTTGGTTGTTTTCATATAGGTATGGCTGACCCTGGCTGACCAGTACCTCCACAGCATCTCCATAGACTGGGAGAAAACCATGAGATTCGCCTTCAACGATCGCAGCAATCCAGATGACGACTCTTTGGGAATCCAAATAGTGAAGGTTGATATATGTAGTTATATGCAGTTATTTTAAGGCTATAGCGTTATGAGGCAAGCAAATAAATTGAGGCTTTAGAGCTATTTAATGGAAGGAAGTGAGTCAGATAAAAGGTTAAATGGCGCTGGGTATTTGCTCATTGCAGTGCGTCAGTTAAATGGGTAATGGAGCAGGATGTGTTTGTGTGTGTAGCACTTGTGTGCAACTGAGCAAAGTTCAGTGTGCTTGTGTACATAGGTAAGTCACACTTTGTTTTCCCCTCTCCTCAGGACCTGCACAGGACAGGCTGCAGTTCCTACTGTGGCCAGGAGGCGGAGCAGGACCGGGTGGTGCTGAAGCGGGTACTGCTGGCGTACGCCCGCTGGAACAAGTCTGTGGGCTACTGTCAGGGCTTCAATGTTCTGGCTGCCCTCATTCTGGAGGTCACGGAGGGAAACGAAGGAGATGCATTAAAGGTTTGCCTAGATCTACATGAATTCTGGGAATTGTTATTTTAAATCTCATTAAGGTGGGGTATCATGTATTTGTTGAATCCTGAATATTATTGCTAGCTAAAACATATCAAAGCTGAAATTAAATCAAATATATAAATATTAGTTTTCAAAAACAAACAAAAATAACGACTTTATTCAAAAATGTCTTCTAGCCTGTGTCAGACTCTTACACTGTTGACGCAGTGTAAACATTGGAGCACTTCCAAAACTCCAACAAATTTTAACCTCTAATATTATCGTAATGTATCAACTGAGAGGTTTCCCTGTATAGTTAACACCGCATTAAAGCTGATTTATACTTTTGCGTCGGACCTGCGCTGAGCTTCTACACATCGATTTTCATTTAAATTTCTGCGTCCTTGTCCACATCGACATGCAGTTACACATGCAGTGGGAGAATGTGTACCCCTGAGGGAGGGGTTCTGGCAGACCAATCACAGCGCTCGCGGTCCGCGTAGAATTGACACGTTGTTACATTTTTGGAGAGGTGCACGTCAGGGTATGTCTTATGCTACGTTCACACCAAACGCGAATAGAGCGTCAAAATCGCGTCTACCGCATCTAGTTTGACGCGTGAACATTTTGAATCCATTCACGCATTCGCGGCGAATTGGACGCGCGTAGAAATTGAACGTTTGAAGCGAAATAGACGCACGTGTTCAAGTCGGTCCGGGAGAAATATGTCATAAAACACCACTCTGCCTCTTTTCATTTTCATTAAAAATATATATTAAGCATTAATAGCCACACAAATGTGGTCCAGGCAACTCCTACATTATCTTAACTGCATGTATATTTAAATATACTTAAAACAATAAAGTTATGAAACTTTTCTTTGCCCTCAGTCAAAACGATTTGGCAGACATCAAATTATAGATTCATGACACCAAAGATCACCCATTAGATACACACAAGACGAACCACTACAGGACATCAGAGCCAGAGGCAAACGTCAGAAGGACTAGCCGAGGAAAGGCTGCTCTCGCCGGGGTTAATGAGCTCTGAGCGCCCGGTGATTGCCTGGATCTCACAACTCCAAAAACATAAGATAATTTTTTTTAAATAGGTGCTCTTTATAAATAAACCACAGATTTGAGCTTTAAACAACTACATTCCCACCTGAAAAAGTCTTAAAACTACATTTTGTGACACAATAGTAGTATTTTTAAATTATGCAGGGTTTCTCATCACATCACTTCACCACGTGACAGCAGCGAGCAGGCTCCTGATTGGTTAACGCGGTGCAAATTGACGGCAAAGTTCAGATTTTTCAACTCGACACTGATTCGCTTCAAACGCGTGGATGCACAAAAAGCACCACTCGCGCATAACGCGCGTATAGCATATATTTCTGTCAATAGATCCTCCTAAATATTACACACTGCACCTTTAAGAAAATCAAACTATCATTATCAGGAGATATCATTCTGAATAATCGGCTATCGTATCGGCGGAGAGATTTTGTATCGGTGAATCAATAAATAACTAATAAAGAAAAAAAACTGAAATAAAAATAAATTAAACCTAAATAGCTATATTTAAAAATAATAATAATAATAACATGACAAAAACATGAAAACGTGAAAAGTATAAAATATTATATAAAAGCTAATTCAAAATATTAATAAAACTAAAATTAAAATCTTTGCAACTTATCCTACAACAATTGGGCAAATTATTTATTTACATTTATGAATTCTCTTTTATGAATTTAATTATAATTTTATTTTATTCATATATTATTATTATTAATTTTATTTGTTAATTGAAAATCTACTTTAAAAAAACTATTTTTTTTATAAAAAAGCTATTATCTTCTATAAGCAAAAATAATTGCTAAACCTAATCAACTTTTACTATCCCTCTGGTTTAGGTTATGATCTATTTGATCGATAAGGTGCTTCCCGATAGTTACTTCGCCAATAACCTGCGTGCCCTCTCCGTGGACATGGCCGTGTTCAGAGATCTTCTGCGACTGAAGCTTCCAGAACTTTCTCAGCATCTCCACCACCTCCAGAAAGTAGCCAATCGGGAAGGAGGAGGTATGCAGCAACCCTGTAAATATGTCTGGATGTGAAAGAACGATGTCCGTAATGGCTCAACTGCATTGTGTTTCAGGCAGCTATGAGCCTCCACTTACCAACGTCTTCACCATGCAGTGGTTTTTGACCATGTTTGCCACCTGTATGCCCCATCACACCGTGCTGAAGATCTGGGACTCTGTCTTCTTTGAGGGCTCTGAAATGCTGCTGCGTGTAGCGCTGGCCATCTGGGCTAAACTCGGAGAGTAAGTTCACTAAGAGTTGGTTGCACTGTCGATTAGATTGCGAAAGAAAATGATGTGCTCATAAATGAAAAATGAGAAACATTTTCAACCCTCTCAGGCGAATTGAGGAGTGCCAGACTGCTGATGAATTTTATAGCACTATGGGCTGCCTGACACAGGAAATGCTGGAGCACAATCTGATCGACTCCAATGAACTCATGCAGGTAAGATCATGAATAAATGAATGTGTCATTAATTATATATAAACCTTATCATACAGATCGAGGGTAACGGCTTTAATGTTGCAGAATTGTGTTTGAAAATGGCGAAAGCTTAGTTTATCCGGCTGTGTTTGGGGCTGAAAGTGTGTGTGAAAACGCTTGTTTTGCTCCTGACAGATGGTCTACTCCATGGCCCCGTTCCCGTTCCCCCAGCTGGCTGAGCTCAGGGAGAAATACACCTACAACATCACCCCCTTCCCTGCCCCGGTCAGAGCCAACAGCAGGTATGAGAGCTGGAGACACTCCACGCCCACAGCACAGATTGCAATCGTGAGAGTTTAGCAGCCATATAAACACGTTACTACGAGACTGCAGGGTGTTGTTTTATGGCACCTGTGTATATTGGCATGCAAATATCAAAAGCAAATGTTCTGCCTTATCTTGACAAGGTTTACACTCAGTTTAAAGATAATGTCCGTTTATTTTAAGAGAGCATCGATGCAATGATAACGCGCTTTATTTTAATAATAATATATATATATATATATATATATATATATATATATATATATATATATATATATATATATATATATATATATATATATATATATATATATATATATATATATATATATATAATATAATATAAATATTTATTACTTTGTTTCTTTTTTATGTCCTATTTTATTTTTTAATTTTGTATTACATTTTTAAATGTTTCAATTGCATTTAATTATTTATTAATTACATTTTATATTATATTATTTGTTGTTTAATGTATTTATGCATTTTATTACTTTTTGTTTCTTCTATTTTATTTTAAAAAAATTTAAATTTCTTTTTACATTTTATTATATTTTTCAATTAAATTATATATTTTATTATTTAATATTTTATTACATGCATTATGTTTTGTTTTTGTTTTTTATGAAAATATTTTTCTATTTTATTGTATAATATAATTACATTTTTATATAATATTATTATTATTATTATTAATAATAATTTATTTTTGCATTTAATTTTATTATTTGTTTAATATTTAGTTTCATGCATTATTCGTGCAATTTATAAAAAAAATTTGATGTATTTTCAATAATATCTAATTCAATAATATATATTTTTAAATACATAATTACATTTTGAAATGAATGTATTTTAAAATGATATTATTTAAAAATATATTCTATTATTTTGCGAAAAATATATTCTATTATTCTATTATATTATGATATAATTGTATTATTTTTCCTCTGTATAGTCTGGCACTCCATGGATGGGAGAGTGATGATGATGCTGACATTGATGATGAAGACTCTATTGTCACGGCCCTGGGCTGCCTGGGGCCTCTTGGTGGGCTTCTGGCCCCTGAAATCCAAAGATACCAAAAGCACCTTAAAGGTCTGTGTCTGAATACATTTCACAAGTCAAAAACCGAAAGGAAGTGGATTTAATAGTGCATAGTTACAAACATGATTTATGTCCTTCTGACCACAGACTGACCCCATTTATAAAATGCACGAGATGTTTGATTTCTTAATGATTAGCGTTTTATAAGTCACACTAAACTATATTGGCTAGATTTCATGGAGTAATGCAAACATGAGCTCAGTGTAGCTCACTCTGCCAACCTAACCCTGGCCAGATGGAAGCCTCAAATGGATTTAATCCTCTGCATTTGTCAGTTCTTGTTGTATCTGAGGTGGGTCGAGTCATTCAAGCTGTCCTTAATTACAGTCTTCAGTTCCAGTGCAACTTAATAAATGGAACGTTTGGAAAGAAGCCGACGCAGCCGATACTCAAGTTAGCCTGTAAAATGTGTCACAAATGTTCTTTCTGTTTTCATCTGATCTGCAGATCAGAGATCGGAGCAGAGCTCACACGGCAGTAACATGGCCGAGCTCAGTCCCGGGGCGGTGGGCGCGGGACGGGCCGAGCACCAGGCGGCCATCAACAGCATGATGCAGGAGCGCATGAGCATTGACATCAGCGCGCTGAAGAAACAGTACTCGCGCATCAAACAAAAACAACAGCAGCAAGCCGGGCTACTTTACATCCATACAGGTAGCAGGATCATACTGATATTATGACCAATACACACGTTTTACTGTCAGAGATGAGTTCAGGAAGTGACAGACGGGATATGAAGTGTTAGTCAGTGTATTGTGACATTTTTCCCAGGACCTCCAGTGGAAGCTGAAACTATTGAACCTCATCAGCCCAGTAAACAGCAGAACCAACACACTCACACTGGTATTGATCTTCACGGGTCAACTATGGCTTCATTATACTGTAGATATATGGTGCAGTAGATCTGTTTTGATCGGTGTTGGGTCTGCTGGTGTATAATGCAATAAATCACACATTAATTTGTCATTTTGGTGATGGCTGGACTGATTAATCAAAGCATTTTTTTTTCATCATGATTTTTTATATTTTCTTTAGAGGGGATTTGTATACGCTAAAGATTCTTCATTACTTTTTTTTCAATTTATTTAAATATTGGAAGATTGCAATAGCGCCATTACAGGGCATAATGGACTTAAAGCCAACATGAAATCATAATAGGTCATATTTATGTTCATAACGCACATTCATACATTCATCTTATTTATTTTCTTACACGATTCAATACTTCAAACTATTAAAAAATATATAATTAAGTGTGTACTGTCTGTGTATAATTGTTATGCATATATAAATACACACTCATTCATGTATACATTTAAGAAAGATTTGCATGTATATACTGTATATATTAATTTCATTTATATTATATATAAATATTTTAAATGTAAACAAATTTTTCTTAAATATATACATGCATGTGTGTATTTATATACATAATTATACACAGTACACCCATATATTATGTAAACACAAACTTATTTTGAATGCGATTAATCGCGATTTGACATCACTAATATATATATATATATATAATACACTCACCTAAAGGATTATTAGGAACACCATACTAATACTGTGTTTGACCCCCTTTCGCCTTCAGAACTGCCTTAATTCTACGTGGCGTTGATTCAACAAGGTGCTGAAAGCATTCTTTAGAAATGTTGGCCCATATTGATAGGATAGCATCTTGCAGTTGATGGAGATTTGTGGGATGCACATCCAGGGCACAAAGCTCCCGTTCCACCACATCCCAAAGATGCTCTATTGGGTTGAGATCTGGTGATTGTGGGGGCCATTTTAGTACAGTGAACTCATTGTCATGTTCATGTCCAATTTGAAATGATTCGAGCTTTGTGACATGGTGCATTATCCTGCTGGAAGTAGCCATCAGAGGATGGGTACATGGTGGTCATAAAGGGATGGACATGGTCAGAAACAATGCTCAGGTAGGCCGTGGTATTTAAACGATGCCCAATTGGCACTAAGGGGCCTAACGTGTGCCAAGAAAACATCCCCCACACCATTACACCACCACCACCAGCCTGCACAGTGGTAACAAGGCATGATGGTTCCATGTTCTCATTCTGTTTACGCCAAATTCTGACTCAGAAATCGAGACTCATCAGACCAGGCAACATTTTTCCAGTCTTCAACTGTCCAATTTTGGTGAGCTTGTGCAAATTGTAGCCTCTTTTTCTTATTTGTAGTGGAGATGAGTGGTACCCGGTGGGGTCTTCTGCTGTTGTAGCCCATCCGCCTCAAGGTTGTGCGTGTTGTGGCTTCACAAATGCTTTGCTGCTTACCTCGGTTGTAACGAGTGGTTATTTCAGTCAAAGTTGCTCTTCTATCAGCTTGAATCAGTCGGCCCATTCTCCTCTGACCTCTAGCATCAACAAGGCATTTTGGCCCACAGGACTGCCGCATACTGGATGTTTTTCCCTTTTCACACCATTCTTTGTAAACCCTAGAAATGGTTGTGCGTGAAAATCCCAGTAACTGAGCAGATTGTGAAATACTCAGACCGGCCCGTCTGGCACCAACAACCATGCCACGCTCAAAATTGCTTAAATGACCTTTCTTTCCCATTCTGACATTCAGTTTGGAGTTCAGGAGATTGTCTTGACCAGGACCACACCCCTAAATGCATTGAAGCAACTGCCATGTGATTGGTTGATTAGATAATTGCATTCATGAGAAATTGAACAGGTGTTCTAAATAATCCTTTAGGTGAGTGTATATGTATGTGTGTGTGTAAATTTTCTCTGTTTTTTTCGGATTCTAAAATCACTTTAATTTTCCTCGGCATCACAAAGCCCCATTCTGTTTTCACCTTGAATATCCTGTTTAAAGCCGGGTTCACGCTATACGATTTGGCAAATTTTGAGAATCCTAAAAGATTCCTCTGATCCTAGACTAAAATCTGTAGTCTCGGATTGCTAGTTTTGCATGTTTGCCAACAGCCGATTAATGACCATTGTGATCAAATTTGACCTCTGACGAAATTCTGCCAGCGTCTGAAATTTACAGGCACCGTCCTGCAGGTTTTTTCCATTTTTCGTTTCAAGACAAGCCATGAGCAACATTATTGCTAGAGATTGTTTTTCTTTGCCTGCCACCATTTCAATCACTTATGTAATCTCACCGTCACCGAACGTGCCAATGACTGATGATGTAAAACTCTGGACGAGTCTTCTTGTGCACGTTTTTGACTGCCATACAGTCTGACAACAGTGTGCACCCGGTTTAACTTTCATGTTGACAGTCTGTTTATAGTTACTGCTGTTTTCTCACTCATTGTTATTGATTCTTCACAGACAAGTGTCCAGCCACCAGTGTCCTTGCCTCCCAAATTGGTCCCTCCCCTGTGGTCAACCACCTTCTGTTGGGTAGGAAGCCCAGATCCGATCAGCGATCCTCAAAGAATTGTATCATCCATAATGGTGGAGTTCCCCATGCCCACTCCACCCCCAACCAGGATCAGATGATACGGCCAAGGCATCATTCCCCGTGGCGCACCCATGTGCGTGCGCACCGCAGGAACATCGCCAGGGCGCGGGCACAGCTCGGCTTTGATGATTCTCTGGAGATAGAAGACTGTCAAACTGACACGAGCAAAACGGAAGAAGCATCTGAAGAGGGAGAGGAGAGAAGACTTGAGGATGACGAGCAAGAGAAGTTGGAAGATGAAGAGCAAGAGAAGTTGAAGGATGACGAGCAAGAGAAGTTGGAGGATGACGAGCAAGAGAAGTTGGAGGATGACGAGCAAGAGAAGTTGGAGGCTGGAAGCTCAGATGTCTCTCAGCAAGATCACAGCCCTGGAGAAGGAGAGGAACTCCAGCAGATCGACAACCAGCTGTCTTCTCTGGAACTGGAACCAGAACCAGCTTCTGATCCACCAACTCCAGAACCTCAACCTGAGCCCACGGCCCCAGCTCCGCTCCCATCCACCCGACGTCCAGGTTCAGACTCTTCCGCCTCAGAAAGTGGAGGCTCCCTCAGGAGAAGCCCTTCAACGCTGGCAGGAGAACCTCCAAAACCTCAGCAGATCTTCTCGCCGTTCCCCTGCATCAAAACCCCTCGCAGGTCCATTGCTGCGAGAAACTTGGGCCTCTACGGCCCAACTGCCAGAACTCCAAACGTGCACTTTCCCCAGATGAGCAGAAGCATGAACTGTGTAGGAAGCACCACGAAGCGCCGATGATGAATTGTGGACTACAGACGAGCACGAGACGTTTGGTTTCGAAACTCCCGACCTACCATGAAAGCACATGCATTCTGAACTCTAGTAAGCTTCCAGATACTCCGAAACATGCCTGAAGACTCCATTTACATTTAGGAACCATATTGGATAATTTAATGCTCCCATTTTATTTTTTAATGAAATCCTACCAAAACATCTGGGAATAATACCCGGCAGACACGATCGAATGATGGTTCCACAAGCTCTTTCTGCATGTTCAGGTCACCAGTATTCGCTACAATGCACTGTGTATGTTTACTCATATGCTCCAAAGCTAGGAAAATCACAATCACGTTTATGTAAAATATCTCATGTTATATGACGGTGGGAAATGCTGCAGTTCTGCATCTTCATTTTTCAGTCTGAGACTTCACAATCAAGCCAAACACTTTTCTCTTCACTTCTGTTGATCTTTCCTTTGGTAAATTATTTGTTTGTCATCTGAATAATACAAGTTGTTGTCATTTTAGTTTTTTGCTTTTTGCGACTGAATGTCCCTTTGAACGCTTCTCTTTATCAACCATTGTTGCTTATGAGTAGTGGAGGATCACAGACGCCCCAGAGAATAAAATACATGCAAGTATGGAAAAAAAAAACCTTTTCAGTTTCTACTTATTTCTGCTATTTCCTCTCACAGGTTGAAACTACAGTAGTTTTAGGTAAACAATGACACCTATCCGGAATGTAAAACGTAACTAAAATCACACATAAACCACCAATATATCATTAAGTCTTTTCTGAGCTTAGTAGAGATTGTACTGGTTAAATTGTAATGTAACACCAATAGTCATTTAATCTGGCGTCTCTACCATTGCCTCATGAATCATTGAAATGTAAAATGCCTCCAGTCTGAAGTGGTTTTTATAATGAACTCTTTAAAAACCTTACAGGACTACACAAACTCTACACACCTAAGACACAAGAGCTGTTAAAGCTCCTGTTATTCCACTCATTTTAAATGCTAAAAATGCAATAGACATAATATGCTTTGTTGAAAGTTTTTGGACACATATCTGGTCGCAGGTTTCTTTGTTCCTAGTCCCTTCCATATTTCGGATTGTGTACATTTTACAGTGAGCATACTGTAAACAGCAGTTACCATCATATGATGTCTAAAATGTCCCAAACCAAGGGCTGTGCTTTCTTAAAGGTGCAGTAAGCAACTTCTGAGAAACACTGTCGCTATTTGAAATCACCAAAACACGCCCCTACCCAAAAGGATCCATGTTAGCCACGCCCCCAATTTCACAAACATGATATGCTGGACAGGCACCTCCCCCCTTATGGGTGGACACGCCCCTAACTGCTGATTGTCTACATGTGTGTTTTGGTGCTCAGTCCAATCCACTTTCAACAGCGTTTCTCAGAAATTGCTTACTGCACCTTTAAAGTCGGCATGAAATGGAAGTTAGCTTCTTGATCAACAAAAAATAAAAAATAATAAAATGAAGAAAAAAAAGTAGGGCGTGATTTTTTTCTATGGGGATTTGATTGGATGGTTGTGGTTTGCTATTGGTTGCTCTCATGTGAGTGACAGGTTGCTCCGCCCTCACACCAGTAAACACATCATCTGAGAAAAGAGATGGGGAAAAAAGGTTATATTGATTTAAAGACTACGAGGCTCGTGAATTTAAAAAAAACATTACGTACACGGATAAATCATTCATAATCAATGTTGGGTGTAAGTCATTACTAAGAAATGAATTACTGTAATTTAATGAACTTTTTCCCCATGTAAAAGTAAAGTAAGGGATTACTCTTTTATTACTATTTTTTCTGTAATTTAATTACAGTTACTTCTGATGTAATTGCATTAAATACTGTATAGGCTATAGAACAACTCTATATAAAGTAATAGTTAAAATGTATGTTTTTAATGTAACCTCCCTTTATAATACTTTGGTCAGTTCAAGAATAATTTATTCATATTATTTATTTGAAAGAATTAAAAGAGCAGTTTCATGTCTATCCTTGTATTGTTCAACTGTTCAAGGTTGATGGGATTTAGAAAGTAACAAGTAATGCAATACTTTTTTAGAGAGTAATTAGCACAGTCATCTAATAACTCTGTTGAAGACGTAATTAGTAGTTAGTTATTAATTAGTAATATACCCAACACTATGATATTGCAAAAAATAAAAATTTTAACTTCATGGTGATATTGAGTTAATTGCGCTCTCCTGTGGCTTCAGTGTTGCATCAGTGTTTTGAGATCTCAATGAACAGCAAGTTCCTGTTTGGTATACTTTCATGCTTGAATGGCAAATGAGCACTTCAAAGAAATAGTTGTTTTTATGAACCGTTACATTTGGTTTGGTACTTTGGTTAACTCCACCATCCTCTTGTGAGAAAACAGTCTTTGTGAAATTTCTAACAAAAAAAATTCCAAAAATATAGCAAGGTTAATACATCTCGCAAATTAAATAACTTGCTTTACTTAAATTTTAGTTTGATGTATTTTAATCATCTTGTGTTTTGGTGACTTTTAGAGGATGCATAAAGTAATTTTTTGGTAATTAATTACTCACCTTCATGTCGTTCCAAACCCCTAAGATGGGACACAAATGATGATCTTTTTGATGAAATCTGATACAACCCCAAATCAGAAAAAGTTGGCACAGTATGGAAAACGCAAATAAAAAAAAAAGAGAAGTGATTTCTAAATTTACTTTGACTTGTATTTCATTGCAGACAATATGAACACAAAATATTTCATGTTTTGTCTGGTCAACTTCATGTCATTTTTAAATATGCATCCTTTGCTGTCATTCAGATCTGCAACACATTTCAAAAAAAGTTGGGACAGGAGCAATTTAGGGCTAGTAATGAGGTAAAATGGTTAAATAATGATGTGATTTGAAACAGTTGATGTCAACAGGTGATTGTAATTATGATTTGGTACAAAAGCAGCATCCAAGAAAGGTCTAATCCTTTAGGAGCAAAGATGGGCCGAGGATCGCCAGTTTGCCAACAAATACGTGAGAAAATTATTGAAATGTTTAAAAACAATGATCCTCAAAGAAAGATAGGAAGAGATTTGTATATTTCACATTCAACAGTGCATAACATAATTAAAAGATTCAAGGAATCTGGAGGAATTTCAGTGCGTAAAGGACAAGGGCGCAAGCCTAAGCTGAACAACCGTGATCTCTGATTCCTCAGGCGGCACTGCATCAAGAATCGTCATTCATCTATAAGCGATATCACTACATGGGCTCAGGACTACTTTGGCAAACCTTTGTCAAGTACCACAATACGTAGTTACATCCACAAATGCCAGTTAAAACTGTACTGTGCCAAAAGGAAGCCCTATGTTAACAGTGTCCAGAAGCGCCGTCGACTTCTCTGGGCTCGGAGGCATCTGGGATGGACCATCACACAGTGGAAACGTGTACTGTGGTCAGATAAATCAGTATTTCAGGTATTTTTTGGGAGGAATGGACGCCGTGTGCTCCGGACCAAAGAAGAAAAGGATCATCCAGACTGTTACCAGCAACAAGTCCAAAAGCCAGGGTCGTTCATGGTATAGGATTGTGTCAGTGCCCTTGGCAAAGGTAACTTGCACTTCTCTGAAGGCACCATTAATGCTGAAAAGTACATAGAGATTTTGGAGCATAATATGCTGCCTTCAAGAAGACATCTTTTCCAGGGACGTCCATGCATATTTCAACAAGACAATGCAAAACCACAATCTGCACACATTACAAAGTCCTGGTTGCGGAGGAAGAGGGTACGGGTACTTGACTGGCCTGCCTGCAGTCCCGACCTGTCTCCAATAGAGAATTTTGAAGCGCAAAATGCGACAACGAAGACCCCGTACTGTTGCCCACCTTAAGACTTGTTTGCAGGAAGAATGGGACAAAATAACACCTGAAACACTTCATCACTTGCTGTCTTCAATCCCTAAACGTCTTTTAAGTGTTGTGAAAAGGAATGGCAACATTACAAAGTGGTAAATGCTTTACTGTCCCAACTTTTTTGAAAATGTGTTGCAGGTCTGAATGACAGGAAAGGATGCATATTTACAAATGACATGAAGTTGACCAGACAAAACATGAAATATTTTGTGTTCATATTGTCTGCAATAAAATACAAGTCAAAGTAAATTTAGAAATCACTTCTCTTTTTTTTTATTTGCGTTTTCCATACTGTCCCAACTTTTTCTGATTTGGGGTTGTAGCTTTCTGTGCCTCCATAGACAGATTCACACAGAGAACAAGGGTGTCAAAATTGTACCATTATGAGTACAACAGTTTGTCACTTGGGCAGTACCCTTAAAAGGACATTTTTGTACCTTTTTTACTCTTAAAAGGTGCATATTCGTACCTTATAGTACAAATACGTACCTTAAGGTACTACTATGAAACTATTTTGTGGTAAAATATGTACAAAGATGTCCTTTTAAGGGTACTGCCCAAGTGACAAACTGTTGTAGGGTGAATTCAGGGTGAACGGGACCCTTTTTGCCATCGAGATGGCATTCACTTTACTCCTAAAATGTACAATTTTGACACCCTTTTTCTCTGTGTTGACACTACAAAAAGTTCATAAAGGGATAGTAAAACTAATCCATATGAATTGAGCAGTTTAGTCCAAATTTGCTGAAAAGACTTGATCGCTTTATATGTTGAACAGATACATTTTAGGGTTTTATTCACACACGGCTGTGTTCACGTTTAGGCCTATTATTCACATTATAAACATTGATCAGTGAACATAAACAGAAGCTTAGCTCAACCGAACCTGCTTGAAGCGCGAGAAAGCGAATATGCTTGAGCTTCTGTTTACTACAATTTATGAGTTGGTGAATGTTTATATGTGAATGAAAGCCTAAATGCAATCTGTTCATCATATAAAGCGATGTCATGGATTAGTTTTATGATCTCTTTATGAAGTGGTGTCAATGGAGGGACAGAATTCTCTCATATTTCATCAAAAATATCTTCATTTGTCTTCCGAGGTTGAACGAAAGTCCCACGTGTTTGAAACGACATGAGGGTAAGCAGAATTTACCCTTTTGTGTGAACTATCCCTTTAAGTTCACAGGTGTAGAGAATCACGTTGATGTCCCACTAACACCAACAACCAACAGTTTACAACGTTACAAGCTTTGGCGTTTTTTTTTTTTTTTTTTTAAACAACCTTATTAATAATTGTTTGCTTACAAGTGTAATCTTTCCTTAAGAAATCCCCTTTGGTTTGATACCAATACAACGACATTGACACGTGCTTCAAAGTGGCTACAGGTCCAAATGCTTTCAGGGGCTGAAGTCATGAACCCATACGAAGGTCTAAACGGATTATAACTGCAGCAGAAGTCAGTCAGATAACTTGGGTGAGTACCCACTCGATTGTTTATATCAGAGCTAACTATTTGGCGGCCATTGTGTTTCTTTCTCTTTTTTTTGTGTACGTGCGTTTCATTTTGAATGCTTCGGATAATAAATTCAGCTACATGTGAGCAAGCAAAAAGCTGGAGAAGGTTTCTGAGATTCTGAATGAGCTTTTATTGCAATTTTTTATTTTATCTTTTTTTTTTTAAATGGCTTAACACTAGATGTCGCTGTTGTTCTAGTTTTACCTCTCAAATACCCTTGTGCTGAGGAACTGATTGTGACAAGAAATGTCATATTATACAAATAATAAAAAACTTCCCCAACACAGCAGGGGACAAGTAGGCTATAGATCACAATCACATCCCACATTTCGCCACATAAGTGACGTTTGAAAAGATGGCAAACTCGTACTTTGTTTTTTACCCTCTTTGACAAAATGAGCTGGGAAAGATCATGCTGAGCTGGTACAATCATTGCATTAGGGTTATGAATTTAGATATAGATCATAGTCATGGATGTGTCATCACCATGGCAATCTCGTCTTCCACACAGATATGTTATTGACTGAGTTTTATTGTGGTGGTGTTCAGCAGGCTCCAATGTGCCTCTTCAGTTGATTTAGAAAACATAATACTGTTCATAAATCCATAAGGAGAGTTATGAACATTTGCCAAGACATGTGGTGATGTGAAGATGCAGTGTTTAGAAAAAACAATTACCACAGTAAAAGACACATAAATCAAACATTCTCGTTAAAACTCTTTCAACTCCAGTTTATTGTGTTTAATATCTCCCAAAGACTCAAACAACCCGAGTGTCATTTGTGCAATATTTATGCATCTCTGCGACCTTGAGAAAATGCTGGATGCAGATTTCCCAAAGGATTATGGGATGGTCTGAATTTAGTCTACTGATCGAATGGGCAGACGATCATGTTGAGACTGGCACGGTGCCGAGTTCTGCTTATATTTACTCAACGAGTGATTTCCTCAGGGGCCAATTTGTCTCAAAAGCAAAGGACAAGCATGAAATTCACCTTCGATTAAATGCAATTGACTGAGTTTGTTTTTCTGGTCGCCTAGGTGTTGTTTTTAAGCGAGCAGGGGACAGAAATCAATCTGATACAAATGAATATTCAAATTTCTGCATGATTTGCAAATGTTGCTTGTGTTTTAATGGAAGCAAGAACATCTGACCGTCAGTGTAATGGGCACATCATTTTACCTGCGATTAGTGGCCTATTAGAAATAGGGCAGAATCTTCAATATTTCTTGTTTTTGTTCGTTTTAAGATTTCCAGAATCCTAAAAAAAAATATATTCATCCACACAGTCATGCAGAGCCAAAGCCAAACCAAATCAATGTTCTTCCACAAAATGCATGCAGTTTTGTTTTAACCGCTAGAGGGCAAAAAGTTATAGTGTACCTTTAACAATATATTTTTTTAAAAAGCAATGAAGAAAAATAAATGCCACTGTGTAAAATATATATGACTACAGATAAAAAAAGACCTGCATTAAATGGATGTGCCATGATGATGCAGTGTAACAGTTGTTTTCCCATTTATTCGAAATTCCTGTGGAAAACCCCATTTCCGTCCCACCCAGTGACCGAGTAATGACTTTATTCTGAAGCGGAGATGCTTCCATTTATCTCTAATTAACTGGCCGAGTGATACCACAGTAATCCCTCAATCCGGTGTCCATCAGTTCAGACATGGATTATTTATCTGTCCCGGTCATACAGGAGCAGGGACTACATGTGTGTGTATCCACGCTGACGTCCCCTTCCGCCCTGCTCCTGCACAACTGCGCCATAATCTACACGGTATAATCCATGCATGCATGACGGGGCGTAATCACACTTCCTCTGCGTTTCCGGCAGGATTACTCTGTGAGGAAGTGGAGGCTTACACAATCTGTGTGTGTGAGAAAGTTGAGCAGATGTGCAAGAGAGTTCAAAGAGCCAATAAAACGCATTGACAACACATCATTCCTATTGAAACTGGAAATTTGGGAAGGATAATTTCAAAAGCCTCGTCACAGTTATCAAAAAGGAACTGCGATTGATTTGATACTTGCTTTTCCAGTCAAAAGCAGGTGGAATTAGATTAGTATTTTCAGTCCATTGGGTTAGAAAATACATTTTAAAGGCATGTATTTTAAAGAATCCATATATGCTCTTTTACAAAGTCTTGATTTTGCTTATGGGATTTATTACAATAGTTAGTTTACATTATTGCAGCACCTCTCTTTCCAGTCTGTCTGTAATGCTCTGTTTATGCTGACTTCATGCTATCAGAATTATCATACATACAAGTCTCCTAGTCGAAAATTAGACATGAGCGCCCTTTCAAGTCGTAATTTACCACTGGGAAACATATAATTCTGATACCTGAATTCCCGTGTTGGGCGTGCCATAATCTTTAAACCTGGCGGAGGGGAGAAGGAATGCTGCTGTGACTGGTATACTTTATTAGTTTTTTTCCCACAAAAGCCACATCGTCTTGTCGTTAAAGTGGATATATACACTATATTGCCCACATTTTTGGGACGCCTGCCTTTACATGCACATGAAGTTTAATGACAACCCATTCTTAATCCGTAGGTTTTAATATGGAGTTTGCCCATCCTTTTGCAGCTATAACAGCTTCAGCTCTTCTGGGATGGCTTTCCACAAGGTTTAGGAGTGTGTTTAATGGGAATTTCTGACCATTCTTCTAGAAGCGCATTTGTGAGGTAAGTCACTGATGTTGGACGAGAAGGCCTAGCTCGCTCTAATTCATCCCAAAGGTGTTCTATCGGGTTGAGGTCAGGACTCTGTGCAGGCCAGTCAAGTTCCTCCACACCAAACTCGCTCATCATGTCTTTATGGACCGACGCTTTGTGCACTGGTGCGCAGTCATGTTGGAACAGGAAGGGGCAGTCCCCAAACTTTTCCCACAAAGATGGGTGCATGAAATTGTCCAAAATGTCTTGGTATGCTGAAGCATTAAGAGTTTCTTTCACTGGAACTAAGGGGGCTAAGCCCAACCCCTGAAAAACAACCCCACATCATAATCCCCCCTCCACCAAACACTTGGCACAATGCAGTCAGACAAGTACCGTTCTCCTGGCAACCACCAAACCCAAACTCGTCCATCGGATTTCCAGACAGAGAAGCGGGATTCGTCACTCCACTCCAGTGGCGGCGTGCTTTACCCCACTGCATCCGACGCTTTTCATTGCTCTTGGTGATGTTAGACTTGGATGAGCTGCTCGGCCATGGAAACCCATTCCATGAAGCTCTACACACTGTTCTTGAGCTAATCTGAAGGCCACATGAAGTTTGGAGGCCTGTAGCAATTGATGAATGCGCTGACCCAGCTCTGTGATTTTACGTGGCCTACCACTTCGTGGCTGAGTTGTTGTTCCCAATTGCTTCCACTTTGTTATAATACCATTAACAGTTGACCGGGGAATATTTAATAGTGTTTCACAAATGGACTTATTGCACAGGTGGCAACCTATCATGGTACCACGCTTGAATTCACTCCTGAGAGCGACCCGTTCTTTCATAAATGTTTGTAGAAGCTGCATGTCTAAGTGCTTGATTTTATACACCTGTGGCCATGGAAGTGATAGGAACACCTGAATTCAATGATTTTGAGGGGTGTCCCAATACTTTTGGTAATATATTGTATATGAATAATCATTTAAAGCATATTTGTTTTATTCACAGCGATTCCTATTCTTTCTGACAACAAAGCACTTAAACACGACAAGCTCGTAATCACGGCTTCAGAAGTAGGACATGTGAAGGCAGCATTAGTTCTAGTGTTATGAGAAATCGGGTCTCCTTTAGGACCCCGAGTGATCCCATTGGTTCAACAGACTTTTAATGGGTAGTATTTTTAGCACTTGATTACAATTCCTGCAAAATAATATCATTTATATCTTTTAAAATGTGTTATAATTACCATTTAAAGGCACAATATGTAAGATTTTTTTTAATTGAGATAACCAAAAACCACTAGAACAGTTATAAAAAAAAAACTAGAATTTCGAGATTAAAGTCAAAATATTTCGAGATTAAAGTCGAAATATTTCGAGATTAAAGTTGAAATATTTTCGTACAGTAAATATCACCAAACAAGAGATAAAATTTAAATATAAAACGTAGTGTTCAGGTTATCTTAACGTTCATGAAAAAGATCTTTCAAAACTTTCAAACTGCGAGCCTGCTCAAGAAGAATAAAAAATGAAATGTTATCACTATTATCTTATACATTAATATCTGCTTTTATGATTATTAATATGATTTATGACGTTCCAGTAAATTGAAAAAATCATCCAGCTAAGTTCAATAAAACGTAGTACAAATTATATTATTAATTATAATAAATCAAGACATCCAGATTTCATCATGGATTTTGTGCGATTAAAACAATTATCACAGAATAATTGTTTCTATACTGTAATAAAGGATATGGCAATTAACATTGCAATATTCATATAAATATGGAAATACGCCAAGATGGCTTGAAAAACACACATAAAACATATATGATCACATCATGTGTTAATTGTCCTCATGTTTCATCAGTCAATAGGTTTCTTCTTTTTATTGAACTTAGCTGGATGATTTTTTTCCATTTTGCCTACTGGAACGTCATAAATCATTACTTCTACGAGACTGTTTTTGACGTTCTGTGTGAGAGCGCCCTGCGGCTTCAACCCTCGAAGTTACACTATACATAAGGCTCACATGATCATCTCATTTTGGATTGGAATAATCCAAATGATGAAAGTTTTCAGCCCCCTGTTCAAATACACTAGCAGCTGCAGCGCTGTAGTGTGTGTGTTCCGTCAATGAGGCTGCGTTTGTAATTTTAATCTCGAAATATTTCGACTTTATTCTCAAAATATTTTTACATTTACATATAGTCATTTAGCAGACGCTTTTATTCAAAGCGACTTACAAATGAGAGCAATAGAAGCAACTAGAACAGTCAAGGGCAACAATATGCAAGTGCTGTAACAAATCTCAGTTAATCTAGCACAGAACAGAATTTTTTTTATTAGACAGACAGAAAATGAATAGAATGATAAGTGCTATTCTTGATTTTTTTACTTTAATCTTGAAGACTTTCTCGAGACTTTAATCGCGAAATATTTCGACTTTAATCTCGAAATTCTAGATTTTTTTTTTTTTTACTTTGCGGTTCAGGGCTTCCATACAACACAGTTAGTCTTATTGTTTAAATCTCATTTTCTTGATTTACCATGCCTAATATCGATCTCTTACAGCAGTGACCAACAAGTTTCATAGTAGCGAACACAAACTCTATTTCTCATGACACCAGTCTCTATGAAGTCCCTTCATCCGAAACGCAGTGTGCTCTGATTGGTTGGCAGGACTAGTGTGTCGTGATTGGTCAACCACTTTGAGCGTGTTTCAGAAATCTCACGCGTAAAGAAAGTTAATCAAAAAGCAAAATAGGTCCTTTTTATTAAGTTGATTTTGTTAACTTTTATGAGTTCACTCAAAGATTTCAAGAATTTCTGGACTTTTTCTGGTCTCCGTGTTGATTGGTCAGTGAAGTTGGATCGCTTTCACTCGCTCAATTTCTGATTCATTAACTTTCTCTTTGTATAACCGAAGTTACATGTCACTCAGCTACGCAAACACAATCATAACATGTCAATGTAAAGAGCAGACAAGTGCAGACAAGGTTGTTCTCTGGGGTAATAATAACTATAATCAAGAGGACGTGCCCACTCAGTGAGTCATCTACAGGAAAGGTCATATACACATTAAGAGCTTCACCCATGCATTCAGCAAATGGAAATTTAATAGTCTGATAAAAATCAATTATTAAAAGGTCACTTGGCGTGTGACCTTCCAAATGATTTTTCTTTTTTTCTTTCGGAGGCTAAAATAGTTCTTTCGATTGCACTTGTACACACATACGCTTTGCCTGTCCGTCCCTACGGACTCATAAACAAAGCATGGGAACTAATGCAGACTATGTATTTGATTAATGGTTTCATTGTGAATTTTGTCCTGTGTGCTTAACCACACAAAGCACGTAAAAATCATAAGCTCAGGGAGGTTCCAGTCCTCCTCGTGCAAACAATGCCCTGCTCTTAAAATGGGTGCAACGACACACACACAGTTGAATGAGACGTGGATATGACGCCAGACATAAACAGAGAAAGACAAAAAAAGACTAATATGGAAAGTAATCAGGCAATCACACTTCCTACCAGTGAAAGTGTATGTTTGGGTGGTTGGGTCTCATTTTGAGCCAATAGCTGCAAGTTAGCACAAGCATGTAACTATTCTGCAATAAGAATACACCTATAGATGTTCCTGTTGCACATTTAAAGCCGGTGGGAAAGAATTTAGTTATTCCCAGCAGTAACATAAACATTTTTCATAGGAGACTAATGAGAGCAGGATATGGGAGCCAGGATACACATTGCACAAGCAAATTAGAAAGTTATTTTCTGAATAATGTTTGATATTAGAATGATCAATATAGATGTAATTGCATACAGAGACAAATCTAATTCACAGTATCTGATGGATATTACCCTCTTTTGGTCCAAATAAATAAATATATACATTTATTTATTTGGACAGAAAGAGGCTAATATCCATCAGATACTGTGAATTAGATCAGTAGTAAGTCATGGGGACGTTTTATTAAATAAATAAAATGTCCCTATGACTTATATAAATAATATAAATAATAATTATATAAATAATTTCTAAATATAATGATTTATTTATAATTATCATTGACAAAATAAAGAATAAATAATAATAATTATTTATTAAAGTTACTTAAAATTGTATAGGGTACTTGTTTTAGGTTTGGCTGAGCAAAAAAAGGTGGGGAAGCCCGGTTCTATAGGCAGATTGACATGTTTAAGTATGTTTTGTACGACAAAGAATAAAGCCAAAAGCTATTTTCCACAACTGTCCCAAACAGAGCGGTAAAACCTGCTGCCTAGCATGCACATGACTGCTTCCTTCATATCATCCCTCTACACCCTAAAATGGGTTAAAAGAGGCTAAATTAATGCAGCACCTGAAAAACCAGCAAAACCTCTCTTCATGTCCACAGTGGACACACATTTATAAATAATTTCCTCCGTCTAGTTTCTCTTCTCTCCATCTCACAGAAGTTGCTCAAACAGCAACTGACAAAAGTGAGTGAGCTGACAAAAGTCGGACGGTTTAATAGGAAAAAGCCTTTGCGTTCAAATTCCCACTCTCCCTTAGCTTTTAGTAAAGCAGAATATGGAAAAGGACGAAGACTGGATGAAGACGCTGCACAGACCCCTGAGACATTAATGAGTGACACTGCAAGACCGCTGAGCCAGAGGAATCTTGGCACTGGGAGTTAATGCTCCAATGACATCTCGTAACTTAGACAAGACTTATTTTTTTTTGTGTGCTTAGTGCATAATGACAGGAAGCACCATTTGCTCTTCGAAATGTCTGTGTGATCCCAACAAAAAATGCTTTGCTAATGTTTCCATTAAGTTATACAAATGTTATTTTTGAACATTATTGAACATTTAAAATAAGAAATGTTTTAATGGTTTCTAAAAGGGCTATATGTAGAATTCAGAAAACCCTTGTTATTAACGCCGACAGTGGCCAATAAGTGAACTGCAACCAACAAAGTATTGCTCATTCTCACATTCCTGGACACGTAGGGCCCTATCATACAGCAAATGTCGTTTTTTTACTAGTTTCAGCCCGACGCAGTTATCATTTTCACGTCCAGCGCCACGTTGTTTAACCCTCTGGGGTTCTTCGGGTCAAAAATGACCCAATTAGCTTTTGGAATGGCAGCGTTCATTTGTGTGTTTTTGTGTGTATAAGTGTGTGTGTGTGAGTTTTTTTTGTCTGTTTTGCACTCTTGATGTTTTAGAGATTCCCCCCTTCACTGTTGAGTCCTTTTTTTCTGCATCCTGGCTGATTTGTAGATTGTATGCACAAAAAAACTCTGTATTTTCATATTTTTGCCAATTTCCCATTAATTTCCTATGGGGGTCATTTTTGACCTGAAGACCCTGAGTGTGACACTTTTTTTTACGACCACTTAGACTTTTCAAATCCTGTCCCCAATTTTTTTGGGTGTTCATATACCAAGTACCAATAAAGTCACCAAGTTTCGGACCATTCCGATGAAGCTACGATTTAAAAAAATAATTTGACCCGAAGAACCCCAGAGGGTTAAATCGCAAATGCACTCGCGCCCATCTGTGCGCCCATGGGTGTGCTGGTCTGAAAACGAGGTGTGTTCAGGCGCATTGTTGACTTGTTGCTATTTTGAGGAACTGAAAACGACTGCGCAGTATTTTTTGTGTTATCTGAAGGGCGTGTTAGTAATATACGCCTATAGGTGGGTGCACGTACACTCTGCTTATTACACACACAGGGACGCACGCGCAGCAGCACACAAACATTTTTTTATAATTAAAATAAAAGGATTCCTCTCTGGAGAAGCATTCAGTCTTTTCACTCAAATTCACCATGTAAATAGCGAATCCGCCATGGTGCAAGTGCAACTGGCTTTTAAAGGGAATGGGAGATGAGACTCTGATTGGTTTATTGCATGTTACGCCCAAAACACACCCATGACTCATTAAGAGATGAGGTACAACCCTTTTGGGCCATGCGCATGGCACGCAGACCGTTTTTTTTTCCCGCCGTTAAACTAGCAAAAGTAGATTTGGACACTCCCTAAGTGCACCTGCGCTATGTGCTTCAGACCAATGACTCGGATCGTTAAAATAGGGCCCATAATGCATAAAAGGCACTTAAAACGTCGTTACAAAGTCCATCTCACCACAGTGACTCTACAATAATTTTACGATGCGACTACAATAGTTTTTGTGCGCAAAAAAAAATCTAAATAACGACTTTATTCAACCTCTTCTTGTCTTCCGTGTGTGCCTCCACGACGCATGCGCGAGAATATGACGTAGCGCCTGGGTTCGGGAATCCATGAAATGCACACTTTAACCCCATTTTGAGCACTACGCCGAGACCTAAAGCACGATCAATGTAGAATTCAACAGCTTAGATACGCGCGTCTTCCTCTGCTTGTAAACAAATCCCTTCTGGGTCATGTGTCCGAACGCCGGATCTGCGTCATATTCTCACGCATGCGTCGTGGAGGCACACACGGAAGACAAGAACAAGTTGGATTAAGGTGTTATTTAGATTTTTTTTTGCGCACAAAAACTATTGTCGTTGCATCGTAAAATTATTGTAGAGTCACTGTGGTGAGATGGACTTTGTAACAACGTTTTAAGTGCCTTTTATGGGTCTTGGGAGGATTAATGTACTGAATGCCAATGGAGGCCTATCTGAAGCCTTTCTCAGCCATCAGCTTTCAACAAAAATATCTTCATTTCTGTTCCGAATATGAACGGAGGTCTTACGGGTGTCGAACGACATGAGGGTGAGTAATTAATGACAGAATTTTCATTTTTGGGTGAACTAACCCTTTAATGAACATCTTGACGCTTTACACACTGCTAAAAGTGACATTTATATGAATATGTAAACATGCCGTACGCTTTCCTCTCTAACAAAAATGCTCAACAAAAATGACAGCGATGAGAAAACAGCAGTTAAGAAAGCATCTGATCGTAGCGATGTGGATATGTTTGCACCAGCTCGTCGACAGATGAGGTCATTCAAATCACACTTTTACGATTATATATACAGTATATTTGGTTATGTGAGTTTGAATTAATCCATTTTCTTTGCATGACACATTGACATTACAGTACAGAATAGCTCTTTTAGCATTCATTTTCATGTATTATAAGCTCTCTGGAGCGTGCGTAAACATCACATCCTTTTGATTTCCCCGGCAAAAACGCCCTTAAAGGGTAACTTCAGTGATTTAGCATTAAGCTTTGTATCAGTAGAAACCCCTCAGTATATTTGAATTATGGTACTTTCCTCCCTCATATCCCCCTGAGACGAGAGAATTATGCATTTTATTTCTGGAAAAAAAATCCTCCGATGACGCAATTATCGTCATTTTGCGTCATCCTAGGATTTTTTGGCCAGAGGCTAAAAACTACGGCCAGTAGAAGGTGCTGTTGCGCATGTTTTCAACCCGCCCACAGGGGAGAGATCTCACGCACAGAATGTAAATGCACTCGGATCGGCCTTGAGCATTCATAACGGAGCGGTGCGGAGCAAAGTGAGTGTTTCAACTTTTCAATTAATTCCTATGGAAGTTTAGCTTCCATATGCGATCAGAAAACGCGCCAGACTGGACACGCGCTGAGAATGACAGCCGCGCTTAACGTTACCTCAGCTCTGCTCCGCTCTTCCCTCTCGTGCTCCTGCTGCGTTTGTCCTGTGACTTTCGTTCGGCTCACTCACACTTTATTGAAAAGACGCGTTCAGTTTTTAATTGTAGTGTTTATTCTCTTTTTTTTTTTTTTATTGTATACAAGAATGAAGTTACAAACAAACTACAACAATACAATAGACACGAGTACTAGACATAATATTAGAATATTATCTTGACATGAAATAACATTAACAACAGGTATAGAGGCTGAGTGTTATTTCATACAGGTTGACTATAGATATGAAATGACAGAAATTAAATGACGAGAATAAAATAAGTGACAGGAGTGAAGAAACAGAAGGGGGGGCGGGATTGTGGGGGGTTGGGAGTTGAGTACGGATGGTGGATCTGGGAATGTAGAAGTCGTGGCCTTGCGGGGTTGGGGGGGGGGGGGTTTAATGAGTATGTGGGAATGTCTGTGTGTAAGTGTGTGTGTGTGTGTGTGTGGGTGTATATAAGGAGTGTTTATTCTCTAACTGAACGAAATTATTGTATTATTATGAAGATCAAAACAACGGTGGGGGCGGTGTTGGGAGTGGCCTCGTAGGGCTTGTAGTTTTTGTCTTTCATCCACATGAGACAAAAATACATTTTCTGTCTTTTCTCAGTCTAGAAGGCACCAAAATTAAAAAATTATATCACATTTCTACTACATAAATGACACCGTTTAAATACACGTTCATCTTCCCAGCGCTGAAGTGCCCCTTGAACAAAAATCAATCTACAGTTTGTTCATATCTTTGAGAGAACATTGCCAAGCTGAAATGACGCTGAGATGACCCATGGGGGAGTTACTCCGCCTCCCAAATTCCTGTTCTGATGTGCAGTTAAACATCAGGTCTGTTTTCAAATACTTTTCTGTTGCCTGTAGACATCACAACCTCACAATCTCGTCCGTATTTGTAGCGCTCCACTTTCACCTTTAGATGTCCTCAGAGGAAACCGAAAGCACCAGGTAACCAGAAAGCAGCCGAGGGACGCCGCAGCGACACAGGGAAATACATCCTGATATCCACACAAAACACACACACACACACATTGAAGAACAACCGTCTCTGGCTGTAAGAGTGAACAATGATGTCTGTTCTTCGGGTTCCTGCTCTTCGGGTACACATCACTGACCGCTCATTGAGCTGCTCTGAGAATCTTCCATAATCAAATGCAAATAATGTAAGTAATACGGAGCAGAACTGCTGGAGTGAGTTTCCACCGCCCTTTATTTCAGACTCGCTGATGTGGAGGTGGACAAACGCTCAATGGCGGCATTTTAATGGAGATAAAATGAGGGTAAATTGAAAGCAGGATATGGTAACCAGAATGCAAACGACACAAGCTAATTAGAAAGTTATTGATCTATTGTCTGAATAATGTATTTGATATTAAAATTATCAAGATTGAGGGCCTGCATGCAGAATCATTTCCTATTCCTATCAGTTGCCTAAGTTTTCGGATGCAGCCTCTGAATTCGGACATGTTACTCTCTTGGCGTACTGTATTCGATTTCGGAAGCAATGTATGCCAACAAAAGGGAAAGCAGGAAGAAAACAGGAAACAAAAACTAAAAGTCCTTGAAACTGAAACCAAAACTTGACAGATGCTAACATGAATTCCAAATATACATGTCCTGTTGTTTTCTGGCACAAATGGAACCTTTTATGATAGCCAATCAAGTAAAAGCACAGGAAATCATGATGTAATATGGGATGGAATTAAATTGCCGTGACGCACTGACACCATGACAAACGCGTTAATGCAGTAAATACTAATGTAATATTACTAGCTGATAAGATGGATTACAGACAAAACAGAGAAATGCAAAAATAAAACCTGGGGAAACCGGATTTATGGCACATTGCTCTCCTATAAATTTCATATAATTGCATCATGGGACACATTAAGCTTCAACCCCATAATCCAGATAACGCATAAAACTACACACATAGACGCATAATTCCAAAATGTGCACAAATGTAAATGAGGTCAGTGTGTAGAATGGGACATATACAGTATGCTTAGTTTTTTGAGAATTTGTTTGTTAAAACGCAACACTACGTGCCATGCCTGCTTTCTCAGAAATTCTACAGTGATCCTTTAGGCTAAATTACTCTACACTACAATTTAAGTATTGACAGCTGGAACAGACGAGCACAAATATGCGCACACATTCACACATGCACACACATGCAGTTTGAAAAAACTCCAAATGACATACTGTAGCCAAACATGTCTAACTTGTGACATTGCCTCTAGATGTAAGACATGAGTTATATCTATCAGAAAGGGAGTTCAAACATGGGGCATGAAAAAGCCAGTGGTAAAGCAAGAGATGTTTTTTTGTGGAATAGATGAAAGCTACAAAAGCTGAGGATGATATTTGCATCCGTATGGTAATTTGGTCTATAGACAGCGTACTTTCAGAATTTGATCGAATCAAAATCAACCTGTAAATTACTTCTGACATTTTAATTTAGCAACATGCTTAAAGCTGTTCAGTTATGGTTTAGTAATGAGATCAGTGGTGAAGATATGTCATTCATAAACTGCAAGTGTGCCAAATTAAACATTCGGATAAATTCCTGCTAAATAAGTTTTCCATTATTAATGCATTGTAATACAAATATGCATCGTGCATGTCATGCATTCTGCTATTTTTATATACACAGATCAGGCATAACATTATGACCTAATAGGTATTGTGTTGGTCCCCCTTTTGCTCAAAAGCACCACAGATGCTCGATTGGATTGAGGTCTGGGGAATTTGGAGGCCAAGTCAACAACTCAAACTCTTTGTTGTGCTCCTCAAACCATTCCTGAACCATTTTTGCTTTGTGTCCGGGCGCATTATCTGCTGAAAGAGCCACAGCCAGCAGGGAATACCGTTATCATGAAAGGGTGTACATGGTCTGCAACAATGCTTAGGTAGGTGGTATGTGTCAAAGTAACATCCACATGGATGGCAGGACCCAAGGTTTCAGAGCAGAACGTTGCCTTCTTCCCACAGTACATCCTGGTGCCATGTGTTCCCCAGGTAAGTGGCGCACACACACCCGGCCATCCATGTGATGTAAAAGAAAATGTGATTCATCAGACCAGACCTTCTTCCATTGCTCCGTGGTCCAGTTCTGATGCTCACGTGCCACTGTTGGCGCTTTCAGCGGAGGAATCGCTCAAATCCTTACGATTGCCCATTTTTCCTGCTTCTAAAACATCAATTTTGAGGACAAAATGTTCACTTGCTGCCTAATATCCCACCCACTAACAGGTGCCATGAGGAAGAGATAAAAGTATTTTACATTGCACATGCTCAAATCCTGTATTCCCTGTAAAATATTAATGCCAAGATAATATCTGAAAGCTATCTAGACAGTAAATTGTCTTATTGACCACAGGTTAAATAGAAGTCAGTGAAATTAAGCCCTGGAATCGCAGCAAATTGAATCACAACAGGCTGTGATAAAATGCCAGACAGATGCAACGGATACATCAACAGCCACTGTTTAGATGAGACTAAAAAAACTCACAGGACAGATCTAAAAACCTCTTGTTATGCATCAGGCATAACAGGCGTAGTTCTCTTTTTTTCCCCTCACAGCACCATTCGTCTGTCTTCACCAAAAGGGAAAAGTATGCAGTGCATTTACAGCCTACAGCATGTTCACTGTGCATCAGTCTAAGGAATTAAAATCATATCAGCATAAGTTAATGCAATTTGAGATTTTCAAAGCTTTAAGTTTTAAACTTATTGCGAAATAATAAACTTCCCATAAAAAATCATACCCTCACATTTATTGTTATTCGGCAAACCTTTGAAACAATACTAATAAATATAGTATTTTGGTGTGGCTGGTTACCATGGAACTTTTTAACAAATAACAGAATGCAGACAATATGTGGCAGAACACGTTTGTTAAAGGAATTATGATACCATCACATCAACATCATCAATAACAACAACACACCCTTAATTAATCACGGTTTACTCACTGAAAAACAGCAAAAATGTTTCAAGCTCTAGTAGCGGGAGGGAGGGATTCTTACTCACAGTCACTCAAGATGGGGTTGAATCATAAAGAACCAGGAATTCACACCAGACAAGATGCCAAAGGTGGTTGGTATGGGTCAGTCAACTCTGTAGAGGGGTTTTATGCATACGTGTGTGTGTGTGTGTGTGTGTGTGAGAGAGAGAGAGCTGATTCAAATGGCAGCCACTCAAGAAAAACATTCACACTTTGTTATTCTGTGGATTTGTCTGCCACATTTGAAGTACACTCTTAAATAGAGGTTCTTTATTGGCATCGATGAACCTTTAAAGTAAGGAACACACCAAACCGACACCGACCAACTAGTGGTAATACAACGGTAAAATGCTCATGAAGTGACTGGAGATACATTCGTGTCTCATATTGAGGTGGCAGAGGCTGAAAAACACCGAGTTTTGGTGTGTGTGTGTGAGAGAAAGAGGTAACCTTAACGTTAGGCTAAATGAAGCCGCGCATCTCTATTCATTTATAGAGACAGAGAAACATGCAGGATTCATAGTTAAAGGGTTAGTTCACCCAAAAATGAAAATTCTGTCATTTAATTACTCACCCTCATGTCGTAATGTTAACTTATTTTTCCATTGGCATTCAGTACATTCACACTCACAAGATCCATAAAAGGCACTAAAAAAGTCCATCTCACTACAGTGGCTCTACAATAATTTTACGAAGCGATGACAATAGTTTTTGTGCGAAAAAAAAAAAATCAAAATAACGACTTTATTCAACATGTCCATGTTTTCCGTTTTGGCCTCTGCCGTGAACTCACGAAGCACCACGACACATGCGCGTTCGGACACATGACCCAGAAGCGAGGAGTAGATTTGTTTACAAGCAGAGGAAGACGCGCCATATCTAAGCTGTTGAATTCTACATTGATCGTGCTTTAGGTCTCGGCGTAGTGCTCAAAATGGGGCTAAAGTGTGCATTTCATGGATTCCCGAACGCCGGCGCTACGTCATATTCTCACGCATGCGTCGTGGTGCTTCTTGAGTTCATGGCAGAGGCCAAAATGGAAAACAAGGACATGTTGAATAAAGATGGTATTTAGATTTTTTTTTTGCGCATAAAAACTATTGTTGTCGCTTCGTAAAATTATTGTAGAGCCACTGTAGTGAGATGGACTTTTTTAGTGCCTTTTATGGGTCTTGTGAGTGTGAATGTACTGAATGCCAATGGAGGCCTATCTGAAGCCTTTCTCAGCCATCAGCTTTCAACAAAAATATCTTCATTTGTGTTCCGAAGATGAACGGAGGTCTTACAGGTGTCGAACGACATGAGGGTGAGTAATTAATGACATCATTTTCATTTTTGGGTGAACTAACCCTTTAAGCAGTCTTTTTGGGGCTTAATATTCACAGACACTAGTATGCATCGCGATTGATTTAAGTAACTGACCAACGTTTTATTTATTCATCAAAATATTCCGTGCCATTCCGCATTATGCTTTATGACGAAAATTGACGGAAATGAATCCGTATGAAGTTTAGTCAAGAGTAGTGAGCGAATTATTGTTATTATTATTATTATTTATTTATTTTTTTAATTTTGGTGGTTGATAAACATTAAAACACAGACAGCAACGCAGCAGGAATATTACATAGCCTATAATCTTGGATTATGCAGCAGACATTAAACAGCTCAGTGCCTTCACGCAGTTCAACGGTTTATATCGGCCTTTCTCATGCTAGAGCCGATATGCCGATGGTTGTAAATTTATCAAAAATCGGCCGATAAACAATCGGCGGCTGATACATCGGTGCATCCTTATTAAATAGCTTTCTGTACCAGCTGGTGGCAGTAGTCTGTTTTCGTTATTCAAAGCGGGAAACCGGAAGAGCTACAGGGATATAAACACAGCACCTCTTAGGCCCTGTCCCAAATTGCACACTTCATGTGCACTTTCAGTCTTGTGGACTTACAATGGCCGCTGTATGTGCGTGTCCGTTAAGTCCACGAGACTGTAGGGTGTCCCATTTGTCATTTTAGGTCTCAGAAGGTTGTTCGCGAGCACCCCCTTTGCGGTCGATATGCGCCCTCGATGCGCACTTCTGCCGAGCTCTCACTGGTGCGGGTTACGCAGCGGACTTCTTCCCGGCAGTCAAAGCGGCATGACGTTGTGAAAGTGCGGACTCAGAGGAAAACTGTGAGGGTTTAGGGTACCATTTGGGACAGGGCCATAATCTGGCTCACCACAGACGATCATTTCTTTTTTTTTGCACTGGTTCGCTAGCTGAACAGCCAATCACAAGGATCAGATGGCCCGACTGACCGACAAGCGCTGACGCTGAAAAATAGCCGACGAGGACCAACGTTCCACACCGAGAAAACTTATTTGGCCGACACACAAAAACTGCCCGATGGCTGACCGTCGGCTTGGTGTGTTCCAGGCTAAACCTTTAATGGATCATCAAAAGTTCTTTATGGTTCTTTAAATTCTTAAATTATTCTTCAGTTTCAGTTATTTTCAAATGGTTCTTTTAAGAAGGTTCTTTTTAGAACCAAAATCTGTGTTTCCTTTGTTTGAAAACTACCTTTTGGAACATTTGAAACCTTTTTTTGGAAGCTTTTTCCATCAACTTTGTTCACCCTTTGTATAAGTTAATACAATCTAGGAAATGTTAACTAGAAATTCAGACCAAGCATCTCATCCTCCTTTACTAAAAACTAAAAAAACAAAACAATCACCACCCATCTTTGGCCGTTATATCCAGAAAGCCATATGGATTAGGCCACCTTTGTGTCTCCTAAAATAAAGCTCATTAAAGAGGACGGACAAAGATGATGACGCAGTTTACCATACGTCACACGCTGATAATATCCGAGTCAGCTATAACCTCTGATTCAGCCCATCGATCCTGGTGTCACTGCTGTCACACAAGGTCTTCCTTTCACCCTCAGTGCCATCAGCTAGATTATCGGGCATCTGTGGTAAAAAACAACTGACTGACGGCTGACGGGATGCCTCTGCATGAGAAATGGCTAATAATGTCTGAAAATGAATCTCCAGTTTAAGCCTGCGCTTACATATTAGAAGTGTTGATTTGTGGTTTGAAACTGCCTACTGCTCTTGGCATTGAGCTACAAAGATACAATAAAATCAAACCTCGCTGGCTGGCGCATGACATTCCTTCATACGCGGGTGTTGAAATAAACTTTCAGCTCAAGTTCCAACATAAACACTTGCCTTTGTGGCAACTGACTGACTGTGAATTAAACGCAAGATTATCTTCATGAAGTACCACTCCAACAGACAAATCTCCCTCTTGACTTTTCTTTGAGTTTAAAAGGGTTTTGTCAGGAGGAATCACATTATGCTATTTTGTAAAAATAGCATGTATAGAAATAAAGCAGCAAAAATGATTTATTCCCTAATGCCGCAGTATGTGAGGAGAGAAAACATTTTAACATCCAAAGCAATTTAATTCAATGTCAAGCTGCTTTTTATGCAACAGTCAGATGTAATGAAAGAAAAAAACGAAATGTATATGCTGCCATATACATTTCAAGTTAAAACTCGTTTAAAACCAGAGGTGTAAAGTATTTGAGTACACATAATTAGTTACTGTACTTTTTGGCTACTTTGTAGTTTTACTGAGTATCAAAGATATTAGCAACTTGTACTCACTGCTTGACTACATTTTTGAAGAAGTAAATGTACTTTGTACTACAATGCATTTGTGATGAGTAATGCAATTACACATTGGGTGCTTCTCAATATCCCTCTTCGTTTCCTCGCTCCTCCGTCCTCCATCCTCCATCCTATGACCCGGAAACCAATGGAGCTCAGCCATCTTGTAGGACATCTCAACTCTATAATTTAACCGCGAGGATCGACGAGTGAGGAGGCTTCCTGAGGAGTCGTGAGCGAGGATACACGGGTGTATCCTTTGGGGAAGTGTTTTATCGACTAAATAAACATATAAATTCTCCTCCCCCTTCACATCTTGCCACAGTTTATTAATTATAATCATTATCATTATAACTTTTACATGTACAAGACACAAATGTATGTCAAATTACAACAACTGTAGTAGGACAGTTGCAGAATTATATAAAAGCACAAGAAAATGAAAGAAATGTAATCAAACTAATACTTAAGAAGCAGTTAACAACTGAGAATAATTCATTGTTAATAATAACTGGTAATATAAAAAATATGGACAAATTAGGTATTTTGTGGAGGTTGAAACTATTACAATATACCCCATTATGGTAACACTTTATAATAACTACACGCTATGAAGCATTATAGTTAAGCATTAGTAAATAGTTAATTCGTCATTTATAAAGCAATAATATACGTTAAAAGGCAGTTTATAAATACAGCTATAAATGTTTTTTCTTGATTTATAAACATATCTATAATGTGTTTGATAATTGTATTTTCATTTATAAAAGATCAATTTATCATTTCTAAATTATTACATTTACAAACCAGTTATTTAGGATTGTCAGTGGTTCATCAGATCATTTAGAAGTAAGTAAAGGATTAATAAACTATTTAAATGTACATTTATACATCTTATTATTTAGACATATAGTAATAGTTGCTCTGTGTGTTAATAAATGCTTTATTAACATGTATTTCCACTTTAATTCATGATTAATTCTGGTAGTTATAAAACATTTAGTAGTTGTCAGTTAACTCTTCTTGTGAGCTCATCTAAAGTGAGGACTATTTATGCCTCGTAAAGCTTTTACAAAGGAGATTTAAAGGCTCAGTTCGCTTATAAAGTGCATTTGAAAAATGCGTCAACCATCTTTCCAAATTTATAATGCAAAGTGTTTATAAACCTCTTGTCCAGTAAAGACTTTTACTCACCTTATATCGTCAGTCGAGTGTTTGAAATTTCCTTTTGTGAGTTGATGTGGCTTCTTATCACAGAATGAGGCAGACAATATATTATTATATAGTGTTCTATTCAGTGATAAAAGCTATGTCGATTAGCAGTGCATTATAAATCTACTTTATTATTATGAAAATACCCAAGAAGGCTTGAAGAACTCAAATACACCATATTGTCGCAGTCATGTGTTTATTGTCTTAATGTTTAATCAAATCTTCATCTTTCTATTCAGCTACAGCGCTAGCTTCATATTAGGGATTTCCTGAAAACATCTTTACTTTATTTCTCTAGTCTAGGCTAGGGGATATGTGGCGTTTCTGCTCGAGGGCGCCCTCTGGCTTCCAGAATAAATGAAACAGATGTGTGTTTATTAGGGGTCGACATTAAGCACCAGTATTAAGCATTTTTATGTTTATCGGTCATTTTCAAAACCGATTTTGCCAATACAATAATACAATTTTGAAATGTGCTATTTGGCTCTGACGCAGCCGCGTCTGTCAGAACTCCCCACTCTGTGGTCTAGACCAATGCCCACCCACCGCCCATCTTATTTGTTGGGAGTCACGAGTCCAGCCAATCAACACGGTAGGCTGAAGGCACTGAACATTTTGCACTCTCACACCGAAAGCACTTCCCAACTGGAGCTGCTTCAGTGATCACACACCAGTTGTCTCTCAATGGTAAGGCAGCAGCAGGCATTGCTGAAGCTGCAATAAATCACTACACTGAAGTTTCCAAACGATTAATGTCTCCACGATCTGCTTTTGAGGAAATATCGCAGAATCGTGCTACAGTGCATTCTATCAGTTGCAGTTCTGGCGCCTCCGTCTCAACATATTGTAACGCTACAACATGACTTACATTCACATCACATCATTTTAATACCATCTAGGAAATGTTGGCCTCTGAGCATCTGTGAAAATTCACACCAAGCATCTCATCCTCCTTTACCCCCCAAAAACAACCACCAACCATCTTTGGTCATTATATCCAGAAAGCCATATGGATTAGGCCTCCTTTGAGTCTCCTAAAATAAAGCTTAAGTGTACGAATGGTTCAAAATATTGGCTACACTCTAAAAAAAAAAGGTTCTATATGGCACCAAAAATGGTTCTTGGCTCGTAATCATAGGGGAACCTTTTTTAGTGCTATATAGCACCAATTTTGGTGCTTCAGTGGTTCTTCAGCGGTTCTTCAGAGGTTATTCACCGGTTCTTTGACTAAGGTGCTATATACCGCTGAAGAACCACTGAACAACCAAAATTGGTGCTATATAGCACCAAAAAAGGTTCCCCTATGATTACGACCCAAGAACCATTTTTGTTGCCATATAGAACCTTTTTTTTAGAGTGTATAATGGAGTCATTTTCTCTGTAAGGTATCTTTACTTTTACTCGTGGTTTTCAGGTACTCTTTGCACCTCTGTTTAAAACAAACTCGCAAGTTGTAAAGTGGGATTTGGCAGTTGCGGCAAATCCAGCAAACAGTAGCTGTTGTTATAGGCCCATTTAATGCCTTGATGGTTTTGCCCTGGCAAAATCCAATTAATGATAAGTTGGAGCAGGCAGACAGTTCAGTTTTTGCGGAGTCTGCACCTGCCACAATCTATAATTATCTGTGTTCAAGTTTCCACACTTGGCTTTGTAGCCAAATGCAATGGCAGCCACTCCTGCGTAGAGGAGCAGCCTCGTGTGCAGCTCATTTGCTACAACATATGTGCTCGCACCCTAAGACGACACCTGATCGGTCTCTGTTTGATTGTTTAGTATGCATACTTCTGCACACAATAAGTCAACTTGGAATTATAGTCACTCCCAGTCTAATGTGGGCACACTGTGAACCATCTAAACACCTGAAGGCAAAAAGACATGAAATGTAATCCTGATACATGCCAAACGTTTCTAAGACGTAGTGAATCATAAGAACTCCAACTTTGAACTGAGTTGAAACTTGAAGCTCTTAAAGACGACCCTATATGGCAGTTTGGAAAGCATCAGGAACGTTCTGACCACAGAGTGGACTAGGACAAGCTTTGATCCTCGGATTACGTTTCGTGGAATTGCTCTCGCCTGTCAAGTCCAGGTAAAGACCCACTTGCCCACCATGTGGAGTATATATGACACCAAACCATACGGTTACACACCTCGCCTACTTAAAACTGACAACAAGCATTATTTATTTAGCAAACGGGTGCTGTGGAAATTTACTTGCTTCCTTATGCTCACTGTTTAACAGCCTGACACTAATTTGTAAAAGCATCAGGAACTATGTCATGTACCTTAAAGGTAAAATTCTAGAGAATCCTGTGACGGTTGATTAGTGTTTAAGATAACACTCCCCGTCTCGATTGAGATGACCTCTCCTGAACCGACGGACGGTCACAGCCTCACCTGTGTCAGATTATCAGTGTTGCATAAGTGCAAAAGCAACATATATGGTGGTTTTTAATGACATTGCTACCAAGGTGACCGCTGCTATATTGTCCACACGCTGATTAAATTGCTCTGACAGGAAGCAAAACCTTACAGATGATTACTCTTTAAGTAAGTGTTGAAAATAAACTTAATTTGGTGCAGATATTTATTTCATTGAGTGATATTTACTTTTAAATACATTAACAATGGTTTTTCAGAACATCTGGTAATGTGATTATACATTTGAGTAAATGCACCTATTTAATTGAAATCTTCATCAGAAAGAGTGCTGTTTCATTTCAAGGGTGTACGATTTCAAACATGCTATTATTTAGGGAGGAAAATCAGAAGAATGCTGCATTTAACATGGTAAAATGTACTAAACGAAGCTGAGATTACTGTACTAATAGCTGAGAGGACAATGAAATGTATCTAAATATTTCAGAAACTAGGGATAATGTGCACAATGTCAATCATTCTAAGGACCTCTTTCTGTGGAGTTGTGCCAGTGCAGATTCCTGGTTAAACTTACACCTGTAGTTAAAGTAAATCATGTGAAGCATGCCATGCAAACCCAAAAACAACTAAAAAAGATGCACACTTCAAAATATATGTATCCTATAAAGGCAAAACATGGTAACAACACAATTTGTAATGACTGGGTTCTTTAAAACACTACTCTGAATTAAATTTGGTTCCATTAATGGTTCTCAAATGTGCGTTCTTCTGCGGATGCTCATGAAATACCATACTAAAATAGTGCATAGAGTATTCAGTGCCACCACAGCATGACCAGTGTAGTTTGTGCCAGCAAAAATCGTTTAACAGTCAAAGCAAAATGAACCATTTAGCCTCCAAAAGCAACCTGTGCTTTTTCATCCTTGGATGAAATTTTGTTTTTGAACAAATTGGTTGACTGAATAATTCAATGACTCACCCGTTACAGTGGCTGCATCGAAATATGCATACTTCTCTATGTAGCAGGCAAAAAACAGTATGTGTCCAAATTCACAGTATGACTAGTACCAGGATGACCTACTACTTCCAAAGTGCACATCCATTGGAAACTTTCAGGCCTATGAGGCCACAGGAGAAGATTTGTGAATGGTAGTGAAGCGACACGAGTCACGACGGTAAGTCACATGACAAATGGCCGGATTACATTCATATATACATTCATCAATTATTGAACTGCATTTCTACAAACTCTAAAATTGTTTGTAAGAATTGTTAGTGGAAATATATGTGTGTACTGTGTATAATTATGTATATATACTATATTCATGTATATATTTAGAAATATTTGCATGTGTATATACTGTATATATATTTATATAATTTATATTATATATACACCGATCAGGCAAAACATTATGACAGGTGAAGTGAATAACACTGATTATCTCTTCATCATGGCACCTGTTAGTGGGCGGGATATATTAGGCAGCAAGTGAAAATTTTGTCCTCAAAGTTGATGTGTTAGAAGCACGAAAAATGGACAAGCGTAAGGATTTGAGCGAGTTTGACAAGGGCCAAATTGTGACCGGTCAGGGTGCCCATGCTGACCCCTGTCCACCACTGAAAGCACCAACAGTGGCACGTGAGCATCAGAACTGGACCACGGAGCAATGGAATTTGGCCTGGTCTGATGAATCACGTTTTTTTTTTTCATGACGTGGATGGCCGGGTGCGTGTGCATCACTTACCTGGGGAACACATGGCACAGGATGCACTATGGGAAGAAGGCAAGCCAGCAGAGGCAGTGATTATTTGTGCAATGTTCTGCTGGAAAACCTTGGGTGCTGCCATCCATGTGGATGTTACTTTGACATGTACCACCTACCTAAGCATTGCTGCAGACCATGTACACCCTTTCATGGAAACGGTATTCCCTGGTGGCTGTGGCTCTTTCAGCAGATAATGCGCCCTGACACAAAGCACAAATGGTTCAGGAATGGTTTGAGGAGCACAACAACGAGTTTGAGGTGTTGACTTGGTCTCCAAATTCCCCAGATCTCAATCCAATCGAGCATATGTGGGATGTGCTGAACAAACAAGTCCAATCCATGGAGGACCCACCTCGCAACTTGCAGGACTTAAAGGATCTGCTGCTAACATATTGGTGCCAGATACCACAGCACACCTTCAGGAGTCTACTGGAGTACATGCCTCGACGGGTAAGGGCTGTTTTGGCAGAAAAATGGGGACCAACACAATATTAGGTCATAATGTTATGCCTGATCGATGTAAGTATTTTATATATAAATATAAAAAATATGTATATGCATGTGTGTGTCTTTTATATTAACATAATATATGTGCATGTGTACTTTGTATAATTATTATGTCAACACAAACTTTTATTTTGGATGTGATTAATTGATTTGACAGCGCTAATTTGAACATTATGGGAATATACACTTGAATAGGCTGATCATTTTTTTTGCTTAATTGACTTTGAAATATTATATAACGTGCTGGCTTTATAATGTACTGACTTTATATTCAGACATGGTACTTGACAACAATAAGACTCTTTTGAAAGAGGCAAATGGAAAACCCCCTCTGCAGGCTCGATGCAATTTCAGTGCCGCTTAACACAGCGAGCTAACATTCCCCAGCGGGTTCTGACCGCGTGTTATCTGTCTCTTGTGTTGTAGCAGTATTGCTTAACAACTCTTGTATGGTATTTGGCCCTTATCTCAATGGGCAATCTAACCCTGCGGAGAGAGCACTCCGCTCCGCTCTCACAGCAGCCCAGCAGGTAAGCTGAACCCCGGGCCTTGAGTTACGCTGCACTCCCTGGCTCACTTTTCAGGTCAGTGGTCTGCGCTGTCGGATTCGCCGCACAAAGAGCACAAGGGAGGCCCTGTCTGCAACCCCTCTGCGGTTTGGACCCAGCGAGAACTCCCTGGTGTTTGCGTGAACACAGCGGTCGGGTCCGTTTGAACAGAAACACTTTAAAAGACAAAGCGAGAAGGAAGAGTTGACTCAAAGCAGCAATAGAGCATGGATGCTTAAGAGGCTTGATGTAAAAAGGGAGGAGAAGCGGTACGGGACCCAAGGGAAGAGAAACAGTACAGCAAAGATTCAACACTTCCACAGGATACAAGTCAGGGAGAGAGGAGGAAAGACCACCAGTGAACGCCTAAGTGTGAGAACAAAGTAAATAAATGTGAGGAGGCAGGAACTGGGAGGCCCAGTCCATCAGCCAAAGCCATTTCCACAGCCGAGCTGCACTACAACACGTTTAAACTTTAATACACTTAAAAATATATGTGTTAAAAACCAAAAGTTCAACCAAAAATGAAAATATTGTCATCAATGAGGCCCTCAGGTCATTCCAAACCCATAAGACTTTTGTTCATCTTCAAAACACGAAGATATTTTAAAAGGAAATCTGAGAGATTTCTGTCCATCCATTGAGTCCACGCAACTTCCACTTTGATGCTTCAAAAAGTTAATTGATGATCCAAATTAATTGAGCGGTTTCATCCAAATTTTCTGAAGAGAACACATTTAATTTAAGCTTTTATTCACATATAAACATTGATCAGCAAACGTAAGCAGAAGCTTAACCGAACCTGCTTGGCGCAAGAGAAGAAACCTAATTGGTTCTTGCTGAAGCTCAAATGTGATGCGTAACATGAGAATGAACCTCATTGGTTCTTGCTGAAGCTCAAACGTGCTGCGTAACACCAGAATGAACCTCATTGGTTCTTGCTGAAGCTCAAGCGTGCTGCGTAACACGAGAATGAACCTCATTGGTTCTTGCTGAAGCTCAAACGTGCTGCGTAACACCAGAATGAACCTCATTGGTTCTTGCTGAAGCTCAAACGTGCTGCGTAACACGAGGCGAACTATCCCTTTAAGTCAAATCACCTTTATTTACAACCCCAAATCAGAAAAAGTTGGGACAGTCTGGAAAACGCAAATAAATAAAAAAAGAAGTGATTTCTAAATTTACTTTGACTTGTATTTCATTGCAGACAATATAAACACAAAATATTTCATGTTTTGTCTGGTCAACTTCATGTCATTTGTAAATATGCATCCTTTCCTGTCATTCAGACCTGCAACACATATAAAAAAAGTTGGGACAGTAAAGCATTTACCACTTTGTAATGTTGCCATTCCTTTTCACAACACTTAAAAGACGTTTAGGGACTGAAGACACCAAGTGATGAAGTGTTTCAGGTGTAATTTTGTCCCATTCTTCCTGCAAACAAGTCTTAAGGTGGGCAACAGTACGGGGTCTTCGTTGTCGCATTTTGCGCTTCAAAATGCGCCACACATTCTCTATTGGAGACAGGTCGGGACTGCAGGCAGGCCAGTCAAGTACCCGTACCCTCTTCCTCCGCAGCCAGGACTTTGTAATGTGTGCAGAATGTGGTTTTGCATTGTCTTGTTGAAATATGCATGGACGTCCCTGGAAAAGATGTCTTCTTGAAGGCAGCATATTATGCTCCAAAATCTCTATGTACTTTTCAGCATTAATGGTGCCTTCACAGAAGTGCAAGTTACCTTTGCCAAGGGCACTGACACAATCCTATACCATGACAGACCATGGCTTTTGGACTTGTTGCTGGTAACAATCTGGATGATCCTTTTCTTCTTTGGTCCGGAGCACACGGCGTCCATTCCTCCCAAAAAATACCTGAAATACTGATTCATCTGACCACAGTACACGTTTCCACTGTGTGATGGTCCATCCCAGATGCCTCCGAGCCCAGAGAAGTCGACGGCGCTTCTGGACACTGTTAACATAGGGCTTCCTTTTGGCACAGTACAGTTTTAACTGGCATTTGTGGATGTAACTACGTATTGTGGTACTTGACAAAGGTTTGCCAAAGTAGTCCTGAGCCCATGTGGTGATATCGCTTATAGATGAATGACGATTCTTGATGCAGTGCCGCCTGAGGAATCGGAGATCACGGTTGTTCAGCTTAGGCTTGCGCCCTTGTCCTTTACGCACTGAAATTCCTCCAGATTCCTTGAATCTTTTAATTATGTTATGCACTGTTGAATGTGAAATATACAAATCTCTTCCTATCTTTCTTTGAGGAGCATTGTTTTTAAACATTTCAATAATTTTCTCACGTATTTGTTGGCAAACAGGCGATCCTCTGCCCATCTTTGCTCCTAAAGGATTAGACCTTTCTTGGATGCTGCTTTTGTACCAAATCATAATTACAATCACCTGTTGACATCACCTGTTTCAAATCACATCATTATTTAACCATTTTATCTCATTACTAGCCCTAAATTGCTCATGTCCCAACTTTTTTTTAAATGTGTTGCAGGTCTGAATGACAGGAAAGGATGCATATTTACAAATGACATGAAGCTGACCAGACAAAACATGAAATATTTTGTGTTCATATTGTCTGCAATGAAATACAAGTCAAAGTAAATTTAGAAATCACTTATTTTTTTATTTTTTTGCGTTTTCCATACTGTCCCAACTTTTTCTGATTTGGGGTTGTATATGGTGCGCTTAATACAATACAGATTGCAGCTTCACAGTAATAAACAGGAAATTAACAGAATCAATGATGCAAACCTCAGCAATTCTAAAACAAATTCAAGTCGGTTCAATAAAAGTGGTGTTGTAAAATTTGTTACACAAATTTGATCCAGCTGTAAAGCAGCTCTCAGAATTCAATCATTTCATCATCCAGCGTAGTATTTCATTTCTTCATTGGCATCGATGGTCCCATGATGGATCCATAGAACCTTTCCGTTGTACAAAAGATTGGAATGTTCTAGAACTGATAAGAACTGAATAAGAACTGAAAGGTTCTTTGAGGAACCAAAAATGGCATCGCTGGAAAAAAAACACATTTGTAACCTTTTTTTTTAAGAGTGCACGACATGTTTCAGCATATTTTCACTTTTCTATTTGGCGCCACCGTATACGTGCATTCGTGTTTGGGGTTGGTCGGGGTGACGGTTGTAATCGGGCAGAAACTCGATCTGACCTACACCGACAGCAGCGCTCCCTCCTCCCCTCCGCTTTCTTTCAATCTCCCTGATACACCTTTCCCACCTTCCCCTCTAGCCATGGCTTACTGTGACGAGGGGCAGAGATCAACGCCCTGATGGCCTCGGAGCCAGGTGGGAGACACCTCATCCATCACGACAAAAAGCGACTTTAGCGATGCCCGAACGGGACCGTAAACAACAGACTCATTGTAGGTGCAGGTGAAAGTGCTGAATGCAGACTGGGTCTAAAAGACGAAAGTGGAAAAGGAAGGAGCATGTAGAAAAGTTCCTGTGGTCTGAAACATTAACTTCATTGCTATTGTTTATGTTTGTTCGACCTTAGCCCATATAGTGGCCTCATATGAGTAAATCAAGTTATGCAATGACTTCACAGGAATCCTTTATTGACTGCCAAACAAGCACAAAGCGCCCGCACAAGGAAGTCAGATCTTTTAACACATAAATCATTCTATGCTTCTCAATTACTCATCCATGTAATTCCTAAAATCTCTTTCCGAGTACTGTACATACAAAACGAACGCAGTGCAAATAGACCATCACGCTTGTTAATGCAAGTATATCAATATTTAATTTGGCAACAAGTTCACTTTTGCACGGGCCGCATCATTTAATGGTGACGTAAAGATACTCAAACAGCCACTGTTTTGATACACTTGGTTGTAGAACTGAGGGGAGATTTATTCAAAAGGTACTCCGTCATTAAACTAAATCAAAAGCATGCTTACAACAGGGAACTCCTTTAACCAACCACAGGTGCCGGCATTGTTCTTACTCCATTGTGTCTCTTTGTGTGGCACTATTTGAAAGGCAGCGGTAGCTGTGTACGCTGAGGTTAGCAGAACCCACTGTATGCCAGTAAGGTGTGCCCTGCATTCCTCTCAAACAAAACACACACACACACACACACACACCACCTGGCCTAACCTGATGGCTGCCGATTCACTCGTTTGTGAGACATTTTGTACAACTTTAAAGCTGACTCAGTCACGGGCAGCATGAGAAGGAGCATTACACTTGGGTAACTCTTGATGGTGAGTGCTCTGGAGGATGGGTAAGAAGAATCCCAGCAAGCAATAGCCGTCATTTCACCGTCTCGGTTAACTATAGACCCGATGTAGTCCATCTATGAGTAACCCACTTCTGGCCAAAATAACCTTGCATTTGGTTGCATGCTGCTTTTGCCAAAATAACTTGCAAGATGTGTGATATTTCCAAAGTCAACAGAGATAACAAGGTGCTTGGCTTCATTTCTTGGGCATGTTCATGTTCTAGATGACTAGTCTGTTCTTGAGCTATATGGTTAGACACAATGGTAGTTTTTTAGCCACACTGTAAAAACCGAACAGTTGGATCTACTTAAAAAAAAAAGACTTAAATTGGTAACACCTAAAAAAAAATAGGTTTTCTCAACTTAAATTATTACGTTTTATCAACTTAATTTCACTAGGTCAATCGCACTTATATTATTTGAGTTCATTCAATCCTATTATTTACATTAGTCTAACTTAATTTCACTGCATTCCAACTTAAATGTATTAATTTGTCCTACAGTTGGGTCAACTTAAAAAAAAATGTCTTCAATTGGTAACACCTAGAAAAAGTTTTGCCACTTTTGCCAAAATAACTTGCAAGATGTATGATATTTCCAAAGTCAACAGAGATAACAAAGTGTTTGGGTTCATTTCTTTGGCATGTTCATGTTCTAGATGACTAGTCTGTTCTTGAGCTATGGTTAGACATCTATTACATTTTCACTGACAGTCTAAATTTAGCCTCTTTTTAGCTACACTGTAAAAAGCAAACAGTTGGATCAACTTAAAAAAATTACTTCAATTGGTAACACCTACCAATCAACTTAATTTCACTAGGTCAATCGCACTTATATTATTTGAGTTCATTCAATCCTATTATTTACATTAGCCTAACTTAATTTCATTGCATTCCAATTTAAATGTATTAATTTGTCCTACAGTTGGGTCAACTTAAAAAATGTCTTCAATTGGTAACACCTAGAAAAATTAAGTTATTGCGTTTTATTTTACTAGGTCAACCACACAAGACTCAAATTGCTTTAGAAATATTTATTAACATCAATTCATTTTTATGAATTAAAATGTCTGATACGGGGGTCCTTAAAGGGAAGTTATACTTTGGGTGAACGTGAGATATTTGAGTACCTCTGAATTTCTATGCGTTCAAGTTGAAAGAGTGTACAATAATCAATTACAGTTAGGAAAGCAGAAATACTAAGTAAATAGACTCCAACTTACACCCATATTCACTTTACAGTGTATCTTGTTTAGACGTCTTTTAAATACTAAATTGCTTGCTGGGATAAGTTGACATGTAGGTCCGAAGTTACTTATAGCAAAGACTTTAGATATACAAGGATGAATAAAGTGTTCTATAATATTTGTGCAAGATTAACGTTAAGGTGAAGATTGTTTAATGTTTTTCTGTGTTAGTTTAGAAGAGTTTGTTAGGTTGAATTTTTTTTTTTTTTTTTTTTTTTTGGTGGTGGTTAGCATCATGATGACGAGTGGAGCATGAGCTTGGTTTGAGAACAGATATATGCTAAATGTTATATATTGCCGTAGTCTTTCAGCAATTGCTATGCTATGCTAATGCTATCATTACCAGCATTGTGTGTTACCAATCAGCAAGGTACATTTATTGAATTAGCAAGTTAAAGCTATAGCCAAGTTTCCACTACTAAAAATAATAACTTACTCAAATATTTGAAGTTAAGAGCAATTAAAATGTATGAGTAAAAATCTGCAAGTTCTGCTTACTTAAACTTTACATTTCCTAACTTAAAAAATTAGATTGAGTTTTGCCAACTTATTCAGGTTTACAGAGAATAAGTCCCGCCTTGTAAATAAAAGAGCCAATCGCTGATTGGTAAGGTCATTGCATCACTGCAACTGCAGTTAGAATCAGCTGCTGACAAATAAGCTTTTTTAATGCTATTGAGCGTGTTAAGAAACATGATTTATGGGACAGTTTAGGCCAGATTTTATTGCTGATTTGAAATGAGTTCTCCGAGCAGTTTTAAGAATTCACCTATAGGCTACTTAAGTTGATAGGGCTTGGTCTTGGATACCTGAAATAGCTGCCCGGAGGCGCTTCATTGCTGAGCATCTGTAAAGCTCAGACTTTATGTGATGTGTTACCTGAAAACTATGAAAACGATATGTTCCTGAAATCATGTAAAAAGCAATGACAGAACATATTCCATCAACGGTAACTTCCTCTTGGACTGGTTTAAAAGGATATGGCGTAATTTGTGAAATATGTCTTTCATCCTAAATATGTCCTAAACTGATTGCTTCATGAATATTGAGCATCAGCTTCCTGGTTGGGGAAAAGACTGAGGAAGTGCTACAACTTCCGGGGGGGCAACTACTGGTTGTGTCATGACTGCGCATGAACAGAAAACGTCATAAAGGCAGATTTGTCCCACATTGAGACATAGAGCAACGTCATAACCCTTTAGCCAAAAACCTCTCTCTTTTGATGTCCCATAGCCATACAAAAAAATGAAGAAACACACTCAGGAAGTCTCATGAAGTTCACACCAATATTAAAAGGTAAGTTGTTCTTTTTACCTGCGGAGTGGCTTTTGATAATAAAAAAAAAGGGTCTGTAATTAGTTTATGACATTTACGGCTCAGGTGATTGGCTCAGTCTAGAAAAGATGCAACTCCCTGCAGTATTAAATGTTCTGGTTTACAATATGAATATGGATCAACTATTGACCATGACTGTTCAGAGCAAACAAAAGAAATGATGAGACATGGGAGAGACATGTCTTTTATTTTTCTATTTGACTGTCCTAGTGTGTTTGTTGTCAGACGGTTATTGGGTATACCTCGATATCCTTGAAAAGCTCAAGATGTCGTTCTCCACAAACATCTCCAACAAACGGTCAACCAACAGAAGAAAGAAGTGGATTATAGAGGGTTGTTGAGTGTTTCCTGTCCCTGCCCATTATAAAATCATTTGTGTTCTCAGTCTACTCTTCTAATATGCATATACTACGACAGTCTCAACTATGATTATCTCGGCTGAGTCACGCTTAATGCCCGTGAGCTCAAACTGTGCATTAATTTTTCAACATTTTTTTTTCTCCTTCAATTGGCTGCCATACCTAGTTATTAAAATCTTTTGAACAAGTTTTTACACCAATTTGAGTAGATGAGAAGGTGTGCAGGTTTCTTTAGTTACCAAGCAAATATGAAGAATTAAACCTATAATAAGCAACTGGAACTGGTTATTTTGCCAAATTTTGCTCACATAGATCCACATAGGAGACGTCTGATGCACTTTTTTCCCTTTAAGAAATCTTCATCGCAGGCTTCATCACAAAACATAAAATTCAGAGCAATATAGTCAATATGAATAAAAGTAATTTCAATGTGTTTAATTTACTAGCATTTAATGCCTAACTGGGCATTGTGTACTGCACAATGCTTGTTAATATTATTAATAACATAAAAAGTTTTTAGAGTTACCAATGCATGATTGACTAATGAGAACAGCATCACTTTGGATAAGTACAGAAACCCTATAAAAGCCATCTGTCCATGCTGGATGTGCACAGGAGAGTAGATTATGCTTGTTGAGATAAAGAGAGAGAGAGAGAGGGGGAGAGAGAGAGAGAGAGAAAGGGAGAGAGAGATCTGCGCGCTGCACTCGCCAGTAGGACTCACAGCACGCACCGCGCGCTTTCTAGCTGGAAACTTTCGAAAAGGATTCGTTATCAACTCATTACCTTCATGTCGGCACTGCTGCATATTTCCTCACCGATGCTATGGTTACCTTTATTACGGTATGTATCCTTTCAAAGTTTGTTTGCTCCAACTGCTTCCATTTATCGTTTGGTGGTAATCTGGAAGGCTCCTGGCACGGGTGCGCATTTGCGCTCGTTCTCCAGGACAGTTTTCTGTGCGATTTGCCATTGAAAAAGTTGTGTTTGTCAAACAAGGCGTTTTCTAGAACAACAACTCCGTAATTTGGAATGCTATTAAAAAAAACATTAGCGTTAACGCGTCTTTGGAACTTTCAGCGCATTTGTGTATTTGGGAAGAATTTGAACTGCTATGCGCCTCGGGCTGAACTGAAAACCAGTACGGGCAAATTCACTTCTTACCTTTCACATAGTGCTCTTCTCTTTATGCACAAAACAATAGATTGCCAAGAAAACTTTTTTTTTCCGTTTCAAGGAGACTTTTAATACGATCTTCTAATGCGTATTTGTCTGTAGCCTATATCTCTGCGTGAAGCAACTTTAAATGCATAACTTTACATCTATCTTTTCAGATGCACTCATTTGATGCATTAAAATCTTCTTAAATGTGTCTTAGAAGAAACACTTTGCTCTTTCGTCTTTCCTCCGAGAGCTGGCTGAGATTGGCAGACAATCCCTAAAATAGATAATCCACATAAATCTGTGCTGGAGATGCTATTGGCCAGTGCTTTCGAAGCCCTTCAGGTTTTTCTGTGAGTTCAAGTTATTGCTCTTCTTGTTCCTCAACTGGAAGTTGCTGGCATATTTTGTCCCCCCCCCCCCCCAACTTGTGTATTTGATAGCCCTGTTTCCTCCAGCCTGTGTGTTTCTGCTTATGTTTCCCTGCTGTGTGTGTGGAGGCAAGTCTTGTGCAGGCATGCTCCTGAAACAAGCATCTGTCAAATAAAGGAATTGACACAAGGCATTCACTGACGAGGAGGTTAAAGGGTTAATGCAAATAATTTATATTTACTGGTGAACATGTGTCAAAAGAAATATGTGACATGACTGTGGTGAACCCTTGGCACTATTTGAGGATTTACAGCGTTTTCTCTAGTCTGGAGTCATTATGGAATTTGATAAATTACACTTTATATGCAAAGTTTCCAGTTTCTTCATTAATTATATGTGAATAAATACCTCATTTAGACAAGATTTTTAAAACTGTGTACACAATAGACTAGATAACAGGAGAACCAATTCACTTGTGTGATTTTCTCCATTATTGCGGCTTTGAAACACTTCCAGGCTTGTGGTTGACTTTCAGTGGTTTGAGTTCATCAGTGCAATGGCTCTAAAAACTGCGGGGGTAAATTTTCGGGACCAGTTCCAGCACATCCTTATTTTTCTGTGTAGCTCCATCACTGTAAAATGGGAACGGCTTAAAAATGCTGGCTGGCTGTCAAGGGGTCTCCTCAACTTTATCATGGGTCACTCATACCCAAAAACGTTTTTTGTTTTTTTTGGTCACTATGTTTAAACTCTGGGAAATTCAAAACGGTGACCATATATGGATTGTCTCATTATAGAATACCTTATGAATCCCAAATCATGCAGACAGATTGAACGTGGTTGTTTGTCTGTAACAAATGTAATTATATTTTCCATCTTGATAAACATGTCCTAGCTGGTTTTATATTTTAGAAGGCACGCTATGCTAACAGGTTACAGAGTCTGAGCTGTCAGTTCACTGCACCGACAGACCCATCATAGAAATGACATATGGCAGCCAGGCCTAAATGCATCATTCATCAAGGCCAGGTTAAAAGAAATGGAGCATATCTTAGTAACTCTTAACTTTGTACACTATTGATTGTTGTATAGAAAAAAACCTTTGGTTGAGCTAGTGATAATGCATATTGATGCAAATTGCACATCTTAGCATAGAATTTGCAATCCCATTTCCATTATTTTCTGTTACGTTTACCTTATCAGCATCGATATTGTGTGGCAGAACATGGGAGCATGGCATGCTGGGTAATCTCTTTCATACTTAGGCTTTTACCTGCACTATTCCGGCTAGAACAGCAAATGCTGTTTTGACAAGAAACTATAGCAGACTTTGGTTGTGCATTTCCATATGTGGCTGTTAATATTACCCTTTAATAGAGGCATTAGAGTGAGACACCTGTACTGAGGTTTGTACAGTAGCATCCATCTTTAATCACAAGCGAGAGATTGCTCCAGAAAAATTAACCAATACCGTTACCACAATAAATAGTCAATTTTACCAGAAATGTTCAGCACATGTTGTGGTAATGATGGTTTTGGATAACCTGTGGTTGATGTCTAGACATTTTATAACCACACAGCCCTCACAAAAATGGGTTATTGCCAATATTTTTGCCAAAATATAATTGATAATGTAGTCATGAGTGTGTGTGTGTGTGTGTGTGTGTGTGGTTCAGGTAAACCCTATGCATCCCTCAAAGATGGCTATCCTTGTCCTTGTGGGGAAATTTTTTGGTCCCCATGTTGAAAACAGCTTATAATCCTACTAAGTGATGTTTTTTTTAAATGTAAAAATGCTTTTCTTGCTTTTCTTTTTTTTTAAAGTTTTCTGTGATGGGTAGGTTTAGGGTTTGGGGATAGAATATACATTTTGTACAGTATAAAAATCATCATTAGATCTATGGAAAGTCCCCATAAAACATGAAAACCCAACGTGGGTGTAATGGAGGCCAGCTGGTGAGAGTAGTGAAGGTAAGGTTTTTAGCGTCCTTGTTAGTGCGCCTACCTGCCACAACGGGGACCCCGGTTTGAATCCCACTTGGAGCAGGTCAAGAAGGACCGGTCCCATTTGGTGCCGTGACCCGGGTGGGAGTGAGGTTTAGGGGAGTTTAACGGACATAGGCCAGTAAGAGCTGCGCGATTAAACCTCACTCCCCTGATCTCGAGGTGCGCTAGCGACGGATGCTAGATGCTGCGTCTTTAGCATCCTTTGTTAACGCGCCCGCCACCCACATGGAGACCACGGTTCAAATCCCGCTCAGAGCCGGTCAAGTAGGATCGGTTACATTTGGTGCCGTGACCCAGATGGGAGTGAGTGTAACGTAGGACAGTAAGAGCTGCGTGTGTAAACTCTTTAGCATTCTTGTAAGTGTGCCGGCTTCCCACACTGGAGACCCTAGTTCGAATTACATCGAATTACGACCGATTACATGTAGCACTCAAATTTAAAATAGAAACTGGATATACTTAAGCCCCATTTTTCCCTAAAAAGAAAAATGTCTTGTCTTAAGTGTGCCTGAACATGTCCAGAATACATCATGTGTTCTGTAAGTGTCGTGAGGTGAGATGCATTAAACATGAAGCCACGGTAGACATATCAACCCTGCTGAGTGGAAGTAGCTACACCTTTTGTAGTTTGTATCCTTGACAAAGTGTTGCTGTCAGCTGCCAAACACCCGTCTATCACATTACATCAAAACAACCATCTAACATGATCACGTTACAAACCCCAAGATGTGTTAATTACACTAACTGTTGTGTTTGGCAGTCTCATGTCAAACAGAGAGCGTTTTCTGTTTACTTTTACTATAAAATCCAGGATAATCGCTAATGACTCCCAGACCCACATAATAGTCTGTTTTATGGCTCCAAGACACCTGACTTTGACGTTTTTGTATTTTTAATTAGCCATTAAAAGAGGCTTGTAATCATGGCTGGTTTTAGGAAAATGTTTCAACACCAGTTGCAATGTATGCAAGGTAATTCGAAGAAAATAATGTAAAGAACTATTGTTCTTCTGTTAAAGCCTGCTTGTGAGACCAAGATGGTAACTATAACTTCTAAGGAAGTTCCAATTTAGACCTTTACTGGTGTTGTAATCATTCTAATTTAACATGCACATTTATTATATTAACTCACACTTGTCATAGAATATACCATTCAATGCGTAGGCCGAATATCAGAACTTTCCAGAAACACATGCCGACTGAAAGAACGTTGTTAAGGGAGGCGTTGACACCAGCTGCCAAGAAGGCCAAACAGCTGCAATGCGTCCCGTACACTGAACGACTCCATCATGGGGCACTGAACTTCGACAACATGACATGAGCTAGCATGCTTCATAAAACATGCTAAATGTGACCTGGAGTAAACTAATACTTGTGTATACGTACTCTGAGCTGACGGTTTACACAGCTCGTCTAATTACGATATTGAAAGTCTGAAAACCTTTGACACCTATAAATTATAACATCTCAACTGTTTGTCTTCTGAACGTAATGGGCGAAGTCAGCGTGCATCTGCGGACATTTTCTTGATTGCAATAAATGCAGCCACTTGATGGGTTTTCAAACACTGCAGGTCATGTCTTACATCTCACAACCGTTCAGAACTAACCCGAGATGTGTGCACGCACAGCATGAATCCAGATGGAAGTTAGTGCAGGTCAGAGATGGAGAGTGTCCAGACGGGGGGTCTACACACTCTTTTAGGGGAACATCTGGAGGCAATTGGACAGCATTAGAGTTTAGACGCTCTTCTTTGAAAATCCTGGGTGGATTTCTTCCGCTGGCACGCTGCCTCCTAAGCCATCCTGAGTCCATCAACTTGGGGAGCTCTTCTGAAACACAAGAGAAATATGTGCGGTCATAATGTCATGTCCTCTTGATTCATTCCATAAGATGCATTGGATAGCATGTCATTTTGCATGATGCTTTCAATGTGCCAATGCGCTGCTTCGAGAGCAGCAACTTTAAAGTGGCTTTTTACCTTTTTATATTGTATTCTCCGTTTCATTGTACTATTTATAGACAGTCAGTGGCATGTATGTACATGTTTCGATCTCAAACAATAGCCAAACAGTTCATCATGTGCCTGAATGGAAAACTTCCAAAAGTTAAAACCCCCTGTGACCTGAAGTATACAAAGTATATCTGTTAGCTCAGGGCAACGATTCACAGTAGATTGTCTTGCTATTCTCTGGTTGGACACATGGCCCTTGCATATGCTCGAAGTCTAATGCTCATTTTAAGATTTCAATTGCTGTCTGACCGAAAGTAAGACCCTAAGAACGGGAAACTGGCTGTAGATTCTGAATGTATTGTATTTTGACGGATACAGTAGAAAATTCATATTTGGTGTAATTGTCAGTTTATCATTGCAAACTGGCCATTGAGTGGATTAGTCAAAGAACCTGATTTTACCAAGTGCACCATGTTCCTGGAACAACATTCCAATCAACCAATCAGATTTGAGGGTCAAGTTTAAAGTCAAGGCTTACAACCAGGGTTAAGTGCTTCTACATCAGTGTTATTCGTTTACGTCTGATTTTAGGGATAAGTTATGGGTAGGGTTATATTTTGAGGTAGGGATATGGTTAACATTACATTTTCAGACAGAAATGTATGTACATACATCAGTACAAAATATGTTGACCCAGGAACGTCCCGACGTGCGGATTAGTCAATGCTTGCTGAAATTGTCCTGTGCATGTTGACCGTGCAACTCCAATATCTTTATTATCTAGACTGAGGTGCGCAGCGAGCTGGGCTGAACGGTGTGTTAAATGGTGCATTGGGTGGTGTGAAGGCTGTTGCTAATCTCAGGCCAATCCTCTAGGAGTTAAAAGCTCAGGGAGTTATAAGCCTCCTTGGCCAGTCTTAGATGATCTGTGTAGGTGGTGAAGGAGCCCCGATGCCGAGGCCACTGACACAGTGCTGTGGGAGATTAACACCTGTCATGCATGGGCATGCTATTCTGTTGATGCACAACTAGGTTTGGACTTCCACTGTAGTCGAAAACAAGGTATAAATATGAATGCAAATTATTCTGTAGTCAATCATTTTATCCCTTAAAACTCATATTTGATCACAAATTACATGAAAACGTTTTTTTTTTCTCCTGTGAAAAAAATTATTCACGCCTTAAAATAGCTTTGAATGTAACTTCACCCTTGCTTCATTTTAGTATACGTGGATTCATGAATATGCAAATTAGCCCCGCCTCCACTCACTCACACCAGCTCTTTTACTCAAGTTACTGTAGTAAACTCCGCACAATGGTATCGCTCTTTACAGCGTCAGACACATAACGTAATTAATATGATTAGCCTTCGGCTTGACTGCATTATCAAACAGCTAATAATGTGTTGCTAATGTTACACAAACTATGTTCCTGTTCGCCATCTCAATCTGGCTTATAAAAATCAGTATCCTTAGAAACGTTTTGAACAAACATCAGTGGAGAAAGGCATATAGTTCATCATAATATCGTAATATACATTGTATACATAATTCACCTGCTATATTGCTAAATGTACACGATTTTTCAAATCAACAGAAAAATATACCAGGATGTATACCCTTTTTGGTTACACTTTATTTCGATAGTCCACTTTAAACATTCTACTAACTATAAGTAACTTTGCAACTACATGTCAACTAACTGTCATCAGAGTATTAGTTGACTGTCAGTAGACTGGTAGGTTATGGTTAGGTGTTAGGGTTCGGGTTATTAGAAGAAGTTGAATTGTAGTTGCCAAGTTACTTATAGTCAGTAGAATGTCTGTTGGGGGACCAACAAAATAAAGTTTTAGTAAATATTAATCAGACAGCCTACAAATACTCTATTGACAGTTAGTTGACATGTAGTTGCAAAGTTACTTATAGTCAATAGAATAGCTAAAGTGGACTATCAAAATAAAGTGTTACCCCATTTTCTTCTTGAGAATCCACTGCTTCAGAGAATAGTTAATGAAATGCTAAAGCCTCGTGACGTGATTGGTTACAAAGTAGTTTGTGACGTCAGAAACGCCAGCGATTGTCTTTGGTGTCAATGGTGTTGACTTAAGAATTTGCAAATAGTTTGTCTGAAAGCACCACATAGACATTTAAACAACATTAAAAACTTGACTCGACTGATGTTTCTAAAATGAAGGAAACCACAAGTGTTTATGTGGATTAATCCTGAAGGCAAGTGCAGAGCTGTGCATCGAGTGGCCTAAACCAGTTAAAGGAGATCAAGGACCAGATTTTGACGGCTAATGCTCCCGTGTCCTGGAATAAGAGTTCACTGAGTGCTGTTTTATAGTTTGATATTATGTCATTATGAAATATTGGCTAGATAGCCAGGACCTTTGTTTTCCAGTGTAAGAGAAACTGCTACCAATATAGAAAAGGTTCATGCATTGATATCACAAGACTCAGGTTATATAAAAAGCAGTTCCTTTTTTTTGCTTGGATCAAACTGATTGCGCAGGACAGTTTGTGTGAGAGTCAGTTGTGTGTAAATGAAAGGAATTTCTTGATGTCGTTTTCTGAGGTAATTTACTTCTGAGGCTATATTCTTGTGAGATTTTAAACAATGCTCTCTTGTGTTTGGGATGAAACACAAAGCATTTTGTTGAGGAGGTTGTTGGGTTGTTATCTATCGCCTTTAACGCATCAGTTTTGGCTGAGGAAGCGCAGTACTAGAGTAAACAGGACCCAGGGTGATTTAAGAACAATATCCCCTCTGATCTGCTGAAGATCACTCCACTCCTAGAGCAATTCTTGATTCAGCAGCATCCCGACATACAATCAGGAATTCAAATATTGCATAATTTTTATAGCCAGTAGATGTGTCGTATGGTGCTAACATCGCTATCAGCACTGCCCATCAATTACGTCTTAGCAAAAATGGAAAAAAACGCCTGAATGGGTGAGCTTGTACAGTACGTGCCTAACAGCTCATCATGTGTGAGGACCCTATTGGAATTACTCTGTTTATTGCAATTTGTGTTTCGAACTTGATAGCGCTTGGACTTTTCTTAATTATTCAAAATACGCGGACAGCTTCTCCCTTCTCCGACCTAGTTTCAGTGGATTAGGGGCATCAACAAATTTGGGCATTCCGAAGAAAGCAACCTAGAGTCCATTATCAGCTGACTAGGCCAATCACATGAATTTAGTGTCATTCCAGGCGCTTAAAACAGTCTGGTGTGGTTTGGTTTGGAGGTTGTGTGTGTGGAACTGCCTCCCAGGGAATTAATTCACCACTTTCATGTCATGCACAATTTGGGTCGAGCAAAAGAGGTTGTTGAGTGATTTAAACCGCTGTAACTGACACTTTGCCGGCGTTTTAACCAGAATGTTACCAAATGCAAAACTTTTATCCAATAACAAGTAACTTAGCCTACATTCTTTTTTGTACATGAACTGTATTGAGGCATCTTGATGTATTTTTCCCCCTGACTTGCACTGTAGTGAGTTTGTCTTTGCTTCATCTGTTTAAAGTGTTGCAACTCCCTTAAATATCCTTTAGACCTTTAAGTCAATATAAATATTATTTTATATAACTTCTATTATTGTGCATTAACCATTTGTGACCCTGAACCACAAAACAAGTCATAAGGGTATATTTGTGGCGTTAGCCAACAATACATTGTATGGGTCAAAATGATAGATTTTTCTTTTATGCCAAAAATCATTAGGATATTAAGTAAAGATTATGTTCCATGAAGATATTTAGTAACATTTCCTACCGTAAATATATCAAACATTTATTATTAGTAGTAATATGCATTGCTAAGGACTTCATTTGGACAACTTTAAAGGCGATTTTCTCAAAAATCGATTTTTTTTGCACCCTCAGATACCAGATTTGTGGTCCAGGGTCACATATGTAAAATTGTTTTTATTTATTTAGTATATTTAGTTATTAGGCAGCCCAGACAACAAATATTTAAATGTTTAACACTTTTAGCAGTGGTTTATGTAAATTCAAAGGGTTTCCTGTAAAATGACACCAAAATTGTGTATTTAGACCACTGTATGTGGGAAGCTTTTCAATTTGGGTAGGCCAAATCAAGGCAGAAATCCCCAAAAATGGTCCCAGAGCATAAGTAGTTAAAGAAAAAGTTCACCTAAAAATAACAGTTCTCTCCCCTGATATCATTGCAAAATGCAAACTAATACGCAGGGTTTTTTTAATCCTTTCGCACAATAGTTCATATAAAGCACCATAAAAGTAGTTCAAAAGTCTTCAGAAGTCGTACACTGTGTGAGGAACAAAGAACAATTCATTCGAAACCTTCCCATCTTCTCAACAGCACAAATTTGTACTGGTGCAGTTTTTTTTAAACGGCTTCAATTTCGGTCATACATAGCTATTATGTGACTTAAGAAGTGTTTTGTTCTTTTTAGAGTCATTGTGTGCTGTAAACAGATTCTTCAAATTTCTCCTTTTGTGTCTCACTGAAGAAAAAAAAAGCATATTTATGTTTAAATGTGTAGAAGTGGACTGAGTGGATATAGCTACAGATAGCATGGACGTTTACATTGAATGAACGTGAGCTACTCCATAGTAGCAGTAGCATAGCCTACTGCAACTTTTTTGCATAGAAATTGAGAAGCCTAGCTTGAGTCAGTGTCTCGGGCTGATCTGCTATCATTTGTGATGTTAGAAGAGAACAAAAAAAGCCCCATCTCCCCTTACCAAACCTCTTTCTCGAAGAAGAATGTTTAAGCTGCTGTTCATCCATGAAGAGACATGAATGCACATCTGTGCTCCTGTGAGACAAGAACTTCCTGCGTTTATGCAACACGACAGAGCAAAGCACATAAAGAAATATGTCATTTTTTTAAAGGGTCAGAGCTCTTTAATGTGAGTTTGAGAGGAAAAGGCCCTCTGAATGGATCAAACCTTAAACTGCTGTTAGTTTAGCGAGGGATTGCATTAGCCGTGCTTCCCAGAAGGTCTCTGACAATGTTTGCCGCACATGAAGAAACACAGCTAAGTGTTTGAGAGCAGTTAAGAGGATGCAAAGGATTATCTTTTCAAACATGGGCGAAACGGATCCGAGTGCATGTGTTTCTATCACATTATTTGTTGTGCTATAAATTACGCTTTAATAGAAGCCAGTTGACTTTAACGTGACCAAGTTGCTCATTGTGGGCAATTTTTGCAGCTTAATGAAGAAGAACCCTTTTAAAAGCTTAATGGACGTATACAAACATAGCCAAGCATTTGATCGCACTTAAGAGGATGAAGAAGATTATCTGTTCAACCCTGGTCTAAAGTTCCAAGTAAATTTCCACCCTGTGTTAACCTGAATGAGCCCAAATGGGAAGGGAATCTTGTGCTTTTGTACACTTTTCCCCGGAGGCTATAAGTTTTATGAGGTACGAGACGCAAATAGTGTAGACAAGCACGGAGCAAATTTCAGCGTTGGCTGTTCTCAATTAAAGTGCACATGGGAATGTCGCACAGAGAGATGGTGTGTTGTTCAAATGCAAACATTGCAACAAATCTGTAATCAATACACATTCATTGTCGCAGGCCGTCTGGGATAGTCACGTAACTCTAAGTTTTAGTTAGAGTGGGGTTTTTGTAAGCCTGTATACATTTTTAAGAGCTGTTATGGTAAAATAATACATTTTATTTTGAACAAATACTCATAAAAGGAGTTTTATTGCAGGGATGTTGTATGTTGGCCTTGTTTTGATTCTTGACTTTCTGCCTGAGAATTTAGTGCTAATTGTATCCCTTTGTGTCTAGCTTATTTTCCTGCAAATGAAAATTAGATTTGGTTTATCAAATTTAGCTTATTAGTTCACCCTGGAATTATGCTGATGCCCTGCTAAATTCTACTGCAGTTGAAATAACTTCAATAATGTGGTTGTTGTGAACTTCTAGCAACGTGATTTTGCCATACAAGACATGTTCAAATTTTCCTAGAACAACATTCCTGTCCACAAATTTAGTCCCAACCATATCCCTACCCTTAAACCTAACCCTACCCATAATGTATCCCTAAAATCAGAGGGGAATGAGGTCAATAAGCACTTAAAGGGTTAGTTCACCCAAAAATGAAAATTCTGTCATTAATTACTCACCCTCATGTCGTTGGACACCTGTAAGACCTCCGTTCATATTCGGAACACAAATGAAGATATTTTAGTTGAAAGTTGATGGCTGAGAAAGGCTTCAGACAGGCCTCCATTGGCATTCAGTACATTGACACTTCCAAGATCCATGAAAGGCACTTAAAACGTCGTTACAAAGTCTATCTCACCACAGTGGCTCTACAATAATTTTACGATGCGACGACAATAGTTTTTGTGCGCAAAAAAAAATCAAAATAACACCTTTATCAAACTTGTTCTCGACTTCCGTGTGTGCCTCCACGACGCATGCGCGAGAATATGATGTAGCGCCGGCGTTCGGGAATCCATGAAATACACACTTAAGCCCCATTTTGAGCACTACGCCGAGACCTAAAGCACGATCAATGTAGAATCCAACAGCTTAGACACGCGCGTCTTCCTCTGCTCGTAAACAAATCGCTTCTGGGTCATATGTCCGAACGCCGGATCTGCGTCATATTCTCGCGCATGCGTCGTGGAGGCATACACGGAAGTCGAGAACAAGTTGGATAAAGGTGTTATTTTGATTTTTTTTTTGCGCACAAAAACTATTGTCGTTGCATCGTAAAATTATTGTAGAGCCACTGTGGTGAGATAGACTTTGTAACAACGTTTTAAGTGCCTTTCATGGATATTGGAAGTGTCAATGTACTGAATGCCAATGGAGGCCTGTGTGAAGCCTTTCTCAGCCATCAGCTTTCAACTAAAATATCTTCATTTGTGTTCCGAATATGAACGGAGGTCTTACGGGTGTCGAACGACATGAGGGTGAGTAATTAATGACAGAATTTTCATTTTTGGGTGAACTAACCCTTTAACCCTGGTTGTAAGCCTAAACTTGACATAAACTATAAACTTGTCCCTCAAATCTAATCACGTTTACCCAACAACTACAGAGGCAGAAAAATGAAACCGCAAAGGCAATAAAACCCGCTGCTTCATTTTCTACGCCGCTGCCTGTAAGGTGACTTTGTCGCGCCCCTCTTTTGAAGCATCAACGTGTAATTGCAGGCATCACCCCTGCCAAAAAGCGAAATTAGCACTGCTTATTGGCCGATAATGAGGACAGAGTGATAAACAATCTCCTCTGATTCTCACTCCCTCATATGCTCATCCTGTCCATTAAAGAGATCGGACAATCAACAAAGGTCAGTGCTGAAAGTACGCCGAATCGGCTGCAAACTTGCGCTTGTGGCAGCAATGACGAATTAGATAATAAGGTGAACTACAACGAACTCAATGTCAAATGATAAAAGATCAAACATTCCTGCAGAACAAGAAGTCTTTATGTTCGTTTTTCGTCACCAAAGTCTAATTTAAAACCAATCGTTTATGTAACAAACCGAGCATCCCATGACATTATGACCCACCATGCCAAGACCTCCCAAACCCTGCGGTTCTTCGACAGCAAGACATGTGGTTCAGAAAAAAAAAAGATATAGAGGCACCCGGGGCATTGTAAAGATCAGGGAGCACACTTGATATTTATTTTCATTAGACATCTTGCCAAATGGCCCTTTGATGTAGCAGCTGTAACCGCTGACTGTCTGCATCACCTCTGTCTCAGTGTATCAGTGTCATCATTAGTCTTCAATTGCTGCACTTTGCACTATAGTCGACGGTTTAGTGTTAACCTCTCTGGGTTTGACACTAAGATGTGGGTGCCGTGGCTCATACTAACTTGTTTTATCAATATGATTTTAAGTGAGCCACAATGGAGACGTTCATCTGAAACAAAACATGAAAGCAACAAGTCACTGTCTGATTATTCAGGTAGAACAGAGGAGGAATGCATAGTTTTACTGATGCCTAGCTGACCCATGTCATACTAGGAAAGTAATGCATCTGATAATTGCCAAGCAAACCGCTTGCTAACTGTTGAAAGGAAAATGGAAAGGCTTTTAACTGTAATTGTTCGACCACAAGTCTTACCTTATTTAGCATGAGAATCTTCACTAAATATCACAAACAGCTGGAAAAAAAGGCAATAATCATGTGTTAAAAGAATACAGTAGTTCACCCAAAAATGCCTTTAAAGGAGGATTGTAACACTTTACAATAAAGTCATATTAATGCATGCATTAACCAACAATGAGCAATCAATTTGTTACAGTATTTATTCATCTTTGTTAACGCTCTTAAAAAAAACAAAAACATTTGTTCTTAGTTCATGTTGGCTCAGGTTTATTAAATAATATGGTTACACTTTACTTCGATGGTCCACTTCAGACATTCTACTAACTATAAGTAACTTTGTAACTACATGTCAACTAGCAGACATTAGAGTATTAACAAAGACGTTATATATAGGAAGACGGTGCACTCCGATTACTTGTGACTGGGAAACAATATGGCGATGCCCAATATGGCGAATAAGCCCCGCCTTCTAAATTAAAGAGCCAATCGCTGATTAATAAAGTCATTGCGTCACCGCAGCTGCCAATAGATGCTCTGGTTGCTATAGAAACAGGTGTAGCTTTGTCCAGGCTGAAAAATGCAATTTTTTTGTCATGATTCGAGCGTTTAGTAGTTTAGTAGTTGTCAGAATTCATTTGTGATTTCAAATATGAAATCTAATCGTAAGCTTGGTGAACAGTTTTGGAGAATTTGATGTTTCCCCATTCAAAGAGATAGAAGCTGCACTTGCATGCCCAAGAGGTGTTTCAAAGATGGCCGACGAGTGAAATGACTTGTCTTAAAGGGACTTTGGTGTTGGTTTTACTGTAGTAGACTGTTAGGTGTTAGTATTCAGGTAAGTAGAATAAGTTGACGTCCTTGCAAAGGTACTTAAAGTCAGTAGAAGGTCTGTTAGCAGACAATCTAATACTCTAATGGAAGTTATTTGACATGAAGTCACAAAGTTATTTATAGTTACTAGAATGTCTAAAGTGGACCATCGAAATAAAGTGCTACCAATCATATTAACAGATACAACCTTTGAGTATAATAATAATGTATTGGTAAATGTAGGAATTGATTATTATTAAACGCTTTTTGAAGTATGTTCAATTATGTTAAAGGGTTAGTTCACCCAAAAATTAAAATTACCCCATGATTTACTCACCCTCAAGACATCCTGGCTAATCCAAGCATTATAATGGCCGTGAAGAGAGAGTTCGATTTTAAAGCCAAAAAAAGTGCATCCATCCATCATATAAGATATCCACACGGCTCTGGGGGGGTTAATAAAGGCCTTCTGAAGCGGAGCGATGCGTTTGCGTGCAAAAAATATCCATATTTTAAATTTTAAAAACTAAAATAACTAGCTTCCGGCAGACAACCTACGCAAGTCGACTTTGACGCCTCTCGCGGTTCAAACAATTAGGGCTGGCAACAAACTCAAGCCCCTCTTCTCTTATATGGAAATCCTCCAACATTTCTCTTTTAAAAATTCTCGTTTTAGTCTTCTAATTCATGACCGGTGTTTTGTTTTGCTCTATCCTTGTCAGGTGATGGGTTACTCTTTCACCGTAAATCGATGCGTACAGGCGTCTGTTGGAAGCTAGTTATTTTAGTTTATAAAGTTTTAAATATGGATATTTTTCTCACACAAACGCATTGCTTCACTTCAGATGGCCTTTATTAACCCCCAGAGCTGTGTGGATATTTTTTATGATGTTGGATGCATTTTTTGGGCTTCAAAATCAATCTAATCCTCCATTCACTTCCATTATAGCTTGTAACAGCCAGGACATTATTTAAGATATCTCCAATTGTATTCGTCTGAAAGAAGAAAGTCAGAACTAGGATGGCTTGAGGGTGAGTAAATCTTTTTTGGGTGAACTAACCTTTTAACTAATGTAGTTAACTGATGTTAACAAATGGAACTTTATTTTTCTTTTATGGTTTTTCCATGCTTTTAATATGAATCCTTCAAAAGCATTGTCAAATATCATAAAAGGTGACTTTTGTACGCTGTATTTTTTAAGGGTGTGAAGAACTAATTGAAATGTAAGTCATTCTTGAAAAGCTCTAGTCCCTTTTAGCTATAAATGCATGGGAAAAAAATACCAGTGCAGAAATAAAACTTCCTTTTAAGAGCTTGATTCCACTTTAAACAACGTCTAATCTTTTATACCATGTACGCTAATGACACTCCATTGCTTTAGCAGACTCTTCTTAATAACAGGTTACCTTGGGGAGTTTTGCACTTTGTGGTTTCTGTTTCATGCCGTTGCTCTCAGTCATGTAACAAAACACACACCGGCCAAATGGATGCGGCAGGTGCCCAAATAAATATGCCATAAGGGAGGCCCTGCAAACTTCATGTCACTGCAGGCCCTCTTTCACCGCAGGCCCATTAACTGTGTGCTCTGATGCAATGCAGATGTTTTGTAAAAGTGCCACTGTTTTTGTCATATAACATGTCAATAGTGAGATTCATGAGAATTCAGTGCTGTCAAACTGAAGTTGATTGCTTTCGTTTGCTACTATAAGGAAACTGTTTTGCCCCAGCATGTGCTTACAAAAGCGTCTTCTGTTTCTTCGCAGATCTTACAGGTGAATCTAGTGATGTCCATCTTGCTGTACGTGATGTTCCTCGCGTACCTCTATGGTATCTCAGCCTCTACGATGGACAAGCAGCGGCCCACGCAGGACCCCATCAACACGCTCATCATAAAGCTCCTGCAGGCCGACATCAGCCGCAGTCGACAGAAGCAGGACGAGGGTGCCCTTCCTCCCTCCACCTTAAACACACCCGCAGTGACCGACTACAAGGAAAATGTCAGCTCAGCCTTCTACCAGCCCGTGACGGACATCTTGTCGGAGCTGCTGCGTCAGCACAAGCGTTACAACTCGCCACGCGTGCTCCTGAGCGACAGACCTCCGCTGCAACCGCCGCCGCTCTACCTAATGAACGACTTCGTCAATAACCAGGACGGCAACAAGACGCGGCAGAAGCGCTACGCCGAGCACAAAAGCTTCAGAGCTGAGCTCTCGGTGTGCGAGAGCAAGAGCCTGTGGGTGACCGACAAGACCACGGCCGTGGACATTAAAGGACAACGGGTCACGGTTTTAGGGTCCTTTAACTCGAACCGCAAGCACATGAAGCAGTTCTTTTTTGAGACAAAATGTGACCCCGAAAAGACCCACAGGGGCGGCTGTCTGGGTATTGACCAGAGGCACTGGAACTCGCAGTGCAAAACCTCGCAATCTTTCGTACGCGCCCTCACTCAGGATCATTCTGGGGTGGGTTGGCGCTGGATACGGATAGACACCTCGTGCGTCTGCGCGCTTTCACGCAAACACCGCAGGACGTGAAAAACACTGCAGCAACTCAACCACTGTCTTTTTATTGTTCCCTGTAAATATATAAATATAAATTATTATTTAAGTTATATGGAATGCATATAGTTTATACATGTCTATGTATAATGTATAAATATACTTGTTATTTATTTAAGTTGTTTGCAAAGAAAAATCTTTAAAAAAAAAAGAGAGAGAGAGAGAGAGACACTTACGAAAACATGCAATGGCGCTAAGCTACAGGAGCATTGCATGCTGAATTGTGCCTTGCTCGCGTATCAGAGTCAGAGGACACTCCACTAGACCTGGACCTTGGGAACAGTTGCAATGGAAAACACAGATCACTCAATATCATATTAACTTCAGTATTGTTCATGAAAACCAGTTTTTCTACTGAAACAGGCTGCCAGTATATCCTCTTCGTATCTGGGAAAACGAATCACAGTCGGGATGTTGTATGAAAATATGTAAACGTACAGTATATGTGTATCGAAACTGCATGGAATACCTAAGAAATATATTTTTTTCTAAGCACTTGTATTGTACACCATGAAAATATCGAAATGCCACTAACAAAGCAAACCATTGGAATATTAGTCATAATCCTAGCAGAATATATGGACCAAAAAGTGATGTAAAAACTATGGTTTAGTTTTTCACAAATTCTAGATTCTAGATGGCTTTCTGAAAGTACACTCTAAAAAAATGGTGCTATATGGCACTATCATAGGGGAACCACTTAAAGTGCTGTATAGCACCAATCTTGGTGCTTCAGCGGTTCTTCAGCGGTTCTTTGGGATAACTGAGGTGCTATATAGCACCGCTACCATATACAGATGACATGGTGTTACATAGCACCAAAAATGGTTCCCCTATGATCACGAGCCAAGAACCACTTTTAGTGCCATTTTTTAAGAGTGTATTTAGGTAATATATCATCATTGTAGACTCCTCCATTAGCCACGCCCATTAGAAGCCACTCCCACCCCACCAGAGTCCAATCTGACCACCAGAAATAAGCTTAGTGCACTTTTAGCCTCTTTTCAATCACCCACTATGATCAATTGCAACTTTGCGAACTTAAAGGTGCAATATGTGTTCTGGGAAATGCTAACTTTAGCCTGCTAGCATTGAAATTCCAGCCTCCCTGCAAATCGACGTCCAAAGCCACGCCTCCTCCAAAAACACATGCCAGAAGCGAGACGACAGGAGACAACGTTATTGGATTACATCATGTGCCATTCACCGGTTAGAGAACTTTACAGTACAGTGAGTAACAGTAATATACAGTTTGCACAGCGTATGTGAACGCGCTGATGACATATGCAATGATTGAACGAACATTTTATGGTCCTACGCCTTCCACAGACGATAAATATTGTAAAATAGTGATCAGGATATGAGGAGCCTTTCAACCAGCATAACAAAAAATATTCTTGTATATAGAGAATCACCTATTGCACCTTTAAAGAGCAGCATGTAAACAAAAGGACAACTAAATGGGCCATTGCTAATGACACTGTAGTCTTACACAGAGGTAAAGCTGCCTTAAGACGATGGACATACATGCAGAGCTGGGATTTGAACACGTAATCTCCCCCTTAAGAGGGTTTCCCTCTTGTCAGACTCATCTTAGGAGATAAGCATTTCGCCGGTGTGCTGTGGCTATAAAAAGGCCTGCCATGTTTTCCTGCTGTGCGTTTATATAAGGAGACCTACTCCATCGTTAGTCATAAAGAGATTTCTATGCTATCTAAGATGTGCGATAGGCATTGACTTGACAAATCGTGTCAGTCTCTTCCTCAAATTGACTTAATACACAGTACGTCAGAGTAGATCGTGCTTTGTACCGCTTCACAATAAATATAATATACCCAAGCAAAGCATCAGAGGCATATAGACAGCACGTTTGGGGTCATATGAAGAGCTTTTTAAAAGCCAGGCAGCTGCGGCCCGGCTTTTGTTCAGGCTTATCTTTGTGACGCATGATCCAGGTCACCCTCTGATCGGACAAACTGTCCAAGTGTCCCCGAGGAACATCATATAGATCCCGACATTTGTGTTATTTTGAGTTACCAACACATATATTGCTATGCTGATAGAGAAGTAAATAAGCCCGAATGAGGTCCAAAGCCATTACTACATGAAGTGAAGTGCCAAGACTTTGTCCTCCAAGTCCGAACATAAAACTTTATTAGCATGCAATCGTTTATTGCAATGTGGCTATAAAAAGATCGATATTAAAATGGTTTTATTGCATTTTCATGCTTCATGAGAGGGGTGTTGGATAAAGGCACCGGATATTCAGTGCTTGCATTGGGTGTGAAGTTTTGAGCCTGACAGAACCACAGACCACCAAGGATACAACACACCTTTTTCGAATTCAATATTCCGGCTGATTACGTCCCGCTTCGGTTTTCGGCCCTCTGCGGAAATAACAGGATAAAAGCTGAACACAGGACCTTTGAAGGATACTGCTGGGAATGGCCCACACAGTTGTCCAAATGCATTGCCTTTCCTGTAACACGCATTATTACACTGGAACATGAGGATCCCTAAACGATTTTGTCTGCGCTCAGTCTTGGATGACTTTAACTGAAACATTCCTATGTATTTTATGCTGTCTTGAAAAGCCCTGCTGGTGTCGTGCATACTGTGTGGGATTCTTGCTGCTTTAAAACCACTACAACCGACCTTATAATGGACCGACGGCCATTGCTGAAACCCTTGGATAACTCATTTATGTTGAAAAGGAAACTGTGCCAAAACACACCAGACTCTTTTTAAGGACTACATGCTTCTTAATAATATTCAGACATGAAAAGGATCTCCGGTATGTCAAAATTGAGGCAAATCCTTATTTTAGTAAAGAAGAAAGACTTGTCTGCCTGGCAGTCGTTGTTTAGTGAAGTAGTTTCTTTTGGCTGTACCCATTACCCTTTTTTTTTTTTTTTTTTAGAGAGAGAGAGGCTTTTACCGTAATGGTAATGTCTCTCGAAATGTCTTTCTCATGCTGATACTTGAAGGAGTGCTGTTTATCTGGCCTTCAACATCCTCCTCTTTTTGCTGCAAAGGCAGTCTGTGTGAGATTTGTCTGAATAAAGTTTTTTTTTTATCTTCCTGCTGATTACGTCCTTTTGGGAATTGATGGATATTGTCAATACGTATCTCTCTTTGTATGTTAAACATTTCAATCGTTCGCAAATTAGCAGAAAAGAACCCAAGAATGTTTCCCAGCCTCGAATCGTCAGACGATCTGTGTGTAATCAAACTAGTCATTGATGGTCTCTTTAAAACGCAAAGAATCATGGGAAGGCGCATAGGACTAAACAACCTTCAGTGACCTATAAATACATTCGTTTGCCAGAACCCACAGGAAGAAAATAGCTCTGGGCAATGGTTAATTAGCATATAATCCTCTTGCGGTGTGTGTTCTTAAGAGCAAAGCCTGAGACGGAGTGATCTTGAAATATCACTGCTGAAAAAAGTTAAATGAGGTGAAAGGATAACAAACGCTAGCGTTCTGTTTACATGTCCACATCAGAGTAATATCCAGGGGTACAGTCCCCTTATTTGACCATTTGGACACACTTTTATGTGAACACGTGATCTTAGATAACTAAACAAGGGACATCTGAGCTCAAATGCTGCAGGAGCAGCTAACTTTACTTCCCTGAGACATCTTATCTTAATCAATTGGTGTTTTGATCATTTTTAGTGGATACAAATTAAATGATCAATAAGTTATTATGACAACGTGTTTTTACATTGCTTTAACTCATCAAAATAAGTTCAACTAAATTTTTAAAGCAATTTAAGTCGAAATTACTTAAACAATCAAGTTTATTGTACTTACAAATTTAAATATACAATGCTTAACTAAATCTACAGTTTCGTTTTAAGCTCGTTCTGTCTTTAAATGCCATTTTTCCCCCGATATTTTCGAATGCAATGGCATTCAAACATTTTTTAAGTGTGACTGTAAGGCACGGAAATCATTAAATTCTTGTATGACTTACTTTTGTAGAATATAAAGGAAGACATTTGAACTGTTTTTGTCCTCACAATGAAAGTCAGTGGGGTCCAAAACAACATTGCACTGAACTATAAGTGTCCAAATCCTTTTTTTTTAGGAGTGTTTAAATGAATAAACACACTGGCAGTAACTTGTTTCAGATCTTAAAAGGGATGACAAAAGTGATGTTTCAACCCTTGACCTTCACACCTAAACCACAGCCCCTCTGAAAGCCGTAGCGGTTAAAAGTAGTAAAACAATCCATATACCTTTCCTCTGGCTGAAATCTACAAGCTATACATTTTTTCCACAACAGACACGTTGATCATATGATCTGCATTCTTGGTTCAGTTTGCTGCTCGCGTCTTTGGTTTCTCCTAAAGTGCTTTGCTATGTCACGCCACCTTCTTAATGTCAAACACATCTCCATCAAATCGTGTTTTGAAGCCTATATGCATTCCTACAGGTCCGATGACATCACAGATAACAACTCTGACCTCTGTGTTTTTCTGCAGGCTGATTGCATTTGTTAGAAGATGACTTCGTTGATACTGACCTGTGATCAGGCTTATGGTTTCCACATTATGGTCTTAGACAGGGAAGCTGATTGTCGATCTGTACGAACCTAAACCTCGTTCAGAAGTGCGAAGGAAACATATTGACATGGGACAATTCAATTCATCAAAAGTGAAAGGACACTGGGTTTTATTAGCATCACCGTGGGTTTTTTAGCAGACTTGTGCAGAAATAACTATGATGTCTTTTGCACGTCGTCACAGTATATTACCATTTGCATGAGGTTTGCGAACAGAGACGAAGGAGAGCGCAACTTCAGGACAACTTCAGTCCAGGTGAGCTGTCCGTGATATTCTCATCCGAAAGAATGAAAGACAAGGCTTATGTTTGTGGAGTAAATGTGTTTAAGACGCAGTGAAATTGAACTTATGGTTGTAACAAAACTGTGTGACTAACAAATTTGACTTTGTTTCTTTTAGGATGGCTCATGCGAAGAGATTTTCTCAAATTCCCATGTCTAAGGTTTTCATGTTTCTATTTTTCCATGCATGTTATGTCTATGAGGATCAGATTAATTTAAAAAAAGACAAAACTGCTTTGACTGCAAATTTAACTTGTGACCAGCATTAACATAATAAAAGCTGCATTAGTATCTCATTTCATGTGCATTGTCTTACTATCTCAGTGCATGCGAGATCTTTGTAAAGAGGAAGACTACACTTTTTTAACCAGTTTTGGGAAGCAGGATAGGAGTCCGGAGAGCACATGTCTGGAGAGCGAGGAAAAGCAAGAAGAAAAGGTAAACCTGTTTTCTTGTTACCTCCACAAGTCTGTTTTATTAACACATACCGATGCTTACGTTATTCTCTGTTCTGCTAGATCCGCCGTCGACTGGAGCGAGAGCAGCTGGAACAAGAAAAGCAACGTGAGATAGAGGAACGGCAGAAGGTATGTTGACTAATGTCAAAAAGTCACCGCAAGGCTATCACACTGCCGTCTGCAGCGATATCGCTAATTATATCTGTCTCCACCAACCCACAGCCTGAGTCTGTCCAGTGATGACAGACCTGCTTCATCAGACTTACATTGTCAGGCTAATTGTGCTTGATTGCATTACGTCTGCATTGTTCCTAGCTTTGGCTGCACGTGCAGTGACCTTTGTATTGTAAGGCCAGGTTACGCAGGTAAAAAACACTCTAATGCAATCATTTCTGCTTTAAAAGTATTTTAAAAAACAGATCGGGTCTGCTTTAATCAGCTTTTTCTGGCTGATAACCTTCTGATTTAAAAAAAATCAACTACAGTATGCTTTGTTTGTGTGCATTTAGGAGCGGGGTAAATAGATGATTCCACTAAAAATAGTCTAAAAAGCTTGGCTTCAGACTTCAGGAACATTTGAAGAGAAAACACTAAGAGAAATCTGTGGAAAGTGTCCAATTTTTGTGCGTCCAAAACTAATACGGATTATTTCAGACAGAAATATTCAGCTTGTCAATGTTTACTTTGCATGCTACTACAGTAGTGGCCTGAAGGGATATTGGTTTTGTTTTTAATCAGTCCTTCCAGAAAAATTCGGCTTTTTTTGTGGTTGTTGCGGGTGAAAATCCTTAATTATGCGGCACGTTTTCTTAAAAAATGTGATGGAAAATGCGGGATATTTATGCAATTTTATGAGATGAAATTGCGGGATCTTGCAAAAACTGCGGTTTGATGAAAAAGAGACAAAAAGCACTACATCACAGAAAGTGCTGGGAATATTTAAGTTCTCAACCTGTTTTATTGAAGACCTTAATAAACACATGGCTCAAATATACAAAACATTGAGTCAGACAAGTTCTGTAGCTTTACAAAAGGAATATGCTACAACTTCTGAAAAAAATGAATAAATAACTTCCTGTTTTACAGAGGTAGCTATACAAAACAGACATTTGAGTGCTTCCAATGCACAAAGTGCAATCTCTTAAAGGGTTAGTTCACCCAAAAATGAAAAATCTGTCGTTAAATACTAACCCTCATGTCGTTCGACACCCGTAAGACCTCCGTTCATCTTCGGAACACAGATGAAGATATTTTTGTTGAAATCCGATGGCTCAGAAAGGCCTCCATTGGCACAATGCACTTTACACTCTCAAGACCCATAAAAGACACTAAAGACGTCGTTACAAAGTCCATCTCACTACAGTGGTTCTACAATAACTTTATAAAGCGATGAGAATAGTTTTTGTGCGCAAAAAAAACCTAAATAACGACTTATATAGGGATGACCGATTTCAAAACACAGGATAATGAAGCTTCGAAGCGTTATGAATCAGCGAGTCGATTCATGATTCGGATTGCGTGTCAAACTGCTGAAATACGTGACTTTGACGATCCAAACCGCTGAATCGACTCACTGATTCATAATGCTTCGAAGCTTCATTATGCTTCATGATGCTGTGTTTTGAAATCGGTCAGCACACCGGGAAACTTCTTTGCGCAGCCTTTTGCTGTTATTTTTGTTGGCAAATGGGAATTTGCGTGCTTCATCATGGTTTCACCGATATCTGTGGTTTCACCACGGGGTTTGCAGCTTTTCGATGACATTCGCGTCGGGTAATTACGTCACTTCAAAACGTGCCCATGGCAATAGGGGGAAATGGCGGCTCTTGTGTGCAACGAAAATGTGGGGATTATGAAATCATGCTAGCCCCGCATATTTTGCATGCGGAAATAGGCAATTTATGCGGCGAAAGTGCAGCGTATTTGAAAAAATGGGGCCCCCTTATAAATATGCGGACTTTGGCTGATTATGCATTAAATAATGCGATCGCATAATTGCATTTTTCTGGAGGGACTGTTTAATGATTAAAACATCTAAATATGTGATAAATATTTTGGTCACACTTAAGATTATGGTTCAGTTCTCACTATTAACTAACCACTTACTACACTTTTGCCTCAATAAACTCCCAATTACTGCTCATTATTAGTTGGTAAAATAGTTGTTAAGTTTAGGTATTGGGTAGGATTAAGGGATGTAGAATATGGTCAAGTCATCTTCATTTATACAGCGCTCTTTACAACACAGATTGCTTCAAAGCAGCTTTACAGTGATAATAGGAAAGTCATGTTGTTTTTGATTAAAAGTTTTTGATAATTTTTTTGTTGTAAAAGCTGATTAGCTATTTAATTTGCTGTCATTTAAACAACACCATCTTCAATTAAAACAGAAAACCCCCAATGCATTCCGGACCCCATCTGCACGGCAACAGCATTTGGTGGCCGGAGAACGCAAAGCATGAAAATACGTTTGAAATAGTTTTGAAACTATACCATCATCATCCCTGCGCAACCCCTAAAAAGGCGAGTCTGAGAAAATGGCGACGGCATGTTCAGCCTATAGGCAAGCTTGTTTGAATACGTATGTGTTTATCTGTATAGATGGGATGGGAAGGAGGCCTTCACAGGGGAGAGTCGTGCAGAATAAGACATTAATATGTGCTTTATGGTACTAATAAACAGCCAATATCCTATACTAATATGCATGCTAATAAGCAACTCTAGTTAATAGTTAGAATTGGACTCTAAACTGTTACCAATAGAGTATATTTTGAGGAAAGAACAATACATTAAACTTGGTTAAGGTATTTATCTAACAACATTTTTGACAATTGTTTGACATTTGAAATTATCTACAGCTACAGGCTTCATTTTACAATGCAAAACAAATGCATAGAAAACCAGCAGCTTATGGGGAAAAAAACATCTCTTGTTTTTGCATGTGTTCATCATTTCTTTGTATGGGAGCCTGGCCAAAAATATTGTCTGCACCATTCCATTGCTTTATCACAAATAAAACAATTGACTACTTCAATTTTTAACAAATTTTAATATTATTTGAATAAAGGGTGAAGAAGTCAATTTTCCTATAGAGCGGACATCACTTTTGGCTACTACTGTATCTGACTTGGCTAAAATTTTAACCATAAACAAAGCTTATACTTGGAATTATAGTATAAGCATAGATTAATGTTCTTATAATAAATGCTTTTTAATGATCTCATATGCTAAATTAATAAATGTACAGTAAACATAAAAAAATCTAGGCTAATTAAAAAAAAATATATACTTGAACACTGGCAAATCCAATTATTATTTTCCCCTCAAAATTGTTTATAATATTAACCTATGGACCCTTTTCACATTTCCAGGGTTCTGGTATCGTAAGTCATCATAGTCGGGTAAACTTCAATAGTGATGATCGGAAACTACAAAAAAATATTTGCATTCCCATTTGCTAAAGAAAGAATCCACAATAGCATTTCTATAAAATATTGAGAAATGTATTAAGTTGGCTATAATAGAGAAAGATGTCAAATTTGTTGTCACTCCTTCAGCTGTTGTATTAGGAACACTAACATAGCAGCGTTAACTAATACACATATTGTGTTATAAATGTACATAAAAAAAATAAAAAAAAACGAAACTATAACTGTGTGAAAAGGGTCTATTACCCTTTTAAAAATTGATGCACACCAAGCTTGCGATTTTACATGCAACAATCATTGAGCGAACTGTGAGCGGTCTGTGAGTGTGAAACTAAAATCTTGTGCACGCAAGATGTGATAGTGGAAAGCACATGCTACTGTGTAGCTGTTGTGCAGGACGCTCAGGGACTGTGTTTGTGTAAGTTGATGAAGCCCCCAGCTGCACATGGTCCGTTGCCAGTATAGTCCAAGTCTAACAGCCAAGTGTGAGGTCACTGAAGGACAGTCATGTTGTTGTTGTCCACTTGGCCGTTGTCATAAATTCAACAGCTTGAGGAATTCCTGCAACGCCTTTTTTAACTCCACGCTCGCTGAAGAAGAAACCCCAATGGGATTGGTGAAGTCGGTGGAATAGCCTTGAGTTCTGCCTTTCTAACATCTGAAGGCTACACGCGGACAGACTCTCACTTCCTTCCTCTCCAGCTGCTCAGATTCTCCCGGCGAAGTTTTTAGGGTTGCAGCGTGTCCGTCCTCTGATTAATGTACAGAAGGGTCAGGGAAGAAGTACTTACTTTTGTTTCCCATGTGCTTAATATTTGATCCCGCTATCATCCCCCGAACCGCACCCTCCACGTATTTGTTAGTGTGTTTTGCTTGGAGAGAACAGCCTGTGACTGTTTCAGTCCTCTGAGGGAAGAGGTGTTACAGCCTGTTTTTTCTCTTATTAGTTTGAATAGAAGGCGATGTGTTTCAACGTCTTCCATATGCTGAGTACAGCTACATTTACTGCCCTGGCCTATATAATCACATTAGAGACAGGAAGTAGCACCCACAGAAGATCTGGCTGAAGCCTACATAGGTCAAATGTCAAGCCTAGCCTCATTCCTTCAGCCCTACATCAGGGTTTGCCTCACTGCATCGGCCCTCGGACACACAGGCTTGCTTCTAAGTGTTAAGAAGCTTAAAATAACATCAGACAATTTGGAAATGAATGGCTGAGCAATTTCTGCTGAAGATCAAACCAGCTTTCTACTTTGAGATCTATACAGTCATTGTCACTCTAGTCAGAGCTGGCTCGATTACTAACAAATTGTAATTGGTTACGGATTCCAAGTAACATGACAAAAATTGCAGTTAGTAACTTAATCCATTATATTACATTTTCAATGACTACTTTTGGAATACTTTTAGATTACTTTTGACCTAACTTGTTTATCACGTTGATTTGAGTAGAATAATCTTGTACCATATTGATACAAAAAAATAAAAAATACAAAGAGAAAGAAAATATAATCCATTCTTTGTTTTCAACAACATACACTACATTGCCAAAAGATTTGGGACGCCTGCCTTTACATGCACATGAACTTTGATGGCATCCCATTCTTAATTCGTAGGGTTTAAAAAAGGGAGTTGGCCCACCCTTTGCAGCTTCAACTCATCTGGGATGGCTTTCCACAAGGTTTAGGAGTGTGTTCATGGGAATTGCTGACCATTCTTCTAGAAGCTTATTTGTGAGGTCAGGCACTGATGTTGGACGAGAAGGCCTGGCTCTCAGTCTCTGCTCTAATTCATCCCAAAGGTGTTCTATCGGGTTGAGGTCAGGACTCTGTGCAGGCCAGTCAAGTTCCTCCACACCAAACTCGCTCATCATGTCTTTATGGATCTTGCTTTGTGCACTGGTGCGCAGTCATGTTGAAACAGGAAGGGGCCGTCCCCAAACTGTTCCCCAAAGTTGGGAGCATGAAATTGTCCAAAATGTCTTGGAAGCATTAAGAGTTCCTTTCACTGGAACTAAGGGGCTAAGCCCAACCCCTGAAAAACAACCCCACATCATAATCCCCCCTCCACCAAACTTTATACTTGGCACAATGCAGTCAGGCAAGTACCGTTTTCCGGGCAGCCGCCAAACCCAGACTCATCCATCGGATTGACAGACAGAGAAGCGTGATAGGCCACTCCAGAGAACACGTCTCTACTGCTCTGTCCAGTGGCGGCCTGCTTTACCCCACTGCATCCCACGCTTTGCATTGCACAGTCTGTGATTTTACGTGGCCTACCACTTCGTGGCTGAGTTTCTGTTGTTCCCAATTTCTTTCACTTTGTTATAATACCACTAACAGTTGACCGTGGAATATTTAGTAGTGAGGAAATTTCACGAAATTATCACAAAACCACGCTTGAATTCACTGAGCAACCCATTCTTTCACAAATGTTTGTAGAAGCATCTGCATGCCTAGGTGCTTGATTTTACACACCATAGAAGTGATTGGAACACTTGGATTCAATTATTTGGAGGGGCGAAATAGTGTATATTACATTACGTCAGGTTTTCACAGACTGGTGTTCATGATGGAACTGCAGGGCTAAAAAATTAAATAATACAAAAATAATTTTAAATCTTCATTAGTTGTTGATGCAGTAATCATTAAAGCTACACTATGTAACTTTTCCGTCCACTAGAGGTCGACTGTTCAAAACAAAGGCGTAGTTTGATGACGGCACGTTTGAGCGCAGAATCTCGGGACATGTGGTCTTCACCTCACAGCCGGTGGAAAACAGTCAGGATAGGACTCGGGCAGAAATTCAATTCAATTCAATTCAATTCAATTCAAATTTATTTGTATAGCGCTTTTCACAATACACATTGTTTCAAAGCAGCTTCACAGAAAGTGCATTTCATAAATGTACATTGAAAAATGTTAGAAAAGAGAATGTTAAAGAAAAAATGTTAGGATAAGTTAATCAATCATGTTCATGGATGCGATTATTAACATTACTGTAGTCTGAAGTAGAGCAGGAGCGAGTGTTGTGGAGCTGAGCAAGGCTGCAGGAGCGATTGAAGAGCGGGACTGTTATTATGGCATAGTCGCTGGCGGGACTTTTATTATGACACGGTTGCCGGCGCTACTTCCTCTTTTCCAGTCATGAGTCTGAGGTAACCCAACTCTGTTTATCGTATTAGATATATCTGAGTGTGTTGAAAAGGAAGTTATGACGTTCGCTCGGCGGCTGCTATGACACTTGTTCACAATGCAGTGAGAGTAAAGTGTTTCACTGAATAAAACCGGAGACCGAGGGTGACGCAGATATGACGCAATCGACAGGCGACTCCCTCACACGCATAGCTCACACGTCCCGGTTCCTTGGTTAAAATAGCAAATTTCTCACGATTTACAAATAGTTTAAAACATTTGGGATATTCTAAGTACTCAACTGAACAAAATATATAACACTGGCCTAGTGGTTTCTGGATATTTTACTGCAAAAATCCTACATAGTTCACCTTTAATATTAATAATAATAATAGTAAATCATTAATTTTAGTTCTTCATGAGTCATACATTATCTCATGATTATCTGTGCATTAGTTAAGCATGAATTAATTCATATTAGTGCACCCGTATTGTAAAGTTTTACCGAATATTGTCTTTAAACTACAAATTTGATGTCCGGCTTTAGAAAATTTGACATCTTTACCCTTTGTTCAAATACTATTAAGAATTTGTTAAAGATTTTGTGAGCATATTGCGTAGTTGTGCTTGGACTGGTGTCAATTGTTTTATTTGATAACACAATGAAACATGACCAACGAAATATTAACAACTGATTATGTTGTACTCAATGTATTTTACCTGTGAGCTTTTTCTATGCATTTTCTTGCATACCTAGCTGTAGTTTGTCAGATAAATACCCTTACCAAGTTTAGTGTTTTGTTCTTCCTTCCTATTTAAAAAATATAAGATATTTTCCTCATATTTTAATGGTTAATAGAACTTGTAGGGTTATTAAAAACAAATATCCCTTCCGGACATCACTTTTTGCCCCTACTGTACAATAGCACAAACAGGCAGTTAATTTCTAAGAAACAAAGAGGATGGAAAATGTTATGTAAGGCTAAATTTGGTACAAGCTTGACTAACGTTATAAGTGGACTGAAGAGTTTAAAAGGAAAACTGCTACTTAAATATAGCCCCTTAATGCTATCTCCAAAATGAATGGTTTCATAACAACAGCCTAATATTATTACAAAACGGCATGCCCCTCGATATACCCATTATTAGAATCATGTTTTTCACCGCTTCTGACCCTCTCAAGAACTATGAACATTCTGTGTATTTCTGTCTGTGAAAGGAGAAAGACGAGCAGTGGAAAATTCATGTGGCTGAGTTGACGGTGCAACGCAAGGCCATCCGTGCAAAACTAGACCGACTACGAGAATTTAGGGTGAGGTTTGTCCAGACACACACGCAGAAACACTAGCACTAGCAGGTACAATTGTGAGGCCCAAAAGCAGTATGACTGAATGTGACCAGATGTTAAACGTTTCTAATGCAAAGTATGCTAACCAATACCATACCTACCTGACTCGCAGCAATGGACTTGCACAGATTACATCTACAGACACCAAAAAAATGCACATAAAATTTTCATAACATGTTTTTTAAAAACACACAATTGCAACACATTGGAGGAAATGGTCCATTAAAGTTGTATCTTCATATATCATCTCAGACATTAATGCTTCTCACATTTAATTTCCAGGACTTTCAGAAGCAAGTTGTGCTTCAGGATTTGGGTCTGGATCCAGGTTCTGCAAACGAGACCGTCAAGCACCTTCTGATGAGACTGTAACTGTGTTTACTATTAAATGTTATTCAAATGCTTAAAATGCTAACACAGCTTTATATATTACAGATGTGTGGTGGTCAGATAACTTCTGAACATGTTCATTTTCGACTGTTTAAACCTAAAGTGGAATAGCATGCAACTCATATTTCTACCTCTTCTTCAAACTCAAAGTCACTAACCGACTGAGTTATGGCTCGTTTGATGTTCAAAATGATTAAATAATAATCTCTCTGACTGTGTGGCAAATAAATCACAGCTAACAGCGTAATGCATGTCACATGTCCAATGTTTCATCATTGCAGCAGATAAGAATAAATGGACAATAAATCGCATGACTCTGCGGTGAGGAGGGAGACCTGAGGTAAAGAGCAGGACAAACAGAGGAGCTCAGATTCAAAAGAGAACAAGAACCAATTAATTCTCGTGTCTTTTATGCATCTTTGGTGATCTCCGGCACAAAAGGTGGTGATGGGGATAGATGAGAAAAGAGAACGCATAAAGAAAGGATGGAAGAGAAAGAAACAGGTGGTTCCAGTGGTACAGGTCTAGCATTAAGGGAGAAGAACACAGCAGAGTCATGTTACAGCATGTCTGACCCCTGAGGGCAGGAAAATGCCACAGTCTCCAGTGTCACACATCCTCACATCCCAGAATTCCTTTCTGCACGCAGCAGTTCTACATCAACTCTGTGTGCTCTGTTGTGTTTATTTCATGACGGACACACTGAGTAGTGTAACTGGGCTGTACAGCTTTGATTTATTCTACACCGTTAATGTGCATACATTTCAGTGAAATGCTTCCACACGACATGCTAGAGTCTTTTCCAAAACAAGCGTTCCAGTAAATAGTTCTAGGCAATTCATCCCACCATCCTGAAACATTCCATCCCTGCCAGCTTTACCCCCCTTCCACCTCTCCAGACTCCAATTCAGTTAGCACATTGTAAATGTTTCTAAGCAATTTTAAGTCATTCAACACTCATTTTACTTATTTTCTCATTTTGAGCGATTCTAGACCATGACCCTTCATTCTCATAACTGTTCAAGGTTTTTCTGTGGTCAAAGTAGAGCGTACATACACTGTAAACCCGAATAAATTGGGCTAACTCAAAAAAAAATTATGTTCCCAATTTTAAGTAAGCAGAACTATCAAGTTTTGAGTTTGTAGTACTCATGCATGTTAATTGCTCCTAAATTGAAGTATTGAGTTAGCTAACTCATACATTTGGATAGCAATTAACATAAAATATTTAGTTAATTATTCACTTTTTTATTTTGAGTTCTTGCAAATCAAATGAGTTATTTACTTCACTGTAAAACCTAATAAGTTGTCAGAAAAAAAGTTGAATGATCCTCAAAACTCAAAGTTTTAAGTAAGATATGTATTGTATACTCAAACATGTTTTATTGTTCTTGACTTGACATATTTGAGTAAACTAATCTATACATTTAACTTAAAATCATCAGGTTATCTCAACATAAATATTTTGCTATAGCTATAACAAACTAAGTATAACTCTCCAAAACCCCACATTTACAGAAATTCTTCTAAATTAGCATAACAAAATATTAATAACTACTAAATCCCCCTTACCATTATTCTTGCACAAAAACGTTATATAGCACTTCATTTTAAGCATTTACTCTCCCTTTCGAGTGCCATGGGCAAAGCATGCTGGGGAATAAAAAATCCCAGCCCAGCTTCAGTTGAACTTAAATTAGTCTAAATTAAAGGAACAATGAAACAATGAAACAGTTCAGTTTACTTGAAATATGTCAGTGCTGTGTACTCAAAAGAAAAAGAAAGTTCTAAATACTCATAACAGTTCATTTAACTGAATTAATTGGTTTAATTTAAGTTTGCCCTACTCAAACCAATTAAGTATTTTGAGCGTTAGGGATTAGAGTGTACTATATCTCTAAAATGAAAGAGCATTGATGTATTGCATTGTGGGAATGAACTGGAGGTAGTAACAGTCTTTATCCCCTTTCACAGTCTTAACTGGTTTATGCTTATTGGTTTACAGGGGCTGTGCACATTAATACACATGAATGTAAATGTGCCAGAATTAGCCCAAAGGGCTTTTTTTTCATCTGTAGACCCTTGACAGAAATGTTAAAAAGTCAACCTAAAACAAGAACAGACCATCATAACACACACTAAGAGAAAAAAAGAGAGAGAAAAGAGAAACTGGAAAATGGGAACAAAAATATCAAATTATCAAATAAAAGCACAGGTACATGATCCCATGTGGAAAAAAATACATTAACAGAAAATTGTATCTAAACATATATTGTGCTACATAAGACTAAGAGGTAAAAAAGAAGTTTGGCAGCTTAAGTTACCGGTAAATAACTGTAATGAGATCAAGTGTGAACAGGACCTTTTCAAAAATGCCAGTAAATCTGTTCTGACAATTTCCCAGTATAGAAGTTGTAACATTACCAGAATATTACCGGTATGATGCTGTGTGTGAACAAAGAATGAATATTACCGGTATATGAGCACGTCTTAAGTTTGCTTCAGCCAGTCATGAAGCTCTATCAAAGCAGTTTACAGTAAGTTCTGATACTTTTAATTGTTTTTATGGAAACATGCACCAGATGATTTTGACAATTTGTCACTACACCGGAAATCGCCTGCTCGCCAATGAAATGAATGGGTTCGTGCCACATTGTCGTTTGTAGTGTGAATGCAGCTTTCCTTTCCTTTCATCAGCTCGATGGTAACTATTATGCATCTTGTATTTTTAAGAGCAAAACTGCATTCTGTGTGATCATCCCAAGCCTGCCGCACTTGTATTGAAAACTGAAGCCAAAACATCTCGATCGCCCCAGGTGGTTGGTCCCAGTATAGCTCATGACCCCGCCCCTCCGTGCATTCGAATGGACGCGAGAGAAACGAAACAATCAAACTACACTTGGAATTTTTTTTTTCCCAAAGATGGTTTTTGTCATTTTAGACAGTTTTTATCACGCTGATTTCATTTCAAGTGCTCGTTTTTTAAATAAGTTTGGTTTTAGTTAGTTATCTGATACTATAAAAATGGGGGGTGTGACGTCATGATTGACAGCTGAGATTGACAGCTTCTCTGAGTGAAATAGTCACCGAGGCACCAACTGACTTTTCTCAGGAGGAGATTGGAGCTTTAGCTTTAATTTCTACATTTCCATAACTGTTTATTTCATACCGACATAATGAATTGTTCTGCATCTGCGAGAGTGTGGGCGGGCTTATATCGCTTATATATTGATATCGCGGCTCTACTTCCTGCTCTCTACTGCAGAGGTCACTACTGCGCAGACTCGGTCCCAAATCAGCACAAGGTGTCAGCCTTCCGTATTTGAACATTTGTGGCTTCCCTTTTTTTCAGACGCGTCATTCCGTATTTTTTTACGGTCTATGGATCATCCCCTCACGTCACTCAAGTAAAAAAATAAAAAAAAATAGAAGAAATTAACTAAAATTAAACTAAAGTCCTTCTCCTCATCCAGGTCCTCATCCTCAGCATATACAAGTAATTTCCGATGAGTTTACCTGTATTTTGGTCCTATCGTACCGGGCCTATCTTACCAGGAAAAATATGGAACGCCATTGCTTGTGTGAACAGTGAATTTGTGTATTTACCGGAAAAGTCGTTTAGGTAATTTTATGGTGATTTAACCCGGGATTGCTGTGGGAAAGGGGCTATTATTTGATCTGCCAATATAATAAAAATTGATACGGATCACATGTTATCAATGAGATCATGTGACAACAATGTTCCACTGTTTATATTAGCATTTTCTCAAGTTTTTCTCAAAATCGTAGGCAATGCACGGATGATATTCCGTGCAATATTTAGTTGAAGCTATAGTATTAATATTAGTATTCCATTCTGAACACAGCCTAGACTGAGAAAAGAAGAAAGAGACAGGAAATGAATGGCTATCACTCACAAATCAGGTCATCTGAAGGTTTAGTCTAGTTGACTATGGAATGTGCCATTGGCAGAGCTTCCGTGGAAACGCACAATGGTGCGATCTTCAAGTGTAGCTAACACCTGAAACCATGTGAAAGCCCAGTGTGTAACGACTCCAGATAAAAGCCAGTGCTTTAGGCCATTTAAGAGAAGTGAACCTGAATGCAACCCACAGTGCCTCTTTCTGCTTTTAGACACTGTGTTATGTTAAACTACTACATAAAGAATCTAAACGTAACATCTCGAGACACGCATTGAGCAAAACATTGTATGACTAGTACAAGATGGAAATGTGCAGGCAAAGAATCATTATCCAGCAAACACGCATGCAGCTTGGGAATTGTGAAACTCTGCAGGTGTCCTCTGATAGTTTAGTGATGCCGTGCTTCAGTTAAGCTCATCAAAAATCCTTCTCACATTAACAATGCATTGACTCCAGCATTTTAAGTGACCACTCCGTGCGTCATCTCACCCTAGGAAGGAACGCCCTGTGGGAGAGAGAGATTCAGGTTTGTGTCACAGATCTCATTCCAGGTCCCTTGCTCATCTCCATGTGCAGATGTTTAATTCAGAAACCTGAGTCTCTGACATCACGCTCCCACCATGCACCAGCACAGCATTGTGTCTTCAACTAGAGCGAGAATAAGTTGCAGTCAATCACAACCGCAATATCACTGATGTAACTAATACTATAGCCCATGCTGCGCCGTGTAGGCGGACGTTATGCATAACCAAGATGGAGAACAGTTGCTCACCAATCAGTAAGATACAGAGAACCAATCATAATTACCAGGTAAATCTGTCCCTGCTCTTGTATCACTGCTGTGTGTGATGAAGAACGGCTTTGGGGAAGATTATGCACCAACAAGACACTTCCGGCCCGCAGAATGCACCGAGCTGGATTGAGATTGTGCAAGAGGAAACCTTTATTAAACCTTAAAACCTTAAGAACTTAGAGTTTAATTCATTCAGTTCTTGTCATCTTTATTGTTTGAGGAAGCCAAGAGTGTTGCATCAACACTGACTAAAGATATTGGCAGAGCCAATTGATGCATGTTAAAAGCCTGCTTTTGTTATATATTGTTTGCCTGATTTTACAACACATACCTTCATTTTTTCCCATAATATATGTTTATTGTTATGGTTTCATTTTAGGAAGCATAATAAATTTGCGAAATATCTCAGCCCTTTAAAAAGTATAACAGTATATACTGCAAGTAATATTCAAAAATAGAGAAAGTCTTATTATATTATTCATAATAAAGAAATAAATAGTCCTTGTAATATGAGTCAAAATCTGCTATGAGGTAATAATTGAACAACAGTTTTAAAAAGTAATTGTTTCGCTATAAGAAACAAAACAACTTTGTGCATCAAAACCACTCCTTTCCTTGTAAAAACTTGATTTTCAAAAGTTAATGAATTAGTGACAGCTGAATATAATGTTTTGGACAAGCCAAAAATGTTGGTCTCTGAGTAACAAAATAAAATAAGTATAACGAACTACGCAAAAAGCATTTTGAACATCTCAAACATTGTTACGCATGTTGTCATGTCCGTCAAAAATGTAATATTATAATTAAAAACATGGATATAACACATCCATGGGCATCAGTCACTTATAAATAAATAAATCATTATTACCTTATGATCCATCTGTTTTCAAATCCATCCATCCATCCATCCATCCATCATCTTCCGCTTATCCGGGGCCAGGTCGCGGGGGCAACAGTCTAAGCAGAGACGCCCAGACTTCCCTCTCCCTAGCCACTTCCTCTAGCTCTTCCGGGGGAACCCCGAGGCGTTCCCAGGCCAGCCGGGAGACATAGTCCCTCCAGCGTGTCCTAGGTCTTCCCCGGGGCCTCCTCCCGGTGGGACGTGCCTGGAACACCTCCCTGGGAAGGCGTCCAGGAGGCATCCGAAATAGATGCCCGAGCCACCTCAGCTGGTCCCTCTCGATGTGTAGGAGCAGCGGCTCTACTCCGAGTTCCTCCCGAGTGACTGAGCTCCTCACCCTATCTCTAAGGGAGCGCCCAGCCACCCTGCGGAGAAAGCTCATTTCGGCCGCCTGTATCCGGGATCTTGTCCTTTCGGTCATGACCCACAGCTCATGACCATAGGTGAGGGTAGGAACGTAGATTGACCGGTAAATCGAGAGCTTTGCCTTGCAGCTCAGCTCCTTCTTCACCACGACAGACCGGTACATCGACCGCATTACTGCAGAAGCTGCACCGATCCGTCTGTCAATCTCCCGTTCCATCCTCCCCTCACTCGTGAACAAGACCCCAAGATACTTAAACTCCTCCACTTGAGGCAGGAACTCTCCACCCACCTGAAGCTGGCAAGCCACCCTTTTCCGACTGAGAACCATGGCCTCGGATTTGGAGGTGCTGATTCTCATCCCAGCCGCTTCACACTCGGCCGCAAACCGTCCCAGTGCATGCTGAAGGTCCTGGTTAGAGGAAGCCAACACGACAACATCATCTGCAAAAAGCAGTGACGAAATCGTGTGGTTCCCAAACCGGACACTCTCCGGCCCAAGGCTGCGCCTAGAAATTTTGTCCATAAAAATTATGAACAGAACCGGTGACAAAGGGCAGCCCTGCCGGAGTCCAACATGCACCGGGAACAAGTCTGACTTACTGCCGGCAATGCGGACCAAGCTCCTGCTCTGGTTGTACAGGGACTGAACAGCCCTAAGCAGGGGGCCGCCGACCCCATACTCCCAGAGCACCCTCCACAGGATGCCACGAGGAACACAGTCGAATGCCTTCTCCAAATCCACAAAACACATGTGGACTGGTTGGGCAAACTCCCATGAACCCCCCAGCACCCTGGAAAGGGTATAGAGCTGGTCCAGTGTTCCACGACCGGGACGAAAACCACACTGTTCCTCCTGAATCAGAGGTTCCACTATCGGCCTAATTCTCCTCTCCAGTACCCTGGCATAGACTTTCCCGGGGAGGCTGAGAAGTGTGATCCCCCTATAGTTGGAACACACTCTCCTAATAACACACTCTCCTAAACCTAATAAGTTGTCAGAAAAAAAGTTGAATGATCCTCAAAACTCAAAGTTTTAAGTAAGATATGTATTGTATACTCAAACATGTTTTATTGTTCTTGACTTGACATATTTGAGTAAACTAATCTATACATTTAACTTAAAATCATCAGGTTATCTCAACATAAATATTTTGCTATAGCTATAACAAACTAAGTATAACTCTCCAAAACCCCACATTTACAGAAATTCTTCTAAATTAGCATAACAAAATATTAATAACTACTAAATCCCCCTTACCATTATTCTTGCACAAAAACGTTATATAGCACTTCATTTTAAGCATTTACTCTCCCTTTCGAGTGCCATGGGCAAAGCATGCTGGGGAATAAAAAATCCCAGCCCAGCTTCAGTTGAACTTAAATTAGTCTAAATTAAAGGAACAATGAAACAATGAAACAGTTCAGTTTACTTGAAATATGTCAGTGCTGTGTACTCAAAAGAAAAAGAAAGTTCTAAATACTCATAACAGTTCATTTAACTGAATTAATTGGTTTAATTTAAGTTTGCCCTACTCAAACCAATTAAGTATTTTGAGCGTTAGGGATTAGAGTGTACTATATCTCTAAAATGAAAGAGCATTGATGTATTGCATTGTGGGAATGAACTGGAGGTAGTAACAGTCTTTATCCCCTTTCACAGTCTTAACTGGTTTATGCTTATTGGTTTACAGGGGCTGTGCACATTAATACACATGAATGTAAATGTGCCAGAATTAGCCCAAAGGGCTTTTTTTTCATCTGTAGACCCTTGACAGAAATGTTAAAAAGTCAACCTAAAACAAGAACAGACCATCATAACACACACTAAGAGAAAAAAAGAGAGAGAAAAGAGAAACTGGAAAATGGGAACAAAAATATCAAATTATCAAATAAAAGCACAGGTACATGATCCCATGTGGAAAAAAATACATTAACAGAAAATTGTATCTAAACATATATTGTGCTACATAAGACTAAGAGGTAAAAAAGAAGTTTGGCAGCTTAAGTTACCGGTAAATAACTGTAATGAGATCAAGTGTGAACAGGACCTTTTCAAAAATGCCAGTAAATCTGTTCTGACAATTTCCCAGTATAGAAGTTGTAACATTACCAGAATATTACCGGTATGATGCTGTGTGTGAACAAAGAATGAATATTACCGGTATATGAGCACGTCTTAAGTTTGCTTCAGCCAGTCATGAAGCTCTATCAAAGCAGTTTACAGTAAGTTCTGATACTTTTAATTGTTTTTATGGAAACATGCACCAGATGATTTTGACAATTTGTCACTACACCGGAAATCGCCTGCTCGCCAATGAAATGAATGGGTTCGTGCCACATTGTCGTTTGTAGTGTGAATGCAGCTTTCCTTTCCTTTCATCAGCTCGATGGTAACTATTATGCATCTTGTATTTTTAAGAGCAAAACTGCATTCTGTGTGATCATCCCAAGCCTGCCGCACTTGTATTGAAAACTGAAGCCAAAACATCTCGATCGCCCCAGGTGGTTGGTCCCAGTATAGCTCATGACCCCGCCCCTCCGTGCATTCGAATGGACGCGAGAGAAACGAAACAATCAAACTACACTTGGAATTTTTTTTTTCCCAAAGATGGTTTTTGTCATTTTAGACAGTTTTTATCACGCTGATTTCATTTCAAGTGCTCGTTTTTTAAATAAGTTTGGTTTTAGTTAGTTATCTGATACTATAAAAATGGGGGGTGTGACGTCATGATTGACAGCTGAGATTGACAGCTTCTCTGAGTGAAATAGTCACCGAGGCACCAACTGACTTTTCTCAGGAGGAGATTGGAGCTTTAGCTTTAATTTCTACATTTCCATAACTGTTTATTTCATACCGACATAATGAATTGTTCTGCATCTGCGAGAGTGTGGGCGGGCTTATATCGCTTATATATTGATATCGCGGCTCTACTTCCTGCTCTCTACTGCAGAGGTCACTACTGCGCAGACTCGGTCCCAAATCAGCACAAGGTGTCAGCCTTCCGTATTTGAACATTTGTGGCTTCCCTTTTTTTCAGACGCGTCATTCCGTATTTTTTTACGGTCTATGGATCATCCCCTCACGTCACTCAAGTAAAAAAATAAAAAAAAATAGAAGAAATTAACTAAAATTAAACTAAAGTCCTTCTCCTCATCCAGGTCCTCATCCTCAGCATATACAAGTAATTTCCGATGAGTTTACCTGTATTTTGGTCCTATCGTACCGGGCCTATCTTACCAGGAAAAATATGGAACGCCATTGCTTGTGTGAACAGTGAATTTGTGTATTTACCGGAAAAGTCGTTTAGGTAATTTTATGGTGATTTAACCCGGGATTGCTGTGGGAAAGGGGCTATTATTTGATCTGCCAATATAATAAAAATTGATACGGATCACATGTTATCAATGAGATCATGTGACAACAATGTTCCACTGTTTATATTAGCATTTTCTCAAGTTTTTCTCAAAATCGTAGGCAATGCACGGATGATATTCCGTGCAATATTTAGTTGAAGCTATAGTATTAATATTAGTATTCCATTCTGAACACAGCCTAGACTGAGAAAAGAAGAAAGAGACAGGAAATGAATGGCTATCACTCACAAATCAGGTCATCTGAAGGTTTAGTCTAGTTGACTATGGAATGTGCCATTGGCAGAGCTTCCGTGGAAACGCACAATGGTGCGATCTTCAAGTGTAGCTAACACCTGAAACCATGTGAAAGCCCAGTGTGTAACGACTCCAGATAAAAGCCAGTGCTTTAGGCCATTTAAGAGAAGTGAACCTGAATGCAACCCACAGTGCCTCTTTCTGCTTTTAGACACTGTGTTATGTTAAACTACTACATAAAGAATCTAAACGTAACATCTCGAGACACGCATTGAGCAAAACATTGTATGACTAGTACAAGATGGAAATGTGCAGGCAAAGAATCATTATCCAGCAAACACGCATGCAGCTTGGGAATTGTGAAACTCTGCAGGTGTCCTCTGATAGTTTAGTGATGCCGTGCTTCAGTTAAGCTCATCAAAAATCCTTCTCACATTAACAATGCATTGACTCCAGCATTTTAAGTGACCACTCCGTGCGTCATCTCACCCTAGGAAGGAACGCCCTGTGGGAGAGAGAGATTCAGGTTTGTGTCACAGATCTCATTCCAGGTCCCTTGCTCATCTCCATGTGCAGATGTTTAATTCAGAAACCTGAGTCTCTGACATCACGCTCCCACCATGCACCAGCACAGCATTGTGTCTTCAACTAGAGCGAGAATAAGTTGCAGTCAATCACAACCGCAATATCACTGATGTAACTAATACTATAGCCCATGCTGCGCCGTGTAGGCGGACGTTATGCATAACCAAGATGGAGAACAGTTGCTCACCAATCAGTAAGATACAGAGAACCAATCATAATTACCAGGTAAATCTGTCCCTGCTCTTGTATCACTGCTGTGTGTGATGAAGAACGGCTTTGGGGAAGATTATGCACCAACAAGACACTTCCGGCCCGCAGAATGCACCGAGCTGGATTGAGATTGTGCAAGAGGAAACCTTTATTAAACCTTAAAACCTTAAGAACTTAGAGTTTAATTCATTCAGTTCTTGTCATCTTTATTGTTTGAGGAAGCCAAGAGTGTTGCATCAACACTGACTAAAGATATTGGCAGAGCCAATTGATGCATGTTAAAAGCCTGCTTTTGTTATATATTGTTTGCCTGATTTTACAACACATACCTTCATTTTTTCCCATAATATATGTTTATTGTTATGGTTTCATTTTAGGAAGCATAATAAATTTGCGAAATATCTCAGCCCTTTAAAAAGTATAACAGTATATACTGCAAGTAATATTCAAAAATAGAGAAAGTCTTATTATATTATTCATAATAAAGAAATAAATAGTCCTTGTAATATGAGTCAAAATCTGCTATGAGGTAATAATTGAACAACAGTTTTAAAAAGTAATTGTTTCGCTATAAGAAACAAAACAACTTTGTGCATCAAAACCACTCCTTTCCTTGTAAAAACTTGATTTTCAAAAGTTAATGAATTAGTGACAGCTGAATATAATGTTTTGGACAAGCCAAAAATGTTGGTCTCTGAGTAACAAAATAAAATAAGTATAACGAACTACGCAAAAAGCATTTTGAACATCTCAAACATTGTTACGCATGTTGTCATGTCCGTCAAAAATGTAATATTATAATTAAAAACATGGATATAACACATCCATGGGCATCAGTCACTTATAAATAAATAAATCATTATTACCTTATGATCCATCTGTTTTCAAATCCATCCATCCATCCATCCATCCATCATCTTCCGCTTATCCGGGGCCAGGTCGCGGGGGCAACAGTCTAAGCAGAGACGCCCAGACTTCCCTCTCCCTAGCCACTTCCTCTAGCTCTTCCGGGGGAACCCCGAGGCGTTCCCAGGCCAGCCGGGAGACATAGTCCCTCCAGCGTGTCCTAGGTCTTCCCCGGGGCCTCCTCCCGGTGGGACGTGCCTGGAACACCTCCCTGGGAAGGCGTCCAGGAGGCATCCGAAATAGATGCCCGAGCCACCTCAGCTGGTCCCTCTCGATGTGTAGGAGCAGCGGCTCTACTCCGAGTTCCTCCCGAGTGACTGAGCTCCTCACCCTATCTCTAAGGGAGCGCCCAGCCACCCTGCGGAGAAAGCTCATTTCGGCCGCCTGTATCCGGGATCTTGTCCTTTCGGTCATGACCCACAGCTCATGACCATAGGTGAGGGTAGGAACGTAGATTGACCGGTAAATCGAGAGCTTTGCCTTGCAGCTCAGCTCCTTCTTCACCACGACAGACCGGTACATCGACCGCATTACTGCAGAAGCTGCACCGATCCGTCTGTCAATCTCCCGTTCCATCCTCCCCTCACTCGTGAACAAGACCCCAAGATACTTAAACTCCTCCACTTGAGGCAGGAACTCTCCACCCACCTGAAGCTGGCAAGCCACCCTTTTCCGACTGAGAACCATGGCCTCGGATTTGGAGGTGCTGATTCTCATCCCAGCCGCTTCACACTCGGCCGCAAACCGTCCCAGTGCATGCTGAAGGTCCTGGTTAGAGGAAGCCAACACGACAACATCATCTGCAAAAAGCAGTGACGAAATCGTGTGGTTCCCAAACCGGACACTCTCCGGCCCAAGGCTGCGCCTAGAAATTTTGTCCATAAAAATTATGAACAGAACCGGTGACAAAGGGCAGCCCTGCCGGAGTCCAACATGCACCGGGAACAAGTCTGACTTACTGCCGGCAATGCGGACCAAGCTCCTGCTCTGGTTGTACAGGGACTGAACAGCCCTAAGCAGGGGGCCGCCGACCCCATACTCCCAGAGCACCCTCCACAGGATGCCACGAGGAACACAGTCGAATGCCTTCTCCAAATCCACAAAACACATGTGGACTGGTTGGGCAAACTCCCATGAACCCCCCAGCACCCTGGAAAGGGTATAGAGCTGGTCCAGTGTTCCACGACCGGGACGAAAACCACACTGTTCCTCCTGAATCAGAGGTTCCACTATCGGCCTAATTCTCCTCTCCAGTACCCTGGCATAGACTTTCCCGGGGAGGCTGAGAAGTGTGATCCCCCTATAGTTGGAACACACTCTCCGGTCCCCCTTCTTGAAAAGAGGGACCACCACCCCGGTCTGCCAGTCCAGAGGTACTGTCCCCGACCGCCATGCGATGCTGCAGAGGCGTGTCAGCCAAGACAGCCCCACAACATCCAGAGACTTGAGGTACTCAGGGCGGATCTCATCCAACCCCGGTGCCTTGCCACCGAGGAGCTTTTTAACCACCTCGATGACTTCAGCCCGGGTGATGGACGAGTCCACCTCTGAGTCCCCAGCCACTGCTTCCTCAACGGAAGACATGTCGGTGGGATTGAGGAGATCCTCGAAGTATTCCTTCCACCGCCCGACGATATCCCCAGTTGAGGTCAACAGGTGCCCATCTCCACTGTAAACAGTGTTGGTAGGGCACTGCTTCCCCCTCCTGAGGCGTCGAACGGTTTGCCAGAATCTCTTCGAGGCCGACCGATAGTCTTTCTCCATGGCCTCACCAAACTCCTCCCAGGCCCGATTTTTTGCCTCCACGACTACCCGGGCTGCAGTCCGCTTGGCCTGCCGGTACCGGTCAGCTGCCTCCGGAGTCCCACAAGCCATCCAGGCCCGATAGGACTCCTTCTTCAGCTTGACGGCATCCCTTACTTCCGGTGTCCACCACCGGGTTCGGGGATTGCCGCCTCGACAGGCACCGGAGACCTTACGGCCACAGCTCTGAGCGGCCGCAGCGACAATGGAGGTGGAGAACATGGTCCACTCGGACTCAATATCTCCAGACTCCCTCGGGATCCGGTCGAAGTTCTGCCGGAGGTGGGAGTTGAAGATCTCTCTGACAGGGGGCTCGGCCAAACGTTCCCAACAGACCCTCACAGTACGTTTGGGTCTGCCGGGTCTGTCCAGCCTCCTCCGCCGCCATCGGATCCAACTCACCACCAGGTGGTGATCAGTTGACAGCTCCGCCCCTCTCTTCACCCGAGTGTCCAAGACATATGGCCGAAGGTCTGATGACACGACCACAAAGTCGATCATCGACCTCCGGCCTAGGGTGTCCTGGTGCCACGTGCACTGATGGACACCCTTATGCTTGAACATGGTGTTCGTTATGGACAAACCGTGGCTAGCACAGAAATCCAATAACAGAACACCGCTCGGGTTCAGATCAGGGGGGCCGTTCCTCCCAATCACGCCCCTCCAGGTGTCACTGTCACTGCCCACGTGGGCGTTGAAGTCCCCCAGTAGAACGACGGAGTCTCCAGTCGGAGCACTTTCCAGCACCCCTCCCAGAGACTCCAAGAGGGCCGGGTACTCCGCACTGCCATTTGGGCCGTAGGCACAAACGACAGTGAGAGACCTATCCCCGACTTGAAGGCGCAGGGAAGCGACCCTCTCGTTCACCGGGGTGAACTCCAACACATGGCGGCTGAGCTGGGGGGCTATAAGCAAACCCACTCCAGCCCTCCGCCTCTCACCATGGGCAACTCCAGAGTGGTAGAGAGTCCAGCCTCTCTCGAGAAGTGTGGTTCCAGAGCCCAAGCTGTGCGTGGAGGTGAGCCCGACTATCTCTAGTCGGTACCTCTCGACCTCCCGCACAAGCTCAGGCTCCTTCCCCGCCAACGAGGTGACATTCCACGTCCCTAAAGCCAGATTCCGTGTCCAGAGATCGGGTCGTCGGGGGCCTCGCCCTCGACTGCTGCCCGATTCACAAAGCACCGGCCCCTTACGCTCCCTCCTGCAGGTGGTGAGCCCACAGGAGGGCGGCCCCACGTGACTCATTCGGGCTGAGCCCGGCCGGACCCCATGGGGGGAGGCCCGGCCACCAGGCGCTCGCATACGAGCCCCAACCCCGGGCCTGGCTCCAGGGTGGGGCCCCGGCTGCGCCATGCCGGGCGACGTCACTGTCCTTGGTGTAATTGTGGTCATAAGGGTTTGTGAACTGTTCTTAGTCTGGCCCGTCACCAAGGACCTGTTTGCCTTGGGAGACCCTACCAGGGGCATATAGCCCCAGACAACATAGCTCCCAGGATCATTCGGGTACTCAAACCTCTCCACCACGATAAGGTGACAGTTCAAGGAGAGGCAAATCCAACCATTCTATATAATTTGAATATCACAATATCAATGTCTGTCAAAAAATAACGTGCACAATACACGGTAGCATTTACGGGAAGCGGAGGTCCAGCGAGTCATGCATTTCCTGGAAAACCCACACTACCGGATGTTTTGAGTACGTCATCGCTTTCCGAGAAGAGGGAGAAAATGCAGCTTCAACAAGCTGTTTGTCAGAGACTATACATAACACGTGGGAGTATAAATTTGTTCTTCACACCCGCTAAAATTGAATTGGAATGATCAGGGAACTGAGAGAAATATGCCACACTGCATGCTAAAGAGAATAAAAGGCCAATCCAACTCAAAACTTCATTGGGTGAGTGAACATCGTTCAACGTGTTTGGTTTTGACAAACATTTTGTATGCATGACGCATAATTCTGACATTCCTGATTTGAATATTTTCAATAATTTGTTGTTATTAAAGATTATACATTTTGTACATGATTTGTTCAATTGAATTACCCCTTAGCAGATTTTGACTTGTATATCATATCAGTACATTTGCTAATAATCTGACACTTGTAACACAGTAATAATTTCTGATTTCAAAAAAGTATTTCAAACATTGCATGCTTTTGCCGGATGCTGCTTTTATCAAGGGTCAGTAGTCAAATCTGACTGCCATATCCTACTTAGTACATAGCAACCTCAGTAGAGGCCGAAGGGGGTAACAAAACAACCGTCAAATGTCAGATGGGCATTCAAGCCGGGCTGTTAAGTTGCATGGCAGCAGTCCTCTGGACTTGAGCTGCTTAACTTTTGCCCACATCTTATGCTTTTTAATCTGTGGGAAATACAAATATTTATGTGTATTTTTCAGCCTGGTTGTGTAATGAAACCATAAAGCACAGATAGACTTCATTGTATATGCCAAGATCTTAATCCTCTTGAATTGTAAAGTCCAGACCCCAGGGATAAATTAAAATGTGGCTCTGGGGTGAAAACACCAAAAAAGATCCAAATACTGCCCTAGTGAATCTGAAAAAGAGAATAGAGAAACAGTGTCTACCGGGTAAAGCTAGCTTTGTTAAGCATGTGTGCCAATCATCAGGGTATTACAACAAACAACATGCGCAGCTGCTAGAAGTCAGGAACACAAGTGAATTGACCCCGCGGGACTCGTAGCACAATGCCTTGAGGGCAAGAAAGAAAATCCACTAGCGCATAATTGGGATTAAATATTTATTCTTCTTGCATGAGTATTAAGTCCTATGAGGCATAGTGAATGATGACTTGATGGCCAGATGTTGGCACACAACATCCATCCATGTTTCCTCCCTGGATGACAGTAACCCCCCCTTCAACCTTCCCACACCGGTGACGGCAAATTCATGGGAGGATTACAGTTGACATGGCACAAAAAGACCAGCTGCTCCACAATCATAAATACAGCGAATGCTGTGTGATCCCAATCTACAGCCCTGCACTTTATCAGAAGGAGGCATAGCATAAATATATGGATTGACAAACTTGAGTTTAATTACATATTGCCTTAATGTGTTACATTATGAGACGGCTGGGACGTTAAAAAGACAAAACGCCACACATTTCACAGAATACATTGCAGTACCACACCAAAATTGTGTTGTTTGCACCTTAACTTACTAATCGCATCTTTATTAACCCAACAATGGTCATATTGATGAGAACAAACACAGCCTACAGTGACGCTGTTACCTGAGAAAATGAAGGGTTATTATTTGCCGTTATATGCTACATCTCGTGGACAGTGTGCAAAGCCGTTTGCATGTACAGATTAGGCAACGTCACCAAACGTGCGCTGCTCTTTACGAGTTTGTCCCGACAAGCATCCTCGTTCAAGAACAGATCAAGGAGAAAAACGTTCCAAGAGGATGTGAGACCCGCTCGTGTTCCTATGCTCGACGAACGCCAATGCATATGGAATGACTGCATCTGCAAGCGGTCCTACTGAAGCTCAAGTTTGTGTGTCAGATGTCCCTGAAAACGCTAGGAACATCCGAGGGTTTAAAAACCAGACGTGGAGCCTGTAGACAGGCATTCATTCAGACATACAGTTCAGTGACAACACGGGCACCTGATTCCCAAAACTCAACGCAGAGCCTCAAACTGAATCCTCCAAACTCAGCGCTCAGGCACTGTTAAACACGCTCCACCGGTAGACTCGTCTTCTCTCGCCCGACCTCCTTCACACGGCTGTGTGCTGGGTGATGTCGCTGCGGGGAGACATGGACATCTGGCGGGTGAATTGGCTGAAGCTTGCAGCTCGGGGTCGGGCGCGGGGAGCTGTGGAGGCCGGGGACGGGGCGGAAAGGACCGGTCCAGGGTGGGTCTGATCCGACATCTGCATCTCCTCCTGCTGTTCTTGGGTCAGATCTTTGGAGAACAGGCTCTGGATCAGCTGCAACTTCTCCTTTTCCTCATTTAGGAAGACGTCCACCAGAAGAGTCTTCTCCTTCTTCAGCTGCTCGCTGATGTTTTTGGGAACGTCTGGGATGACCCAGGCCACCAGCATGCTCATGGTGATCACCAGGTTCTGGAGGAGTGGAAGAACATGTAAGTTTATATATACATTCATGGGTGGGGCACAGGAGATGATACACACCAGTCACATATCTTTCTATTCAATAGATGGAGGATCTTTTACACACCAGACAGCATTTCAGGTATTGGCGCTCTGCCAGTGATGTCTATAATACATAGTGTTCCTGATCATACGGCTCATATAGTCATGGTGAAAAAGCATTCTCATATGCAGTTTATATACAGTATACACTACCATTGAAAAGTTTGGGGTCTGAAAGATTTGACATTTTTTAAATTTTTTACACATTTGCATTTCCTAAAAAACACACTATTTCCGAGAAGAAATGGAAAATGGCGGCCTGAGCGGCTTCAACATGCTGTCTGTCAGAGACGATACATAATACATAATGCATGTGAGTATAAATTTGTTCTTCATTTGCTGAAATTGATCAGGGAACCGAGTGAAATACTTCACACTGCATGCTATAGAGAATAAACGCCAATCCAATTCAAAAACTTTGTTGGGTTAGTGAGCATTATTCAACATGTGTTTTGACTAAATTGTTTTATGCAATTACTGAAAATATGTTTTATGTCAAGCTGCATTTATCTGATCAAAAATCAAGAAAAACAGTAATATTGTGAAATATTATAACAATAAAAAAAAAAAAATTCTATTGAATATATATTTTAAAATGTAATTTATTCCTGTGATGGCAAAGCTGAATTTTTAGCATCGTTACTCCAGAACGATCCTTCAGAAATCTAACATGCCGATTTGCTGCTCAAGAAACAATTATTATTAACAATGTAACAGTTGTGCTGCTTAATATTTTTGTTTATATTTCTGGATTCTTGTGTGAAGTTCAAAAGAACAGAACAAATGAATGCATCCTTCACACAGAGAAAAAGGATGTCAATGGTACCTTAGGGGGTACAACAGCTTGTTGCTGGGGCAGTGCCATTAAAAGGACATCTTTGTACTTTTTTTACCACAAAAAGGTTCATAGTAGTACCTAAGGTATGCATTTGTACTCTATATGCACCTTTTAGGAGTAAAAAAGGTACAACAATGTCCTTTTAAGCGTACTGCCCCAGCGACAAGCTGTTGTACCCCTAAAGGTACCATTTTGACACCCTTTTTCTGCATACAAATATTCATTTGACATTTAAACATTTTAATTTTGAAGTCATATTCAAGCTTTATGTGTGGAAAATACTGAATTTAAGTTGTTATTCATTAAAAATCTTCCACATTTTCTAGCCCCTTTAGCAGCTTCACAGCCTTGGTCACTATGAACTTGGTTTTATGAGTTTGGAACAACACTGGAGTTGAATGAGTTTTCATTTTGGACTGAACTATTCCTTTAACTGTTTGGTTTACTGTTAAATTGCATTTCAATTGAATTAGCTTCCACCCACAGATGCTGACAGCAGGGCATTTCTAATGAGTTACAGCAAACATTCTGACCAACATATAGACTATTAATCCTAACGTGCATAGGCTGCATCATTTATATGTGGTTGAACGTCTCATGTTGCTGAGGTAGCTATTATGTGGCTTTTACATTTACGTTCCTCCATTCATAGTCAATTTACTCTGGGTTTTCTGGTGAGAAAAAACTATTTCAGATTTTGGGACGTAATGGTCAACTTAGTAGCTTTTACCTGGAACAATATGACGAAACCTAATCGAGCAGCTAGAACCGACCAGTACTGTTTAGAGAACTGGTACGCCTCATTCGACCATGGCGGTTCTCTGTAGTCCTTGTATCTAAAATGAAAAAAAAAGAGAGAGAACAGGCATCCAGAGTCATTCTAGGCTAATTCATCTCCAGCGAGGTTGGCAATATAAATAAACAGAAAATGTAAAACACATGTTCAACACAAGGCCACAAGGCCACAAAGAGCAAAACAGCACAACATCATTATTAATCATGTTGAAGATATGTTAAATGGTGGTGGTGGTTGAGGAGATTCCCTCTTTCCATATGTAAAGCGCTTTGAGTACCCAGAAAGGGCTAAACAAATTTAACAAATTATTATTATTATTATTAAAGGTGCAGTATGTGAGAACGACAGCTAGTGGTTGAAATGGGTACTGCAGTCCAAATTCCACACACATTTCAAAATGTAATAAATGGCTTTAGCGTTGGTTTACAGAGAAACAAATATGCGAACTCAGCATGTTTCCCAAACATCTCACATCTGCAAACTTGTCGCTTTTCGGTGTCAATCGGCATTTTCTTGGTCAATTTGGTCATTTACGTGAATCGTGTAGAACCAGCCTTTTTTTGGGGGGGGGTAACGCGTTTAACATTACCGAACGGTTTCTGAGTGCAATCTTTAACAGTTCACAGTCGGCTTGTTTTAAGTGCGGAAAATACTTCAATCCGAGTTCCCACACAAACATATTAAGTATTCAGTCCATTTTATCATGAAATTCAAACGATAAATGCCGTTTTGCCGCTCTATGTGGCGTGACTGGTCACTGATCACAGTTCAAGCAGCCGCACGACGTGAACGCGATCATCTGTGAAGGCGATCGATTTTCTCTTCCTAAAGAATAAACATGAATGACCATCTGAAGGTATGCTGAGGATACATTACAACTTACTGTCATGTATCATTTGTGGTGTAATCGCTAAATCAGTGTTTCCACGGTGGAAAGACGTCAATATAAAAAAAACTAAAACAATGCTTGTAAACTAAACAATGTCATGTAACGTTAGCATCATTTACCTCAGGCAGTCATTCAGTGTCCACAGAATTTTATTCACTAGAGTAATCAACTCTTTCACTAAATATATGCTCTATATTAGCCTATACATTCATTATATTCTACTGAACCTGTTATGGATGTCTTGATTATTTCATGCATGTTAAATAAAACGCATGTTAAATAAAATGACAGACACTGTGTATAAATTAATATATTTCAACAACGAATTGGAGAAAAAACTATTTTATAATTAGATTTAGAAGTTAATGCAAAAACTGCCTCATGTGAAGTTTACATGTTTGCATAGCTACAATGTGTTGTTTGAGTGTTGATTATTATACCTAAAAATAAATAGCAACTGAATTTAGGCTAATAGTTTGGGCTCTATTGTTAACCTTTAATATTAATGTGCAAGTAAGGGCTCCCTATATAATTTACAGAAATATCTTCAATAAACTTTTAGATATAATTTAATTAATTCAAGGACAGACCCTTTTTTTCTTCTTCTTCACTAAACCACTGTTAAATATAAAAATAAATAAAAAGCAATTTTGTAAAACTGCTGTACCGTTTTGTGTACCGTTACACCCCTACTGTCAGTCTCTTATTTTTTATTTGTGTCATGCGTCACAACACTTCCTTGAGTTCCAGGCGTTTCCGTGTTGTAAATAAAATCATTTTTAAAATATTAAATGTGTCATTCTCTTTCACGCTCAGAAATGTGTCATTTGCATATTAAAATCACAAAAATAATCGAGCCGGGGGCACGCACACCCCACCCACCCCCCGCAACACTGTCACCTTTTTTACTCTGAGGAGTTTGCATGATATCTGCACACATATTATGGTATTTTTATGCTTTTGTAGAAAGTCAAAAACTTACACCTTTAAAGTGCTGAAAAACAGGAATTGCAAGTTGTGTCACTAAATAACTACTTAATTGTCTAAGTGGATTTGTTTCCTCTTTGGGAAACGCTGACCATTTTTGAATTGTTATAAAGCACCAAAAAGGTGCAATTCAACTGATATAGTTGTAACAGGAGGAGACGTTCTTGGTCAGGACTGAAAACTCCTTTGATTATTTCTTCAGGAGTTGGCCTTATTCATTAGAGCAGGCTGTTCCCAAAAGTTTGGATTTCCTCTATTGAATTATGAAAAGTAAACTCTGAGTCTTTAATAACGTACTAAAGACGTTGCTTTCATGGCCATATACAGTAATCTACGTGGAATGTGTTAGACTGGTTTTGATTTCCTCAGACAGTCAGATAGCTTCATCTAAAGACACGGTCCCTGGGGTGAAGTCCTTGTTTGGTTATACTGGTCCAGAAAGGGCAAATATGGTGCAGTAAAAACATGGGCTTGATTTGTTCCCCAACCCTATTTTAGAACACTGACAAGCTTGCTCTCTTGCTCCCTCTCCATCTATCTGTACTCTTAACAAACAGACCGAGGGTCAAAGGAACCCAGACATCAGATTGCCACTTCTCTTTGGTCCCGAGTAGCTGATGTCCACCAACAAACGAGCGTAATCTCGTTCCCAACTGCTTGGCGCAGGAAAAGCGGACAGGTTCTGATAAAAGCACTTTTCTTGACAAGCTTCTGATCTGTGTTGTGAAGGCCGCCCGAGATAATGGTGAGATCTCACGCGCCAGGGTGATGGAGTCCCATCTAGGAGTTTCTCTCCCTCTCTCTTTCCTCCATTCAGCTGCCTGCGGTGATTTGGGCGTGAGGGTTAAATGCTGTTTGTTTTCACGATCTTAACAAGAGATAATTCTTTCCAGAGAACCGATGAACACAATTACTATCACTATCAACACAAGCGAACAGCACTGCTTCATTAGAAAACAGTTTTTCACATTAAGACGGTTTACATAACTATTTAGGCCCACACGGAATCGGTGCATGATTTCCCATATTTTCTCTCGCAGAATTCTGTGGAACAGGTTATTGTAAATTGCATTACTAGTTTAAGCTAAATATCATTAGTTGACTACATTAGTCACCATAAACTAAAATGAACAATAATTCTAAAGTGAGAGTTCACCCAAAAATTAGCCCATGATTTACTCACCCTCAAGCCATCATAAGTATATATGATATTCTTCTTTCAGACGAATACAATCAGGTTTTATAAGTATCCTGGCTCTTCCCAGCTTTATAATGGGCAGTGAACTGCAGCCCAAAATTTGAAGCCCAAAAAAAGTGCATCCATCCATTATAAGTGCTCCACACGGGTCCGGGGGGTTAATAAAGGCCTTCTGAAGTGAATGTAAAAATATCCATATTTAACACGTTATAAAGTAAAATATCTAGCTTCCAGCGGACCGGCTTCCGTATTCAATTTACGAAAAAAGCCTAACTGGCGCGACGATGAAGTCGGATGTAGCGTAAGCGTTTTGAACAGCGAGAGCCGTTACACTTTCTTTGTAAGTTGAATAAGGAAGGCGGTCTGGCGGAGGCTAGATATTTTACTTTATAAAGTTTTAAATATGGACATTTTTCTTACACAAATCCATCGGTTCACTTTAGAAGGCCTTTATTAACCCCCCGGAGCCGTGTGGAGTATGTTTATAATAGATGGATGTGCTTTTTTGAGCTTCAAACTCAAAGGACCCTGTCACTGCCATTATAACTAGGTAAGTCGGAACAGGGAACACTTCCCACAACACCTGATGTACTCGTTACATCAGGGGTCTTCAAACTCGGTCCTGGAGGGCCACTGTCCTGCAGAGTTTAGCTCCAACCCCAATTAAACACACCGAAACCAGCTAATCTGGGTCTAACTAGGGCCTTGTAAGACACTGATTAGCTGGTTCAGGTGTGTTAATTTGGGGTTGGAGCTAAACTCTGCAGGACAGTGGCCCTCCAGGACCGAGTTTGGAGACCCCTGCATTACATCATACAAAGAATGGCATCTACGCTAATGTTAGTCTCTATGTTTATCACAAGGTTTACTGTAGTCTGCCGGATCCAGATCAGATGGTGGACCTGCGCCTAGACACGACCACAACGCAGCCCTGAAGTGTCAGCAGAGATTGTGTCAACTAGACTCTCCCCTGTGAAGGCCTCCTTCCCTTCCCCTCTATACAGATAAAAACACATATGCACACATACGTATTCCAAACGCGCTTGCCTATAGGCTGAAAACGTAATGCTTGTGTACATGCCGTCACCATTTTCAAGGAATCGCTTTTTTGTGGGTTGTGAGGGGAAGATGATGGTATAGTTTCAATTCTATTTCAAACCTGTTTCATGGTTTGAGCTCTCCGGCCACCAAATGCTGTTGCCGTGTGGATGGGGTCCGGAACGCATTGAGGATGGTGTTGTTTAAATGGCTCCATATTAAATAACTAATTAGCTTTTACAACAGAAATTAATCAAAAACTTTTCTTCAAAAACGAAATTAATTTCCTATCATCACTGTAAAGCTGCTTTGAAGCAATCTGTGTTGCAAAAAGCGCTATAGATAAATTAAGGTGACTTTACTTATAAAGCATGGAAGTGTCAGGATATTTATTAATAAAACTCTGATTGTGTTCATCAGAAAGAAGAAAGTCATGTACACCTAAGGATGACTTGAGGGTGAGTAAATCATGGGGTCATTTTTATTTTAAAGTGAACTACTCAGTTACACTGTAAACTAACATGAACAATTGCAATTATCTAACATTGACAAAGATACAAAATATATTGCTCACTGTTGATACATTAACTATTGTTAACAAATGAGTCCTTATTGTAAAGTGTAACAAAATATCTATTAAAAGAAAAAAGGTTTGTGCAAAAGGCAGGAGTTTTTGTGAATGACAGACGAATTCTACAGAAGTCTATTCATTACCAGGCCTACCTGTGAGAGTGCAGTATATTTCCAAAGAATCGGATGTGCGTGTCTGTTTGTTCAATATTTTGGCTACCCCTCCTATTCTCCTTAAGTCGATTGATCCAGTTCTTCATAATTTACCACTGTACTACTACTACACCTGGTCTGTAAAAGAACCATTTGCGTTGCCCTCCCATCTAAGTTTTCCACATGGTGTGGAAAATGTTTATGAAGAATCTCCCCAGGCGGCGTCCAAGAAGATCAGTATGTTCAGAAAATAATAGCTTTGACATGTTTATTTCAGATACGATTTAAGAGGTGCAAATAAGGGGTCCTTATGCTGTCCTACGAAGAACCACTTTGATGTGAACAATCAGCGCTTGTTTAGGTTTTTTGAACTAATCACGGATGATAATGTTCATGGTTTTGTGTTTGGCAGTGGATGTTCAATAAATTGTTCGGTTTTTTTAGCAATAGTTCATAGTAATATAGTTCATTTTTCCGACCTGCAGACTGTAATGTCTTTGCCAAGACTGGAGAGGGAAGGCACAGTTCCAGGTTTAAAGTTGCTGACATTAAAGTAAGAGAGCGTGTGGTTGATGAAGCCGTGCATGGTCCCCGTCTCGCTGTACATGTACTGGTACACCAGGCGAGGGATGAAATCTGATGTGAAGGAGATGACAAAGGCCTGAAATGATACAAAAAAGAACCTTGCTTGAGTAGGAAATACTTCTTAGCAAACTTTTAGCCACAATGGTGTCGACTTTTATTGCTCCCGGGTGCAAGAATTCAAACATTTTGTGGAAGTGAGTTATTTTTGGGTTTCCTGTGAAGGAACACCGTGGCGGAAAAGCTGACACACCTCCGTGTTTGTACTTTGTAGTCTCCATTTCAAACTGGATGACAATGAACAGGCCAAACTGAGAGGCAAAAACTGAAAGAATGCCATTCTGTCAGTTAATTGGGAAGAAAAGAAAAGGCAAAATGCCATTGCATTCTGGGAAGAACGCTGTTGCTATACTACTGTACAAAGTACAATAATGTTCAGTGATAAATCTACCCTTAACAGTTTTGTTAACCTTCTGTTGATACTGTCAGTGGGCGGGCATACAAAAATGTGGAAAGTACAATCTATAGCTTTCAGGAAAGCCCTGAAGCTGTCAAAAGTCCACCAAATAACATGTTTTGCATCATCCGGCAGACTTTTGCTGTCAAAATTACAGGCATTTCTTGGTCCCAGTAACAAGGAGAAAGAGTAAACGTTGTTCATTTACATTATAAAATTGCAAATGGGGTTGAAAATCAGCAAACTTACACTTCAACTGTAACAAAGTTCAGACCACTATGGAACACATGCAGTGCGGTACCATTGATAATTAATAGGTGGCATTTAATTGGAGTAAAGAGGCCATTTGAAGCTGTAACAGTAAACGAATACTTGATTTCTAACAGAACAGCACAGCTGGACTGAATCAGATGTTGGGCTGCCGAGTAAATATGGCTTCCTTAATGAAAGGTCAAAGAGAAGCTGAAAGATCTTTACCAGGTTTGCCATGAGGCTTACTTCTCATATTGGGAACCTCACATCTATTAAAGCAAATCTGCTTGGGCTTTATTGTTCAAGTTTAAGTCGGAGAGACATGCATGAAGCAAACCGTAGGGGTGAAAGAACATCCCTGCAATGCTAGAACATAAACTGTGACGTTAATCGATTTCTTGCTTGAATAATGTGAACCCAGGCATATAAGTCTGAAGAATCTTGGTCAGCTACGTCTTATGAAAACAATAAGAGGATCTCTTTAACAAGGATGCACCTTATGAATCCCTCTATATAATAAACTTTCCATAAAAAGGACTTATATGACTAGCATATGTTAAGCAGAGTTATCTAGAAGAAACTCACATTGATGATGACTGAGAACTTTCCCAAACCACTCAAGATGTTGTACCAGATACCTGTGTGAGGAAAGATTTCAAATCAGAGGTTAAATGAGTAAATCCAGGAACAATGCCAGGGAATTTTTGTGATGTAAATATTGATATTTGATTTTCACCAATATCTTTTGCCCTCACGGCAATTGGCCTGCGAAGCTCCGTGACGAACTTCTTGGCGTCGAGGCGGATCTCGATGACATTGTTTAAGAGGGCGAAAAGCGGAGCCAGCGGGAATGAGGCCACAAAGAGCGACACAAAGCCAAACTGAATGACTGCAGAACGGAAAACAAACAAACATGGAGATTACATGAGGAGACATTTGGATTACAAGCTGGAGTTTGATTGATCTGCTCTCTCTTACCAGGCATTAAGATTTCAATATTGAATTTATGCAACTGTTCAAAGGTTTGGGGTTGGTAAGTTGGTAAGAAGTCTCTTATGCTCACCAAGGTTGTACTGATTCAAATCATCATCAAAAATACAGTAAAAAGTGTAATATTGTAAAATATTATTACAATTTATAATTGCTGTATTCTTGATAATTACTCCAGTCTTCAGTGTCACATGATCCTTCAGAAATCACTCTAATATGGGACCCTGGACCACAAAACCATGCAGTCATTAGGGTAAATTTTTTTTAAATTGATATTTATTCATCATCTGGAAGCTGAATAAATACACTTCCCATTGATGTGTGGTTTGTTAGGACAATATTTGGCCAAGATACAACTATTTGAAAAAATCTAAATATTGAGAAAAAACTTAGCAATGCATATTACTACTCATAATACATTTTTGATATACTTACGGTAGGAAATTTACAAAATATCTTCATGGAACATGATCTTTACTTAATATCCTAATGACTTTTGGCATAAAAGAAAAATGACACATACAATGTATTGTTGGCTATTGCCACAAATATACCCGTGCGTCTATTGACTGGTTTTGTGGTCCAGGGTCACATATGCTGATTTGCTGCTTAAGAAAATGTCTTATTATTATCAAAAGTAATATTTTTGAGGAAACCATACTTTTCTTTTAGGATTTCAAGTTCAAATGAACAGCATTTATATGAAATAGATAGTTTTGTCTTTACGGTCACATTTGATCAATTGAATGCAGTCTTGCTAAATAAAAGCAACAACAAAACTGACCCCAAACGTTTGAAATGTAATGCATAGGCTGTCCTTGACAAAGGAAACAAATTAAAATGGCCTTATACAAAATATGTTCACTTATAGATCAAATAACTTCTCAAGAAAGTTGCACAAATCACTGACAATGGGAAAAACAGTATTAATTTGATGTGAAGATTGTTCTTTCTGACTTCTAACATTACCAGCATGGGTGTCAAGCACAAAGCTGATTATTTGTCAATCAACAACAACGCATGGAACATAAGCCTTGTGGGAAACTGCATTTCCTTCTTTGGCTTGATTGACACATGGCTTTTTTTTTTTTCTGTGGAGCAACCAAACAATGGCTTCGAGAGAGATCAGGTTGGAGGGTATCCTACATAAACATCCATACGACTGGCTGTCATTCTCCCGCTCTCACTGAGAATATCGTTAACAGTATGTAGGTGTTGGTCTCCCACCAGTGTTATTACTGAGGGTCCTAAGTACATCTTCAATTTCTCCCCAAATCGTTTCTTTGATTTAATGAGTCTACTTTCATGAAAACAAAATAAAAGATCTGTTTTACTTGGCAGCGGATTAAAGCATCCATGCATTTATGAGAAAAGACTAAGGCGCAGGTTTTCTCACGCACAAGTCTCTGAAAGACTGTTATGCAACTCGCAACAACTCCAGGGACTAAACCGTCCCACATCAAACCACTCAATCAACACAGTCACGATAGGGAACCAAAATAAACTCGACAGATTATCACTGTGTAGACAGTGGTGTGTACCTGCATTAAATGTATATAGCAAAAACTTAAACTCAAACTTAGCTAAGTTTTTTTTTGTTGCAAATTTGTCAGGAAACATCCGTCGGCGTCTTGCATTCTCAGCATAACTGGGTTGTATAAATGCAGAATGAATAATAGCAATTCAGGTTTGGATTGGTTTTCATATGTTTAACTTTGCTGTTTACTCACTAGGCTTTCAGATCTTTTGCAGACGTTGTCACGTCAACTTACATAAACACTCAGTCAGATGTGTATCACTCCAAGCCACATGCTAGCAAATGTAGGCCCTTTCCTGCTTGTAAACACAGATGTAAAACAAACGAAGTCTAATTCACACGTCATTTATAATTTTTAACCATTACAAACTCTAATAACAGAGTTTTAGCATATTTCGTGAAACTCTGGGGGCGTGTCAAATCCAGAGACCAAAGCGTTCCTCCGACAACAAATCCTGCTGTTTCCGCTGAAGGGGACAAGTTACTCTAACCAGATGTTTTCTCACAGCACTTCACCCTGAGGACACTCTACTTTCGCTTTTACACAGTGTCACTCACTCATCTCCATGTATTCAGGTGTGAGTCCATTAAAAGGCTCCAGGTCATAGTCCAGGTGCCACTGTTGGCGGCGACCCGGCTGCTCCACAATCTCCTTGGGGGCCTTATCCTTGAGCGTGCGGCACAGCTTCTTTAGCTTTCTAAAGTGAGATATGAGAGGGAGAAAGAGAGAGAGAGACAGAATGTAAACACACAAACCGTTGCTATAAACTTGACCTTGAAGACAACATGACCCAGATTTGATAGTGAGTCAAGTGTCAGGTTTGTTTCTGAGAACTGAATATGAATTTTATGCAAACACATGGCTCATAAACATGATGTGTGCTTAGTTTATTTTTACAGAACTACTATTATTGCTCATAAATAGAGTTGGCTGCTTTTTCCAAAATGCTAAACGACTACACACAAACTCGAGGAGGTATTATTTTTGGCACACATATTAAACTATATATATGCAGCTCTGGAAAAAATTCAGAGACCACTTAACATTGATTTCTCAATGTTATAATGTATATATACTGTACACTAAAAAATGTCAGGCCTCTCCAATTTAATATTTTCTAGTGACTGGTCACATCAAAATGTTTCTGTTGGCCAAATTTAATTTCTGTGAATTGATACAATTTAATTCACAGAAATTAAATTTGGCCAACTTTAAATTGGAGACCTGAAATTTTTTACAGTGTATAAATCATACATTTTTTTTCTGAAAATTGCTCTTATAACATCATATTAAACTTGCTTGTGGCTTCTGAGCTTTAATTGAATTTAAATAGAGTGCAACAGCGCCCACTTTTTCAGCAGCATTGGTTCTATTTTTTGTTTAAAAAGTCTAAAGTAAAAGCGTTATAAGGTATGGACCAAACCAACAAGGTGAATCATAAAGTTACAAAACTTTGATTTTAAGCAAAAAAAGCATTTAAAATCGGACTAAAATACAAAGGTTAGTAATAGAAAGAACTACAATCCCATGATGCATTGCAAACAGCATAATCAAATTAAAAACGATGGAGATTGTACGTAGAAAAACAATACATTTTTAGTTTATTGCAAAATATGCACATATATACAAATATTTACGCATTTTGAGAGTGTAGGGAGTGTAGATAGACTTGATTACATCACTGGTGAGTAGGTGGAGCTAACAAGATCTTTTGATGAGTTTTGCAGGTCTATACTCTCTGATTGGTGGAATTTTCTTTACAGCATCATGGGTAATGTAGTTTTCCACCATGTATTCCGCTGTTAAACACGATTATTTTTTAAAAATACGTTGAAATAATCCAGCGGATGGTTTGAACAAAAGCAAATACCATCAATTAACAAGCTCGTAGCGCACAGTTGGGCTGTCTTTAAAGGTTTAGAAGTTAAAAATCTATTTCCCTATGGAGAAAATTAATGGAGTTTTTACTTCAGGAACCCGACTCTAGCACTCTATTCCTTTGAGTGAATCAATTCAGTGATCTGGTATGAGAATGAACTTGGCCAGACGTTTCATGATTAATTGGTTAATAAACCAATTAATCACGAAACCAGGGGCATACAGGAGACAGACCGGTACATCTGATACACACATAAACAGAAGACTCTGGAAATCTCATTATTGTACACATCTGTTCACTTGTTTTATACCACGCAGACAAACCACACAGACACAAGGCTGTCTGTTCCAAAATTGTTACATGGAGAAGAATAAAAGCACACAAAAAAATGCAAATCTCTACAGCAAATCTGTCAATGAGTCAAGCCATACAGATCGTTCTATCCTATTAAATTCAGTGCTAAAAACTAAGAACAGAATGACTAGAGGTCCTAGTAGCAGCTCCAGAACAACCCTTACAACACCTAAAAGAGCCAGTGGAGACCACAGGACTTTTATCAGTTGGCAGTGACCCTAAATAACTCCCAAAGTTTTCGGAGCTATTCCACATTTAGAGACAAACCCCTCATAAACTTCTCATTAAACAGTCTGGAATTTCAAAGACACAAAGAAAAGGTTAGGTTTTGAAAACAAGGAAAATTAATATAATGACCCAAGTTGTAAAATTCAAAAGCTCAATGTAACAGGATATATTTCACCATAAAAGCACGCCAGCAAACATGCCATGCAATCACAACCACAACATACTTCTGACCTCATTAAAGTCATTAAAACAGTCATTAAAAAAACTCATTAAAACAGATGGAACGTGCACAGGCGCTGCTCTGTGTTCAAGCCTTGGTGTTTGGAGAGGCCTCATCGGGAGAGCATGACAGCTCACGTTGGACTGGCCAAATATAGTGGACGAAATGGTCCGTGTGGTCCATCCGTCTATAGCTTATTAACGCTCACAATAAAACCCTCCAAATGCTTCTGCTGCATTATTTAGTCTCCAAAACTACAGCCTTTTCCAGCACATTACTTTTTAATGCACGCCTTTGTATCATAAGTGCTTTCCTCCATCCGTGATAAAGCTCTCGTTTACCAGCTGTTGGGATGAATTTGCATTTGGTGTATGTGCATCGAGTCACACGCAAACCCCTACTGGTGACTGGTCAACTAAAATAGACTTTAAAAAGATGCAGCACCCTTTTAAACATACAAGGCTCTGTTTTTAGGCTCATGTGCATTGTTATAATATTGCGGGATGGCATTGGTCTGTGGGGAGATTAGGTCTGTTAAGTAGGTCAGGGATCTTGAGTCGTCCTGGCCACAGTCGTGGTACGTTTCCACCAAAGTCCACTTCTGTGCGTTTCCCCCCGAAAAAAATTAAAGTATTGTGAGTACAAAGTGAGTATTTATAGAACTGAACGGGAGAATGGGTTTGACTTTGTTCAACCCCTCATGGGCCATATTGCTTTTTTGATTTGCATTCTTAAATTAACTATTTTTGCACTCAGGGGGAGATAGAAAGGTCAATTGCAATGACAATTTTGTGGAACATGCCAAAGACTTATTGGCGCAGGCTTTATACATGTTCACACATGGTTTACAACTAGAGTAAGGGCAGACAAGACAGGATGGCTGCTCTGTTATCTGCTCTGATGGCTGCTCTGTCAAGTCCTCGTCGTCAGTTAGGAACCTGGGTGTGCTCTTTGATACCAAACTTGCATTTGAAAACCACATTTCTGGCATGTGTGAAACTGCCTTTTCCCATCTTAAAAATACACTCACCTAAAGGATTATTAGGAACACCATACTAATACTGTGTTTGACCCCCTTTCGCCTTCAGAACTGCCTTAATTCTACGTGGCATTGATTCAACAAGGTGCTGAAAGCATTCTTTAGAAATGTTGGCCCATATTGATAGGATAGCATCTTACATTTGATGGAGATTTGTGGGATGCACATCCAGGGCACGAAGCTCCCGTTCCACCACATCCCAAAGATGTTCTATTGGGTTGAGATCTGGTGACTGTGGGGGCCATTTTAGTCCAGTGAACTCATTGTCATGTTCAAGAAACCAATTTGAAATGATTCGGGCTTTGTGACAAGGTGCATTATCCTGCTGGAAGTAGCCATCAGAAGATGGGTACATGGTGGTCATAAAGGGATGGACATGGTCAGAAACAATGCTCAGGTAGGCCGTGGCATTTAAACAATGCCCAATTGGCACTAAGGGGCCTAAAGTGTGCCAAGAAAACATCCCCCACACCATTACACCACCACTAGCAGCCTGCACAGTGGTAACAAGGCATGATGGATCCATGTTCTCATTCTGTCTACGCCAAATTCTGACTCTACCATCTGAATGTCTCAACAGAAATCGAGACTCATCAGACCAGGCAACATTTTTCCAGTCTTCAACTGTCCAATTTTTGTGAGCTTGTGCAAATTGTAGCCTCTTTTTCCTATTTGTAGTGGAGAGGAGTGGTACCCGGTGGGGTCTTCTGCTGTTGTAGCCCATCCGCCTCAAGGTTGTGCGTGTTGTGGCTTCACAAATGCTTTGCTGCATACTTCGGTTGTAACGAGTGGTTATTTCAGTCAAAGTTGCTCTTCTATCAACTTGAATCAGTCGGCCCATTCTCCTCTGACCTCTAGCATCAACAAGGCATTTTGGCCCACAGGACTGCCGCATACTGGATGTTTTTCCCTTTTCACACCATTCTTTGTAAACCCTAGAAATGGTTGTGCGTGAAAATCCCAGTAACTGAGCAGATTGTGAAATACTCAGACTGGCCCGTCTGGCACCAACAACCATGCCACGCTCATAATTGCTTAAATCACCTTTCTTTCCCATTCTGACATTCAGTTTGGAGTTCAGGAGATTGTCTTGACCAGGACCACACCCCTAAATGCATTGAAGCAACTGCCATGTGATTGGTTGATTAGATAATTGCATTAATGAGAAATTGAACAGGTGTTCCTAATAATCCTTTAGGTGAGTGTATATCTGAATTACGACACATGCTTTCAATGCAAAATGCTGAACAGTTGCGTTCATGACCTCAAGGCTAGATTATTGTAATGCTCTACTGGGTGGTTGCCCTGCTCGCTTAATAAATAAACTGCAGCTGGTTCAAAAGGCAGCAGCTTAACACCTGATGTACTCGATATATTATAAAATGAATGGCATCTACGCTAATGTTAGTCTCTCTGTTTATCCCAAGGTTTACTGCAGTCTGCCAGATCCAGATCAGATGGTGGACCTGTTCCTAGACACTGACCATAAAGTGTCAGCAGAGATTGTGTCAACTAGACTCTCCCCTGTGAAGGCCTCCTTCCCTTCCCCTCTATACAGATAAAAACACATATGCACACATACGTATTCAAACGCGCTTGCCTATAGGCTAAATACGTAATGCTTGCGTACATGTCGGGTTTGCGTGGAGATGGTGGTGGAATAGATTAAAAACTATTTCAAACCTATTTCATGGTTTCGTTCTCCGGCCACCAAATGCTATTGTGCGGATGGGGTCAGGAACGGTATTGTGGGTTTTCTGTTATAGTCGAGGATGGTGTTGTTTACATGGTGCCAAATTAAATAACTAATCAGTTTTTTACTACAGAAATTAATCAATCAAAAACTTAGCTTTTCATCAAATACAAAATTAACTATTATCACTGTAAAGCTGCTTTGAAGCAATCTGTGTTGTGAAAAGTGCTATATATAAATGAAGGTGACTTGACTTGACTTCACAAGAAAGAGGAAAGACAGAGCTGCCGTGAAGGACGACTAGTAGCTGTCACTTAAAGGGTTTGTTCACCCAAAAATGTAATTTATTCCTCACCCTCATGCCGTTCCACACCCGTAAGACCTTCGTTCATCTTCGGAACACAAATGAAGATATATTTGTTGAAATCCGAAGGCTCAGTGAGGCCTCCATAGAGAGCAAAGCAATTTACACTCTCAAGATCCATTAATGTACTAAAAACATATTTAAAGCAGTCCATGTGAGTACAGTGGTTCAATATTAATATTATAAAGCAACAAGAATATTTTTGGTGCGGCAAAAAAAGGGGAAATTCCCTTAAATTCAAGGGAAAAATAATTAAAAAAGCAGGGTCAGTGCACACAACTATATTGAGTCATTTTTACAAATAACATTTTAGCTATATGAACAAAAGAAAGTCAAGTAAAGTTGACAACATTTCTTTAAGTAAATATAAACCATTTGAATTTGTCACTGTTACATAATATTTATATGTGCAGTTTACTTAATAATGTTATGTTAAATTTATGAAAGTTTATTATGTTAGGTGCACGCATTTATTGATTTAATTTACCTTATTAAATTAACTACTTGCTCTACAAGTGTAAGTGGAAAACTATTAAATATAATAACAAACTTATTTTTAGAAACAAAATTCAAAAATAACTTAATTGAGAACAGGAAGTCCCTCCAGAGTATGAGTGGCTACAGCCTAAACACAGGCACAACTCTTCTGCATAGTAACCAAAAAATAAAAGAAACTCCTCTAAATGTCCAACATAACTGCACATAACACTTAACATAACAACATCTTTCCCTTTACTGAAAAAGATAAAATAACACTTTAATCCCTAAATTTACTCTAATGCAGTCTCTTGCTGGGAACTACAGATCCACTGCCCAGTTGTTCGTTTCACTCAGCAATGTTAAGTTGACCGAACAAACACTTATTAAGTAAAGCTGACAATACTCATTTTTAGTAGAAACAACTCAGTAAATCTAAGTAAATTTAGTTACATAAGTGTTTTAAGTAATGTGAACAAGGATGATTTGAGTGCAACTAACAACAGTGAAAGTTAATTCTTTTTGAGTGTATAGTGATAACCGATTTCAAAACAGTGCTTCATGAAGCTTTGGAGCGTATCGAATCAGCGAGACGGTTCAGTGGTTCGGAGGGCCAAAGTCACGTGATTTCCGCAGTTTTGCGATTTGACTCGCTGATTCGATACGCTCCGAAGCTTCACGAAGCATTGTTTTGAAATCGGTTATCAAAAATATTCTCATCGCTTTATAATATTAATATTGAACCACTGTACTCACATGGACTGCTTTAAATATGTTTTTAGTACATTAATGGATCTTGAGAGTGTAAATGGCTCTGCTCTCTATGGAGGCCCCATTTGTGTTCAGAAGATGAACGAAGGTCTTACTGGTGTGGAACGGCATGAGGGTGAGGAACAGTGTTGGGATTAACGCATTACAAGTAACTTGAGTTAAGTAATAATATTACTTTTTCCAAGTACATAGTAAAGTAACGCATTACTTTTCAAATTTACAACAAAATATCTGAGTTACTTTTTCATATTAATTTGACTGACCTCTCTCCTGCCCCCATGTTGAGAGTAAGTGCAGAGATGTTGAGTGTAAACATGATGGTTATTGTAGTTCTAGACTAAATGTGAGTATTTATTTATCTCACTTGCACAATAAAGATTCAGTACTCCTCAAAATGAATAAAATCAGTCAAATGCAAAATCAGAGTTCTATGCAAACCTCCAATAGTTCAATGTTAAATAAAACTTTTTTCTCCTGCATCCTATTCTACCATTATCCAGAATGGCAGCACAGCAGAGCTGTGTCCTCTACTGTTCATGTGTGAATTTGCATTTTTACCTCAGCCTGGGGCTTATTATTTCAATTTTGGTATGAAGAGGTCTTTACCGTTGCACAAAAATATAACTTTTTTGTTATAAAAAAAAACAAAAACAAGCCCAGCCCAGGAGAGAAAAAGTAACGCAAAAGTAACGTAACGCATTACTTTTCTTAAAAAGTAACTAAGTAACTCAATTAGTTACTTTTTAAGGGAGTAACACAATATTGTAATGGTGAGGAATACATTTTCATTTTTGGGTGAACTAACCCTTTAACGCACGTTGTGTTGCTGTTGTAGTTTGTAAAAATACGTTTGCGGGTGCATGCCGCAAGGAACAAAAGACAGGTGCCTTGAGTGTTTCTGGCCGCCTCAACCATGGGAGTGAGTGAGTTGTGTGAGCTCAGTTAACCAAAATGCACCGCAAAGATGTAGAGATAAAGCACTCTGAGTCATACGATGAATCATAAATGAAAGTGCTCATGTTCATCAGATAACTTGCAACCAACTGGATGTGTCTATCTGAATTGCACACATCAAAGAGATCTGTGTGGAAATGAAATTGATATAGAGAAACATAGAGAATGGGTTGTAGCTGGTGTACTTGTGAAGGACGAGGAGAAATAGGTTAAAAAGGGATTTCCACAGAACGCAAAGTCCACGACTCAGAGGTCCTTTCCGCCACCCAGGGAAAATCTCGTCCCAGATTTTTGCAATCGTACCATATGCACAAGTATTAATGCATGCATACCACACACACACAAGGCACCTGTGATGATATGTCTCTCTGTGTTTACATTCTCTACAAGTACAGGCTTTACTCCATATAAGACACAAACATCACTCATGCTGATTTGCATCTTATCATGCTCATTAATGACGTGACGCGCCACTTGTGCAAACATGTGAAATGAGACAGGAATCCGGCCTATTAAAGTGCAAGGACAGGCATGCTAGAAATTTTGCCTGTGTGCAAAAAGGGAGCAAAAGGAAAAGCAAGAAAGTCATGCAAGAATTGGAGTAGATGGTTTAAGAGAAGCCCATTTTACAATCTCGGGATTTCCTGTAGATATAAACCAACTTCAGAAGGAGCAGAATTTGCTGTTTATCTGAAGGAATGATCTTTCTAAAGTTTCCAGATAGAAAAGCTATTTTGTTTGGTGGTAGAGCATGGCGGGAACTTACGGAATGCCGATCTCAAAGATGTTATTCTGAATAAGCTGCTTCCCCAGCATGATGATACTGAGCTGGATGCAGAGTTCAATTAGACAGCCACCAGGAGCGCACTGGGAAGAAAAAGGAAAAGATGCTATGACAGTGTCGTGATGTTGAATAGAATCGCACAATTATTATTATTTTATTTTACGGTACAACTGTAAAATTAGAATACTAATACTAATGGCTGTCCTTCTTGCTTCATTTACAAACCACTGAGCTTTTATTTTGGTGGAAAAATTTAAGCAGGGGTAACACATAAGTTTTTCAGTCTGGTTCTCATGAGAGCACCTTTGGTGCTCACATAGTGTGACCCATTAAATATAACTATAAAAAATAATAATAACAGCATTACTGCACTTTATTTAGTTAGTTTAAAAAAAAAAATAAACAAACAAAATAGTAAATAAAGTGTGATTAATACTATTATATTTTAAATTAACAAAATGAGTATTAAATAAAAAAATATGATTATTTTATAGTACACTTCAAAATACAATGCTAATATTTACTTTTTTTTCATGTGAATTTTCAACATTTTCAAACATAAGTTCAGCAAGCTTTTATTTTGGCGGGTTGCCAGGAAGTAAATATATGCACTACCGGTTTTCGAACTGCTGAGTGAAGCGCGTCAGTGAATGTCACTGTTTTGCGTTTCGCTCTGAAACCGACGGATTTATTACGCATTCAGTTCAAATTGACATCTTATACAAACAGATCTAAAATGGTGATTGTGCATTAACAGCTGTCAACTATGTCGGTACACAAATGAGTGGTCTGAACTTTTGTACCCAGAGCATTTTTTATTTTGGTCGCGCATGCGCACCTGCCCACCACTTATGGGCACCCTTGTTTATAAGTGCTTTTCATTACAAGAGAAGATGAAGGGAAGATGCATTTCCAAATGCACATTATAAGCGACCCAAACTCAAAACAGCTGCAGAAATGAGTTTGTGTGAAGCAGCATTTACTGTGAATTGAGCTGCTGAAAACACAGGATCATGAGCGGCTTGCTTGTGCAGCCCAGCCTAATGTTGTACATGGTATTGTAGTGCTTGCAAGCAAAAGCATACTCACCTCTTCCATACGGTAGTCATTGAAGACATAAACGTAGTCACCGGGGCGACCTGCAAACCTGTAAAAAACCCATGAATAAGGTTCACGGGATATATCTCACCCCAAGAAAGGAAGTGGCAAGGGTCACATGCCTGTCTGATTTGAAGCCAGATGTTTGTGCTGCAGTCAGACTTCACATTTACCAGAGGCTGAATATGTGCGCAGTTCTTTCTCCTACGATAAACTGTTTGCCATTGAGCTTGTCCACCTACCTCCCTTTGAAGAAGGCCACGTAGAAGATGGGTGCATAGGCATTCATGAACTTCAGGAGGAAAGCCTTCAGAATCAGACGCTCCTCAAAATTGGTCTCCGTTTTCGGGATCTCTGCAGACACATTCATTCAATTATTTTGGTATTCAGACTGGATAAACTGCAGACAATTTCAGAAGCTTGCATTGTGACAAGTATAATAAAAGGGGTGGTTTCTCTTTAGCATCTTCTGTTTAGTAGGTTGAAGGTTGAGAAACGAAGCTCTTCAGAAGACCATATGGTTGCGTTTGGGCGGGATTACATGTTTTCTGGCATTCCCTAAATCTTCATCTGCCTCAACAGATTACAGGCAGTTCCACAGTGGTTTTGGCCATAAATTCACCATATTTCATTAATAGGGCACGCTCGAGAAAGAGCCCAAATTCCAGTAAGTCTGGTAAAACATATTCAAGCATGAATTAATAGGTTCGGAAGTAGGTTAAAGCATTAGGGTGTGTGTGGTCAGACTTTAAGAGTGAAAATCAAAGAAGTACGGGAAAATCTATGTCTTATTCACGAGATGATAACACATGCTTTCCCCTTTTTCCTTCCTTCCCTACATATCCCCAGAGACTCTCATTTATTAAAATGTCTCTTAAGGAAATCTCGGTGATGGCTAACTGACAAGGAAAGTTTCCCCAGCATTCCTGGAGTGGCTCAAATCAAAGATTCATGCCGTGCGGGTGAGCGAAGAGGGGAAGAAGGACAACCAAAAAAAGAGATAAGTTGACCAAAAGTGATGCACATCAACAATACTGAGGCTGTAACATGGGTGGCGGCGGTCAAAATCTCACCCAGTTCTGTGAGCCAGGCAGCCACCATGCCGTAGATCTCATCTAGAATGAGGATGACCACCAGGTTGATGATGACGGCGGTGGCTGTGACGGTCACTCGGACGTTGGACTTGACGTCTGGGTCTGGGCTCATTGCCATGAGGGCGGAGATGGTGATGCGGTAAATGATGACGCTGAACACGGCAGAGCACGTCACTCCAAACTACAGGCAGAGAGGAACAAGGAGCAGTGGACGAGGGGTCAAGTAAGAAACCATTGCACCACACAGGCTAAGAAATGTGCTGAATTGTACTGAATGTACATTTGTAGTGCACTTCAAATTTTTTAAGTAAAAACTACTTGCAGAATATATATTATTAATTAAACAAAAGGCCACATAAAGCCACAATATGTAATTTTTCGCCGCTAAAGGTCGCTTATTCAAATCAAAGGCGTAGTTTGAGTGCTTCCGCTTCTTCTGCTCATGCGTATTTGTGGTAAAGCAGCGCAGTTTTATCATATTAGATGTATTTGAGTGTTTTGAAAGTTATGATATACTCTGTGCATTCGCTCTGCGGCTATAATGAGACACTTGTTGCACACTGCAGTGAGCTGGATCGATATTAGGCATGGTAAAACATGCTATTCGCGGTAAATCAAAAAAACGAAATATAAAAAAATAAGACTAACTGTGTTGAGCTATATAACAATGATTCGTTTTCTGTCGATGAATGTCTCCAAACAGTTGCTCATCTGTCTAATAAAACACATCATATATTAAAGCATGTTTGGTGTTTCCATGGTTTCTTCTAAATAAAATAAAAAATCGAGGGTAATGCGGGTATGATGTCATTGATAGGCGACATATCGCCATCCTGGTTAAAATTGCTTATTTCTCTGGATTTAAACATTTTTGGAAACATTTGTGATAATGCAAGTACACAAGTCAACAAAATATATAACACTGTTCTAGTGGTTTTTGGATATTTTAATCAAAAAATCTTACATTTTGTGCCATTAAGTGTACTTGCACACTTTTAAAAAGTGCACTTTTTAATAAAGTACATTTTAAATCAATGCTTTAATGTCACTATGATTTCAAAATTGACAATTCTTGTTTTCAATTTTGCAGTGTTTATTATAAATGATTTATCCATGCACATCCTCATTATTATTTTTTTAATGACTGTGCCTTCGTAATCTTTAATTAAAATAACTTCACCTCACTCCTGCAACAAGATCTAATCTATTCTCTGATGATGTGTTTACTTGTGCAAGGGTGGGGCAACCTGTCAAATGAGATCGACCAATAACAAACCACAACCATCCAATAAATTCCACATGAACAAAATCAAGTCCCGTCCTAAAATTGTTCTTGTTCAAGAAGCCTTTTCACTCATGATAAGGAAGAAAAGTTTGGAGACATGATATCGCAACTTCCATTTCATGCTGACATTATTAATCTATGTAAACTTATTTTGATAACATTGGTAACATATTAAAGCACATATAAAGTAGACGATTATATTTGAATTGTTGCGTGTTATTCAATATTACAATTACATTGAATATATTTTAAATGTACTGAAGTGCAAATATATTTGACATACAAGCTTTAATAGAAATGACATTCAATTGTTCTTTTTCTCGAGGGTTACCATGAACAAAATGGAGGAAATGTTGATGAAATATCCAGGCAGTCTGTCCCTCCATGTTAGCTTCTCGTGTCCAGTCTGTGAAGGAAGAGAGACATTTAAGGTGACTAATGGGAGCATGCATGCTGTTCACTGCTATCATGCATACATTTCTGTTTTTAGCTTTGCCTCTTTACTTTTGAGTTGCTTTTAGAGTGACTCAGAACTAGCCTATTGGGGGGAATAATTCAGCTGTCCACTTATAACATGACAATGTTAAGGCCATCAACACCTGGCCGTCCTCTAGAGTGAGTACTGCACATTCCGTACATTCGAGTAGATCATATCTCCAAAACATCCGGCCAACACATTTCAGTGACCAAAACAACTTAAATATGCCTGCTTTGTATTTAGATCAAATCTCATCAAGCCAAAAACAACAGGCAGCAGTGGAGTGAGGGTGGTTCCACTCAGGAGTACATTTTACAAACAGCAGAAAAATTGATTCAACTTCAGTTCTGTGGAAGGGAGGGAAATGAATTAGCAGGCCACAGGAATGTTAAGAGGCAGCTTCTGTGTCTTTCAAGTCATTACAAAAATGCCATTACAATCGAAAGAGTGTTTGACAAGCCATCTGAGAACATTTTACTATGAAGCAAGTGCACAAATGGTGCTCACTGTTTACCGACTGTAGCTATTGCCTAACATTAAAAGTGATTGATTGATTTAATGTTTAATGTTCATTTGTTCTCTGTTGATTCTAAAGCAATCTGAGGTTATAATACTGCTAAGTTTCTCCAAAGTGCACCAGAAACAAAATGCACACATAAACACCGGTAGAGATGGTGCATCATCTTTGTTGATACTGGAACAGCATTCCAATCAACCAATCAGATTTGCGAGACAAGTTTGTAGTTTGTGAAGTTTAGGTTTACAACCAGGGTTATGGACTCCTATAAGTGCTACCCACGTAGGAAGAGACGTTCTTGTGATCTTGCGCAATGTTCCCTAAAAGTTCTCTAAAGGTGATGAAAATCCCGAACCCTGATAGAACATTAGGGACATTCCTAAACGTCCTCTTTTGGTTATGAAAGCGCTGCAGTTCAAGGTCCCTTATATGACTTTAGGGGGACGTTCTATATTTATTATTCTATGGTTACATAGCAACATTACAAAGAGGACATTTGGGACATTACCAGAACGTTCCCAGATGCTCCTCTGTTGGTCATATAATAACGTTACCGATATGACTTTAGGGGGACATTCCATATTGGTTATTCTCTGGTTACATAGCAATATTACAAAGAGGACATTTGAGAACGTTCCCATACAGTTTCCATCGGACATTTCCATCGGGTCTGCGCTGCAACATATCTTGTTCAGAGCAGTGGTCTCTATACTACATTCCCATCTTTAAGAAGCAACTTTTGGGCAAATCCTGTGTTTTACTGACTCTCATTTGCAAAGCAGCCCAGTGTACATTGATTCACACAAACAAGTTCTGAAAACATTCATTAAACATGATGGAAGGACCTAAATAGGACCAAAAAATAACATTCTAGCTTGGTCCCCTAAAGGTCCCGTAAACGTTACGTATGTGAATGGTATGTAAACGAAATGTAGTGTAGAGACCTAGAGGGAACGTCCTATAGTAATGGTGCCCTAAACATTTCTAGAACGTCCTGAATGTCCGCCAAATAACGTCCCCACAACCCTTAAAAGAACTCCACATTGTGACAGTCTCAGAACGTTCTTGACACTAGCGGGGACATTCTAAGAATGTTCTGGGAACATCAAATTTCCAAATAAAATATGGTCCCCTAAACGTTCCGAGAACGTCCTGAATGTTCCATGAAGGTCTGCCAAATAACGTCCCTGAACCCTTTAAAGAACTCCACATAGTGACCGTCTCAGAACGTTCTTGACACCAGCGGGGACGTTTTGAGAACGTAACATTTCTCTTCCCTCTGATTGTAAGAATAAGTTCTAGGTAGGGCTAGGTTTAGGGGTTGGACTACATTTTCAGACAAAATATGTTGATCCAGGAACATATCTTGGCAAAATCACGGTCACTGGTATGGATAGTTCCTTTTAAATTGGATGGAACTATTTCTGAAACTATTCAATAATGAATAAAACATTTCCCTCAACATTTCCTTAACTTCGTTGCATGCGTTCTGGGATTGCTGTATCTGTGCATGATATATTCAATGCTGCGGGATTACTGTTTGGCCAAAATGCAATTTGGCTGTCTATTATGAACAGCCTTTGCACTGGGAGTGTGCCTATGTTGCGGAATGAAGATTTATAGGGTTTTGCAAGGCACCCGTGGAGCAAATGCTGTCAGTGTGTTGACACAACAGATATCCACCTCCTGCAATTAGACTCATTATGAGGCAAACAGCACCACCTAGCACAGTGCATGACTAAACCCTGGCACCCGGGAACTTGGAAAGTGTAAGCAGGCACAGCCTTCGAGATGCCACAGCTTTAGGGTCTCCAGAATAATGAATGTGGGTCACGCAATTGTGATCCACAGGCTGGGCCCACAAACCCTCACCCTGTAATGAGAGGAATTACTGCAGCCCTGCGGTCTCATCGGTTGCTTACTCGTCATTAAGACGCATGACGCTATTTGGTGACAGGCTGCAATGCCCTCTTAAAATGCGAAACTAAGTATGGTCACACTACAGGACTTTGTGTGAAGTCCATGGGAAGTATGGCTGTATTTGACACAATGTCAAGCAGAGAGCTAATACCACAAACATGCCGTGAGGTGCCACAAGTATAAGTATTTTGAAACATACTCCAATAATCAATGTTCTATCTTTGTAATAATCTAGGGCCACATGAGAGACACATTTGTTTTCACTGTCTATGCTGATTTGTGAAGGGAAATTGGATGTAAATGTAATGGATGAAAATGGATTTATATACATAAAACATTTATAAATGTGGCCCCTTTGAATTCCGCTGATATCTGTGGATCTTTCTGTGGATTTCCGCAGGCGCAGATTCCGTGCAAGCTTAGCAATAAATAACAATAACAAACGATGCCTGACAAAAGAATGCAGAGGAATGGAATTAATCATTTATGTAATCAGCCACATCATGAAAACTGTAAAAACAAAAAGAGACAGGAAGGAAGGAAGAAGACAGGTGGCATGGTTTTTAAATAATTAACACCTTTTAATTTTAAAATACAGAATTGATGTGTGAGAAAAGTACTGAGAAATTATACATAAGGGATAGTTCACACAAAAATGAAAATTATGTCATCATTTACTCACCATCGTGTTGTTCCAAACCTGTATGAATATCTTTCTTCTGCTGAGTACGTTTTGAAGAATATGGGTAACCAAACACCTTTTTCCATACTATGGAAGTCAATGGGGGCCATCAACTGGTTACAGACATTCTTCAAAATATCTTCTTTTGTGTTCAATGTTTCAACAGTAGAAAGAAACTCATACAGGTTTGGAACAATTTGAGAATGAGTAAATTATGACACAATTTTCATTTTTGGGGCGAACTATCCTTTTATGGGCCCTTTCACACCTACCTTGTTTGGTCCGAATTTTTGGACTTCTCCGGTTTGGTCCAAATCAAAATTACAGGTGTGAAACCTCCCCCGGACCACTGTCCGGACCAAACAGACGAAATTTGGCCCGACAAAAAGAGGTAGTCTCGGTCCGGATCAAACTGAACAAAGGTTCGGTTCGTTTCTAGTGTGAAAGCATTTTCTGTATGGTTCGGACTTTGGTTCAGACCATTTACAGGAATTTCCTGTTTATGTTTAAATATTATAATGTTATTTTTAAATTTCCTCTAGGCTATACTGATTATGAAAACTGAAAAGATGCGCAATAGGTCAGAAGACAGAAGGTCAGAAATGATTTTGACCACTTAATTAAGTTTTGTTTTGTAGAAAGCCTTTCTTTAAAGTGAATTTCGTTTTGTATTAATTGTATCTTAATTTTAATCAATGTTTCATCAGCCAATTGCCTGGATTTAATAAATAAGAAGCAAATAGTGAAACAATTTGAAACTAAAAGAAATAGTCAAGCAATGCTCACTGTTCAGTGGCAACGATATGTGTCTGTTCATTCATTCTTGTCAAAGACGCTCACGTCAGACACTTGATTACGACAGGACGTATGTCATGTAAAGTTATTTACTGCGCTCGCATAATTGCAATGTGAAACCAAACCAAAACTAACCGAATGCATAAAATGTATCAAAACATGAACTTTGATTCGAACCTTGGTGCAGACTTTCAGGTGTGAAAATGCCCTAAGTGAAACAATGGATACCAAAAATTTGCAGTTAAGCTATTTGGAACAGTCAAACTATATTTTAGTATAAAAAATGGAATATATAAACTGATTTTATTTTCCTTAAATGCAATTTCTGTCAGGACCCCTATCGTCAAAGATGATTGATTGACTATTAGCATACAGTTTGGATTGACGGTATAATTCAGTTCTGGGCAAGAACTCCCTAGCATGGATAAGAGCAGGGAGAGCAGCAATCACGAAGGGTAAACAGAACAGAACCAACATAATGTATTTGCAGATATCATTAATGTTGATAATTTAGTCTGATTCAAGGGGAATCAGAAAACCAAATCCTGACTGACGAGAGGAGGAGCTGGGGAAGGAGGAGGGTAAATAAGTATAATACTGAATATACTGATGATGATGATAATAATAATACTGATAATACTGAAGGCGCTTATATATATATAGGTATGCTGTGATAGATGTCGTATTCCTATAGGTAGACGTGATCAGCTGACAGTCAGCTGATGCGAGCTTGACTAACGTGACCAGCCAGAACTGACGCTATACGCTTGATATACGTCACTTAGGATAAAAGCACATTTCAAATGCATAAAATGTAAAAATGTTTCCACATTTAATTTTATTAAATGTTGTTTTAGCCTTTGAAATTGACGGATGAAAGTAAGAAACTGTATTTGATTTGTTTCATATAAAATGTGTAGAAACGGCAACCAAAAACTGCAACCAAAGAAAAGAGTCAGTGTCATTGTTCCTGTGAAAGAAACTCAAATGAATTGTGACTTAAAGGAGGTTGATAAAAAAAAAAAAGTGTGAAGGATGGTTCACGTGTGATTATGTGCTTGCGTGACAGTGGGCGCAGGACAGAAGCCCTTGTCTGTCTGTTATATATTGGATATAGATCACTGGATTAATTCAACAGCTCGGTGACTGTGGAGTGGGTTGGGCGCTGCTCCTGTGTACAACAGCTGTCGGATGCAGAATATCGCTTCCTTAAGCTTAAGTCAAGATGCTGCGCAACTTTCTTTGCCTTTTCTTTTGGCTGTCTAGAGGGTTAGGCAGAAATTTAACTCGAAAGACTACAAGATAAAGAAGGGTAAACTCATCTTTGCATAGAAGTTGTGAGACATCAACAGCTGCCATTTACTCAAAACAAGTCATGGTGGCATCTATGATAACCTTTAACATCAATAGAACCTTTCTATAGCACAAATTTGTTTAGATTGTTCTTCACATCAAATAATAAAAGTGGTTTCTTTTCAGATTCTTTGCAGAACCCAAAATGGTTCTTCTATGGCAACCTTTCCGACTTGTGGCCTTTTGTTACGGGATGATCTCTTCATTGATGAGACTTCATGTCAACCTGACATCACCCACATTGATCTGCCAAGCAGACATGAAAATGTCAATGAGCTCAGGTTTTGTTAGCGCGTGGTCGCCACACGCTCTCTCACAAACACACACACATACTCACTCGGACGACACACAACTAAGCCCTTTGGGAAATTAGTGACAGGATCACCAGTGTGGGGATTTCCTCCACGGCCATATGTCGCTCTGCAGAGATGCCGCGTTCACATTGACGTCACTTGTACACCCCGTTCTCTCAACCCCCTCCCTCCAAGCAATACTGTAAGCCAGAGACGAGAGAGAACAAGAACCGGAACCACGCCAGCGCCCACGCTAGCAACCAAGAACATGTAAGCCGCCACATACGCGGCTTTACACAATACAGAAACATTACAGAAAGGATTGTATTTGTGTTAGAAATACACACGCACAGCCTACCAGTGACTGGTGGACTGACGGAAATGGCTTCTATGGTCTTCATGAGCGATAAAAGAGGCGAAGGCCCATTAAGAGCGGCTTGACTGAAGATTGTCTTTTGGGCGTCGGGTACTGAAGGGAATAATCTGATGTGAGCCCCATCTGACACATCTGAAATCCCTTTAAAATACTCTCTCATCTCCTTCCAGCTCTGTGCTCTGATCGGAGAAGACCACCAGAGCAGGATTATACGCAAAGAAACCTACTTGCGATCTTTCTAATAAACAGCTTGTACAGGAACACGCCGGGCCATAGATTAAGTACAGGACGAATTACATTTAAAGCACAGTTCAATTACGCAACATTTTGTATTAACTGTCCCAGACTTCCTGCTCAGACTTCAATATCATCATGAGCAGACACTAATATAATCAGAAAAATCTTCCAAATCAAATCAACCTCATCGCACACATGCACACTTTCAGAAAGCAAAGGAAACTCCTTGCATAAGAATTGCATAAGATATTAAGTGTGTTTTGGGGGTTATTAACAAGGTTTATGCTGAAAAGAAAGAATTTGCCAATTAGGTACCAAAAACCATCAAGTCACTACTGTATATATTCTCTGAAAAAAGGATTATCTTAGTTTTGCTTCTAAACTAAATGTATCAAACAGCATAAAGGTTTTATTGCATGACATTTAGGGCAAGTTAAATCTCCAATACACAGATGTTTGCTTCTATCTTATACTAAATCTTCTGAATATCTTTGCTACGAAACTTACAATATTTGGACTTCGGACCCAGAATTAATAGAATTCAGAATTTATTAAAAAAAATTAAATCTGCATTGGAAAAAGCACAAATAACAACTCAGTTGGAGGTCAATCATTTTATCTTCTCCTCCCGAGCCAGATGCACACTTTCAAAAATCAAATGCAACTCTCTTCCTCAAAGATAATGAGGAATGTTCCCTTACTTTACTGCGATGAAAACGTTTTGCTCTAAAATTAGCCACGCAAAGGGTGTGCTGCATTTTTATTAACAAACGTCACTAATGTGTCCTAAAGATAGCTGCCAAGATGACATAGTTATGCGATAAAGGCTTTTAAAGAGCCGTAGATAAGAGCAAACCTAACCGAGCGTACGAGGCAGTGGGATTCGAGTGTCCCGTGTCTCCATGGAGATGTGAGGACTTTGCTTAATTCAGAGGTTTGGCATTCATCCCGGCATGGAAGGACGCTTACAGTCCATGCATATATGCACAAACGCACTGGAGTCTAGTGCTCTCTGCTGGTCAGTCTGTGTAGCAAACTGGACTGAATCTAATTCCCATCTCTTAAACTTGCAGAGCAAGTCTCAGAGAAAACTTCGATCTTTAAAATTCAATAAATAATACTCAGTATGTGTGTTAAGAAAAATAAACAGACACATTCTTCTTATAACACCTTTCATCATCCGCTCTCTTCACAGTCACCCCAAGCCTCACACACACACCATGTGTCGCTCTTAAATGAGTGATCGGGGAGTTTCGCTAGACTTACTGCCTCTCCAGTATTTATTGGTTTATTCCAAGGTTTTTTAGGACCTTGTGGCAATACAAATGAGCTGTGAGAAACACGGGCAGGTCTATCAGCGCTCAGTCGCGAAATCCCACGGGCCGTGGATTTTCCAGCCACATCCACCACAACAACGCTTCCCGAAAGCGGTCAGAAACTGATGAGCATCAAACTGGACCTTGGTGACTCCTGCTTATTTGCTCTACAGTTAATATGTGCTGGATAATATACTGAACTACTGCTTGTTTATCACCCACATAGAGATTAAGTAAATATTGCTCCGTTTACAACGTCTGGCCGACCAAAGCCATACTGATGTGATTTTAAAAACACCACCTATCTAAGTCCAGGGTGTTTTGAATAAAGTCATAAGGATGTATGGTCTTGATTTAAGGTTCTTCAGAACATCTAGGTCAGGACTGACCGTAGGCCATGATATCTGGGACAGAGTAGCTAAACATAAGAATGAGGGAAAAGCGCCATACTGCAAGTGACGAAGTTAAGTCTGTGGACATAAAGTCCCCCAAAACAAAACTAAAATTGGCTACACATTAGGTCAGAGGTCACCAAATCTGTCCAAAAGTATGCCACGTCATTCCTCCTGTTCTCACCAAGTTTTAATAAGGAATATAGATGCATGATGAGAAAAAACTATAATATTAATCCTGAACCTTTACCACTGGAAAGAAAGAAAAAAACACCTGAAAGACAAACATTACATGTCTCTTTAGTAATCGTTCACTACTTACCAAATCAAACAGATTTTCTAATAATAATAATGGCCAAAATTTACATTTGGTGGCCTTAACTACTATGTACTTACATCAAAAAATAAGTACACTCTAAAAAAAAAAGGTTCTATATTGCACCAAAAATGGTTCTTGGCTCGTAATCATAGGGGAACCTTTTTTAGTGCTATATAGCACCAATTTTGGTGCTTCAGTGGTTCTTCAGCGGTTCTTCAGAGGTTCTTCAGCGGTTCTTCAGAGGTTCTTCAGCGGTTCTTTGACTAAGGTGCTATATAGAACCTCTGAAGAACCGCTGAAGAACCACTGAAGCACCAAAATTGGTGCTATATAGCACTAAAAAAGGTTCCCCTATGATTACGAGCCTTTTTTTTTAGAGTGTACAATGTACTTATTGTGTTCATATTGTATTGCAAAACACTTTTGCTGATGTTGAGGTGGGATACGGGTAAAGTTAGGGACCGGTGTGGTGGGATGGGTAAGTTTAAGGGTAGGGTTAGGTGTAAGGAAAGGGTCAACAGTGTAATTATAGAAATTAATTACAGATGTAATTACATGCAGGTATTTTTAAAAATGGTACAATGTAAGTACAATATAATAACATGTATGTACACAATAAGTGCATTGTATCAAATTATTAATCAAAAAGTTAGTACATAGTAGTTAAGGCCACCTAATATAAAATGGGTCCATAATAATAATAATAATGAAAGAAATCATGAAGATTTTATGTTTTTATAATTAGGGAGATCTATGCTTAAAATAGAGAAAGCATTTGATACAAGGACAAATAATTCTATATATAATACATCTCTGAAAACAAGACTTAAATAGTTTTGCTTCACAATTAAATGTATCTTGTTTTATGGATATTCAGTTTTTTACATGCCATTTATGGGCAGATAAATCTGAAATCCGACATAAGAACCACTATATGCGGATGATGTGAAGGCATGTTTACTTGCTATTGACTGCATTTCAATTATTTCTTTTGGCTATCTAAGATTTTGGTGCCGTGAACCTTTTGCAAATCTAGTGACTGTTTCTTCTACTTAACCCCTCAGCCTGGTAAACACTCTCATTCCCAGAGGATTGAATTTAGATTTTTTTTTATGATTATTATTATTTGTAAAAAATAATCTTTAAGGCCACAAACCCCACAGTGAGTTCAGGCTTGATTTTAAACCAGGATTAATGTTCTACAAGCCCTGGGAAACCTTAAGAAGCTTGAACTACTAACACAGTTGGACTCGTAACACCACACACACACACACACACATACACACACACAGAGAAACGAGGCTAAAGATGCGGGTGTACCTTTTTACAAGCCACATCATGTATCAACTAATAAGTCTTAATTTATTGGGCTAATTTACCTAATTACAGTTCATGCATGACAAAGGCCCCAAGCAAAGATGTCAAACTGATGATCACGACCTACATTTTCCGAAAGAAACACGCAAATCTCTGAGGTTCACACCTTGAGTGTGAGAAGTATGAATTAATGAGACCTTCCTGAACAACATATTTACTTTCTGGGCATATGTTTTTTGTAGTGCCCTGTAGTTTATTTACTACTGAACAGCTCACAAGCACTCTTGACCTTTAAATGTTGTTACGACGTGACTAACGTTGGGTTACGTGAAACCGAAAGAGGGAACTGACAAGATCTAATTGTATTAGCCCGACATGCACGTCCTACAGCAAGAGGATTACAGCAGTGAGAGACGGCCGTATGTCTCGTGCCAGCGACCCCGTTGTGACCACCCCACCCAGCTGAGCCCCTTTGACAGACACACGGGCCATTTGCAAATTAAACGAGGCTCAAATTCTCTCACTGAAAGTGCTGTGCATGTGTGAATGGGCCGTGAGTTATTCTTTCAAAGTTATTGAGAGGAAATGGTAATATAATAGAGGACAGAAAGAGAGGCAAGACACCCCTGGTGAATAGGTTAAAAAAAAAAATACTAACAAGCTGCTTTTCCATCGTCGGGTCAAACTGTTCTCTTTTCTTTGCTTCCATTCCAGTACAGATCATTTTCCAATGTGGGGCTGATAACGGAGCTCTTTGGAATGTAGGCCTAGTACAAATACGTCAGTCATGCAACAGTTTACACGATACGAGATGCAAATAGTGACCGTGTTATGGAGGATGAACAGATATTTAGTCTAATTTTATTATTAATTTGTTTACGTCTCTCAAATTAGCCAGTCACAGAGAAACTGGTAGCCAGGCAACAGACTGATGGCAGAAGGTTTGGACTCCATAGCAGCTTTCATTGGCTAAGGACCGCCCACAGGCCATCTGACTGACATGTAAAGCAGCCAATCACAGTTCGATTTGTTCCGTGTCAAAATGTAAAGTTGATGTCCCTACAATTACAGACTGGTGTATAAAATCTATGCTGCGAACTTGACATACTTCACATGCTTTTGAAAATCCAGCGTTTAGTTGATCCTGATAAGAGCTCATTGTCACAGTTAAACACAACGCCGTTCTTCTTCCATGAGGGGGTTTGCCCTCACGGCATCTTTGTTTCCAGGTGGGCCGCTTAAGAACGTGACACACAGTCTCCCGGAAATCCTGGGGAAGTCAACCAATCAGATGACTCCTGAAGTGTTTCCAAGCGGCAACCTCCCGCAGTTTCTCTTGAAGCCAATACGGAAGTGACTTAAACTGCAATTCATTGACTGGCCGCTAGAGACAGGCTCCAGAAGGGAGCAGAACCTCATTGAGCCCCAAGTTAAAATGCCCAACTTTACAGCAGATTACAACATGTTTACAGTCTGGTACAAATTGTGGTTTTGGTCTATACGGCTAATTTTGCCCTTCATGACAACTGTGAGGGGGGTGAATTTTTTTATAACTCATTCGTTTACATTATATAAAGCCTTAAAGTTCTGCATAATTAAGGGCGTGGCCACTTCGAGTGACAGGTGGATAGCCATTTATCTGCTGTCTGTTAGTCATCGCGTCACTTCAGCTCCGCCCACGTCCCGCCTTTTTGCCCATTTTCTGTTATCCGGAAGTGACGCGCGATTACGCGCTGCCAAGATGGCAACGGCCATCTCGTCCATACTTTACGCTTCAAAACTGCTCATCAGAATCCCATGGGTGACATCACGGACACTATGTCCATATTTTTTTTACAGTCTATGAGTGTTTCCAATTTTGTGTGCCATATGCATCAGACGTTCAGCCAACGGTCCGAGGCTAGGCAACAGAAAAGTGGAAATAGCCTATAACCGAAACTACTCCTTACGTTGGAAAAGCAGCTATAGATGTACTTCCCCAGCTGATTGATTAATCACAAGTCTTCTGTTATGTTTGTATATGCAAATTATCCACTTAAATGTGCACTAGTTTGCATAAATTTACGGAACAGGCTTGTATGAAATCATGCAAATGATTTATGAAGAACAAGCACCCCTAAAAACCTCCACAACATAGATAGGAATACAACTGAAAAGTTTTTGGTAAATGGTTTCTGGCTCGGTGCATGAGGGAAAAACCATTTTTTGCCGCAAATAGTGATAAACATTTAAAAGTGTATTTTGGATGATTCCTTTCCACTAATCTGAAACCACTGCCAAATAGCCCAAAATCTCAAAACTGACCAGTGCATGAGAAATCAATGTTTTTTTGCTGTAGATATAGCAAAAAACTTTCAAAATGAAGAGCTGGATTGCTGGGTCAGGATGCTGCCACACATCGTTACAGTTCAAAACCTTCCAACCTCACAACTAGGGAGTATTATATAGAAACTGTAACGAAAGCAGGTGGAAACAATGCTCTGGAGAGACTGAGGCGAGAATGAGAGAGAGAGAGAGAGAGAAAGAGAGAGCACAATTTACCGGATTCCCAGCTGCCATGGCTGACAGTAACCTCTGCCTCCATTTGTCCTTCCCCAGTTCCCCGCTCTCGTCCACAACTCTCTCAGGCTGGAACACACAGATCTTAACCGTCACACAATCGCTGGTGACAGAGGGCAAAACTCTAGCAAACACTGCAAATCTCGGTTTTCCATAAACCAGACCAGATCTTCCTTTTATCTTGGGCATCACCAACGCAAAGCGCAGCCTACAAGCCTCAAAGCGCCGGTGCCAAATGCTTCAGGCCGGTGCAGTGCACAATGGTAAGGCTGTGCAAAAGGCCCACAGCATTTGGCACCCCCTCGGCCCCTACAACCATGGCAGTTCCCTTTTTGACTCTTTTCAATAAAGCATTTGCATATTGCTCCTAAGCCAGAAGCCAAAAGGAAATATATTTAGATCTTTTTAAGTCAGCCATTAATGAAATGCATTATGCATAAAGCGAGTTAAAAAAAAAATCCTGCCCACCTCATTTTTGTCCTTCTTAGTTTTCTTCTTCCTCTGCATCTTCTGAAGGAGTATTGTTTCGTATTTAGGTCTGGGATGCTCCTAAAGAGAAGAGGACAAAGAGGCAATTGCTTTCTACTCCTTGCGAGACCCAGTGGACTGCTGCAGATAGAGGAGATTCAAACCATTCAAACAGGTCAAAAATCCAGGGCAACACAAGGACACAACGCAAAGTCAGACTCAACATCTCAAAGAGCAGTATTCAAGAAGAGAGTTTCAAACATAAAACTCAAACCTTCGCTTTTTCCTGGCGGGAAAGATTGCGTTTAGAGAAACAACAAGTTGACAAATTGGTGAGTCCATTTTTGGCCGAGACCACATGAGGACATTCACACACAGAGTTGGGGGACAAACTTTAATACTATCGGATAGGGACACCATTGTGTCGCATCATATAACAGTCAGCATTAGTCATTTTTAGTCGGTCAGTGTTAAAAAAAACACTGTGTCATTGAAATCAACTCTTGGTCACTGCGCTGTAATCCAGACGCACAAACACTTGTGAGTAACGTAATGTGACTGTGTACGTGTGTGAACGTACCTCCTCCTCCTCCATGCCTGTCAGATCCCAACTATAGTTCAAACTGATCTGTCTGCGCTTCCAGTGCTCTAGAAACATGGCAGCTAAAAAGAGAGAGAGAGAGAGAGAGAGATGAGGCATACAGTAAATGAGAGCTGGCAAATATGAGACTTTGAGAAGAGAAGCAAACAATGATTTATAACGGGCAAAGTGCCATTTCCTAATGTGAGATAAATCACATCTAATCTACAAAACCACAGCGGCACTAAAAATGCTTGTTTAATTTTATTGAATAAAACAAGTTAATCCATGTTCAACCATTTTTTTGAATCCATTTGTGTTGAAACTCTGTTGTGTTAAAGTAGCATTACAAAACTGGGAACACGATTTCCACTTCCCATCATGCTTTGCATTTGGGCTGGCTAGGGAGAGTAAATGTTGAAATAAAGTGTTATTTTATGCATGTTTTAGCATTATGAGAGAATGGGGAGACTTGTTAATGTTAAATGCTCTATTATGTGGGTATTTAAAAGAGTTTCTGTAATGTTGGTGGTTTTTAGGGTTACCGTTGGGGTGAAGTAAACATGCTAATAAGAATTACATTTTAGGTTGCGTTAAAAAACAAAACAAATGCAAGGACTATGGGAGTGAAGTGGATGTAACCAGTACCATCTTCTGACTGCCAACACCTAAAATTGTAAGTGTAAAGTTTTATTTAGTTTGCTAGTATGTTATTTTGACAACCTGGGTTAAGTTCATCCTGAGTAGAGATCACATGTTTCCATCATATGGAACCACTGTTTATAATTAATAATTCTGTCATTATTTACCAAATTTCATATCATTACAAATATGTAGGATTATGTTTTCTTTATTCAAACACAAAAAGAGTAGCCTAGAAATCTAGACGCACCCCAGTGGCAGGAAATGTAATTTGCAGCCAGGGTTGTCTAGCAACTCTCCGTTGGCTTGTGAGTTTGAAAAACCAAACTCTGGTCAGGCCAATCACATCGTGTATAGAGTCGGTGGGCGGGCTTATTATAATGACGGCAGAGTTACGGCGGTTCCGCATGCTACTCGTAAACAAAGAAGCTGGCGAACATCGGCCTTTCGAATCGGCTTTGGAAGACTTGGAGTTAAGCTTTTCTTTGAGAAAAGAACAAAGAACGGCACTAAAGTTATTCTTAAAAAAGGAAGATACGGCAAAAGTTTAATCTATCAACTAGCTCCGCTTCACCTTCTTCGTTGCTCTGATTGGTTGTAGCGCTATCCTATTGCGTGCAGAGGGAATTTGAAAGACAACCGTTTATCCCGCCCCTCGGATTGAACCCTGCCAATGGTGTGTTCCCAGACCCAACATCTTGATATGGGTCTGGCTTGTCAGGCTACAAAAAGAGATGTTTAGCAGAATGTGCTCTTTTCCATCCTATAAAAGTATATGTCATGTGCACTATATAATACAAGTCTTCTGAAGCTGTTTGACCAAAGTTATTTGCTGAAAAATCTTCTTCACAGTCAATGATCACTGTATGTTTCTCCTTCATTAACTTTGATAATACTTCAAAACCTATAGCTATGTAAGTAAAGCTAGGATTTCGAACAACAGGGTAAGTAAATGATGACAGAATTTTCGGGGGGTGAGCTATCCCTTTAAAGCTTCTCAGCAAAGGCCTAGACAGTGTGTGTTTGCTTTGAAACGCCATTGGATGGCTAATTAATACATCTCAGTACCTACATATAAACAGATGCAGTCTCTCACGCTGCTGGGGGTCTCTGTATGAGTAATAATGTATAGCTTCTGCTACCCCACGTAGGTGCCAAAGACGGGTCGGTGTCAGGAATTGAGTGGTTTCACAATGCCTCCATCAGCCAGGCCCAGGGACGCAGGCAGTGAGAGAAAGAGGTAACACTACTCTCTGGCCATTCAACATCTCTTCAACTCCATCACTATGGAGACTGCAGCACTTCTGCATGTTAATGCTAGCCGTTTGAACTGGTCTCATATTCAACAGGACTGAATAACTGATCTGAGGGAGTAAATAATATACAAAAGTGGCTAATATCTAATAATACCCTCATTCTTGTGTTCAAAAAGCAAAGTAGGGGAATTGAATGTTTTGGGTCCTGAGATATTTTGACAATGTATGGATTGCTTTTGTCTTCCACAATAATCTTCAATGTTTATCTTCGCATTTTTAATCAGTTGTCACCCCTGCGCTAAATGCTGATGTATGTACTCGTTCAAGAATTAAGACTCATCGAGTCTGGAATAAAACAATGGAGATAATGAAACGAGAGGGATTTTAGGTCGTACCCCAGAGGGACATGAAGATGGCGAAGAACACAGTGGCTGGGTTGTCAAAGAGATGGCTGGCACGCGCTGTGCCACACGCTGTGCTCAGATGCCAGTAGTCACATGCCCGATCGCAGAGGGGACACATAGTGAAGTTCTGATCCTCGTCACACATCTCCTGGCTGGCAGAAACACACACAAAATTAGACACAGCCGTGCAACAGTCCAACGAAATAAATTAATTATGGCCCTGTTATGGTGCAGCGTGTTCATCCATCAGCGTGGCCCAATGTCTAAAGTATCAATTAAAAATGCAACACTATTTTATCTTGTGACCTCTGAAAACGTGGCTGCACTGGGCAGAGAAGTTCACTGTGGTCTCAAAAAGAAAATTGCCTGGTTCACGGTGTACTCACACAAGTGCTGACATTTAAAAGGATCACAGTATTCCCTGTGCTCCCCTGAGATGTTTCAGTCACAAATGCATGCTTAGCACATTCCTAGAGCACTTGCTATTCTAGCATAAATTAATCCCATGAATCAGACACAACAGCATAAACACCAGAACTATGTTTCTTGATTCTAATTATCATTTTAATATCAGTGGACTATCATAATCACAGTTAGTTACTCTCAACCTGGCAGCTGTCCCATGCCCACCCACATCAGGGCCCTGTGCCCAGCTCTCGGTGGGCTTTACTGGCACATACCTAGGTATGTTTGTTTCCACAGTGGCCCAGCCGTAGAAGAACACGATGATGCCCACCACAGACGCAGGCATTAGAAGCTGAGTATAGACACCAAGCCAGGCAAAATAGAGACCTATCTTCTCCCCAAAGTACTTCCTAAAGGTTACAAAGAAAACATGGGAGTTGCATCAATGAAATATTAATTTAAAAGCAGAGGTGCCAAATTGTTAAAAATCAAATTTGATTAAGGGATGTGTGCAAAAAGTGCATGCTGCATTGTGTATCCAACTATATTTTATTTCAATGTATGTTTTTAAATAAAATTCAATCATTTTTTCTACATTTCAATGCAAAAACAAATTAGAAATAAAGATATGCATGAAGAACATATTTTGTTTTACTATTTTCCCCTGTTGTGAAGTCAGGCACTGATTTGGGAATTTCTGATCTAAAGTAATTCGTCAACGTGATTTGACAGTTACCTTATAAGATCAACAGGCTGATACTTGTAAAAAGCACCGTATCTTGCCCATTCATCATGTAACAGCTGAAACAGGTACAAAAACAAATTCAGAATTTGATAATATTCCTCCTTCTGATTCATTGAAAAAAAAAAGAGCAGCACAATAGCAGCATACTTGTCTGTCGTTCTTCGCCTCGGCTTGTCCACTGGGGTGAAAGTCTCCCTGGAATCATACAAAAACACATTTCAAGTCAACCTGAAAGGAGAAAGAAAGTACAGAGGAATCTAGAAAAAAACAACAACTCACATCGTGCAGCGGGAATGCTGAATCATAAACGCCGTTAGCTATCAGCGTGGTGATACCTGCAAGGCGAAAAAGAGAGCACCTTGAAATACTCGACATCATCCGTGGGAATAATGATTGACTGCTATGACTTTAAAGTGACCCAACTTCATTGTGTTTGGAAAGCCGACAGCCCGAGTCCTGGAGGCGGAAGACAGCTGACATGTAGAACACAGGCTTTAATCAAAGTAATTAATCAGTCCTCAAAGGAACGACACGTACGCTCTGGTGATTAGCCCTCAATTAATAAAGTAGCTCCCCAGCAACAAGCTGGAAAGACCACCACTACCCACCGCCCCCCCTCTTTCCACCTCAATGGACCCGGCTTCAATTCGGATCCCAATCCCAGAACTTTATGACCCAATTTACTCAGTTTGTATGAGAGAAAGTCTGAGAGACAGAAAGGAAGGGAGGGGTACGGACGAAGAACTGAAGAGAGCACAAGCTATCCCTTCTGCCGGATAGCCTCCATCTCCCAATAGCCCCCGGTGGTCCGTCTGCGCGCTGGCTTGGTCCAAGGGAGCATATGGCATGGGCTTGTGTTGCACACTGTCCCAACTGCACCGTGCCCACTTTCAAAGCTCACATTCTGGCTATCCTGAGGATTCCCTGAACACTAGTCCATACTTAGGTTATGGATTAACATATTACTAACCCATGGTTTGGCAGGTCCGTGCGCAGGCGGTGCGTCTGAGGATTTCATACACCTGGGGCAAATAGCAAGAGAGAGAGAAAGAGTGAGAGAGAGATACAAGCAAACAATAAACCTGAAAATTGTTCCTGGAAAACTCCCAGTGGAATTGGTTTCCTAGAACTGAGCCTAGAGACGGCAATCCCCTGCTGCTATAGCAAATAACTTGTGTTCCCTCTTGTATATCGTGTTCTCTTCTCAACAGCCAAAGAACATCTATCAGATTGTACCATTCTGGCTGAACATAACTTTCACAAGCAAAGCAAAACAGACTCACTATTCGGCTCCTTGTGGCATTGTCGAAGAAGGTGTCCTTTGACTTGATGTTGTACCTGCAAAAAGGCCAAAAATAGCCATGAGACATCCATGAATAACCCAGATGCCTATGGCAATCAAACAAATCCTGTTAAGTCCTCTAAGAGAGGAAGAAAATCCCATGTGGCCCCTGATGACATTTAACCCCACATCACCCCAACCACGGCAGGTTCTCACAGGTGGAGCTTGTCCCGGGAGAAACAGTGAGAGAGGAATTTGGTGCGGCTGTGCTCTTGCTCCTGATGGGGTACTTTGGGCTGGAACGGTTGATTTAACTTCCTCCACAGTTCGTTCATGGTGGCGGCCAGACCTTTTTCTTCCCTCAACTCGTAACTCTGAACAAGAGACACAATTTTCACGGTCTAATTCAGCAGCAAAGCATCAGATCATCAATCAGCATCATTCGTTGGTGCTTTTCCCTCTCTCCCTCACATACATCAGAGACACACTACATAACGCATGCAGGGCTTTCTGAGGGCTTGTGGAGAACTCATATAAGGACATCCCAAGGGACTCGTGTCTGTCTTGAGAATAAGAGAAAGCTCTGCTGTATCCTACCTTCTTAGTGGGCACCTTGATCTTGAGAAACTCTGCCTCTCTGCTCAACACCTGCCAAGGTGCATGTAGCCGGATGAAAGCATGACCATGAGCCTTGTTCTGGGGAAAGAATCAAAGAGAAAGGTCTTGACATACTGCCTCCATGTTGAATAAAATGCTACAATCAGAGAACAACAGAGAAAAAAAACCTAAAGCTTAAGCAACGAACCTGTTCTTAAGACAAACTTTGGTCGAGGACAATTAAGACATGATAAACATGTATGCATTTTCTATTGAATTTTTATTTACCGCAGTATTTCGGCATTTAGCTTTGATTTTGTACCTCTATAGGAATAACAGCTTGTCACTGGAGCAGTAAAAGGGACAACATTATAGGGGAGAGCGGGGCGCAACCTAACACTTTTTGACTTTCTCAGTTTGTGTAAATTCACTTGGGGTTCAGACTATTTATTTTTTCCCACACATATTTTTTCCTACAGTATATACTTTTTTCTTGATTTATCTCGAAATAATGGAAGTGAAATGTGACAACAGGCCCGATAGGTGGGGCATGTTGTAACATGTGAGGGGCACAATGTAACATGACCAAATGACAGCTTGAAATGATCAAAAAATATCCAAGACCAACTAAAATATGTTGTCAATAAAATACAATTATTAACTTTTTCAAATAAAATAATGGCATTTTTTTAATAATTTAAAAATAAACAAATTTTTGAGTTTGACAACAAATGCACCGCAAAACACAGATATACAGCATAGTTCAAAAATAATAATAATGAATAACTTCTGAACATTGACTCTCAGTCATTATTCATATTTTTCTCATGCGGTTTCTCAATAAAATTAATAAAAGTATAGAATATAATAGCGTAGTTATAATAGGGGCTCATTGTAATGCAGTGTGACAACATGCCCCACCTGTACAACTGGGATTTAAACCTGGCTAGTGTTTTAGATCAGCATTAAAGAAAGATCTCAACTGTTAAATAAAATATTTAAGATTAAAATAATATCTGATTTGTCTAATTTTAAATACAAACAACGAAAAACAAACAGATATGAAAAATTAACTCAAGTAGTAAATTTACTTTTGCTATGGTTAAATAAATGTTCAGTGATATCTTCCAAAGATTTTTAAATTTTGGTGCAATTTTTTCTCTATATCGTATTGAAATGGCAACTAGTAAATACACTACGTTTCGTCATGCTAGGATGTGTGGAAAGTTTTAAACCAACCCTGCGTTAGGTTGTGCCCTGCTCACCTCTACATTATCTACCCCTAAAATGTGCACATTAGTACCTCAGAGTTGTAATATGTACCCTTGAGGTACTACTATGAACCTTTGAGAGGTAAATAAGGTATAAGATGTCCCTTTAAGGGTACTGCCCCATAGACAAGCTATTGAACCCCTAAAGGTCAAATTTTTGCCATTGTTTCTAGAAGTGTGGGAAATGCATCTGTGCAAGTTCTTAAATGCTTTCATTACTTGGAAAACAAGAAAACAACAGAATTTAATATTTAGGCCCTTTATGCATTCTTGGAGGTTTTTGGGGTCGTGGATTTTAAGGTTAAAGCACATAAATATGTTACTTGAGCTGCAAAGTTGTCTCTTTTATGTGAGGCTATTCTATTTTCTAGATTCAATTCAACACCAGCCTCACGCTAACAAATGAAGTGTTTATGTGTTGTGGTTATACTTGCATATTTTAAACTCCAATTTGAGTTGCTGTCCACTTGCATCTTAGGTTTCTGTAAAAAGTATTTTACTGTAAAAGCATTTCACATTCGCTTAAACATGCTGTGAAAATGATTGCCGGTGCTAATCTATAGCATGCCACAAACACATAAACTGAAAATAACCCAGAATGGGCAGTATCGTTGTCAGAAGAGTGGCAGATTGTCATCAAGCCCATCTGAGAGTCCCTAAAGAGGGACTATATATATTACATAAACTTGGGGGGTATGGAAATGATCTCTTTTTGCGAGTTGTAGCCATGAAATCCAACACTGAAGCTACGTCGTGCCCATACAGAGATGACAGTAACTGTATCTGTCTGGCAGTGGTCAGTCATGCCATCTAGAGAAGCATGTGTTAAGAAGAAAGGAAGATGAAACTGAAAGAGACATTGAGATGAGATGAGAGTGATGAGACAGAAAGAGATGATGGAAACCTGAGGACATCCTCGCCGTCCCCTGCGTTCCAACACCACGGGTGTTTTTTCTCTGCCCCCTCCAAGAGAGATAAAAATAACATGTGGATCTGAGAAGGTTAATTAGGATAAGATATTCCAATTAGTACTTCATCTCAGCAGGGTAAGGCAATTAGGTCGATTTGAGCACAGTCTGAGCGGGAGCCATCACTACAGGAACCGACTGCAACTGACATTTGAGGGGCTCCCAAAAACCTGTGAGCGGAAACGGCTCTTCATGGCAGAGCCCTGTCTTTGACATTTGGCATAATTAACTCAAGAAAAGAGTCGAGAAACAGCATCTCTGAACGGACGCAATCCTAAGAATTCACGGCTCACACACACCAGAGATGCAAACTCTAGCCTGAGATTCGAACTGAAGTCGCACTTAAGTCACAAATAGTGTGTGACTCGACTCAGATGAAAGACTTGTGAACAGTCTACAAGGAGAAGACACTGTTCAGATAAAAGTCTCTTGAGCATGATGTAACTCTAGTGAGATTATGCAGTCATTAGCTGCGTTTACATGGACCCCATATAATCCGATCGCAGAGGTGGACATTAACTAAGTACATTTACTTACTTAAGTACACTTTACTTGTATCTGTACTTTACTTGAGTATCATTTTTTCGGGAAACTTTAACTTTAACTTCACTACATTTAAAAGACAAATATCGTACTCTTTACATTTCTATCAAGGTCCTCAAAGTCAAAAGTCATTCCTGTAGCAGCTTTGAAAGTCAGTGGATGATTTTTTTCTTCTTTAAAATGTTTTTTGTTGTTGTTTTTTTGCAGACAGTCTATCAGTAATCACTCTTGTATAGGGTCATGTGAAGTTTCCCAACATTTTTTGAACACTGATCAGTTTATAGCAAAATGGAAGAAGGCGGTTCCTGTTTCAGTTTTCTGAAAAGATTAAAGATTAGTTTAGTTGGCATACACTTGATGCATGTCTCAGAAAACGTTCAAAAATGTAAACGTCTGGGAGAAAGAGAAGAGAAAACAGTTGGGAGAACATCGGATGTGTATCTGTGTATTGGATCCGTGCATTTGGCCTTAAAGTGACAGCAGCTTTGTAAAGAGCTTTGTAACTTTTATTCAAGTATTTAAATTAGTTTAAGGTAGTCGTATGCTAGCATGTCGGATGTAGCATCACTGACTGGCTTAAACCACCATGGTGGCATAATGTGCATTTATACAACAATGCAACAATAATAAAATAATGCATTGACATTAAAAAAAATGAATTTACTTTTGAAACTTAAGTACTTTCAAAAACAAATACTTCTGTATTTTTACTTAAGTAAAAATCTGTTTTTAGAACTTTCACTTGTAACAGAGTAATATTTGACTAGTAGTAGTACTTTTACTTTTACTCAAGTAATAGAGTTGTGTACTTTGTCCACCTCTGTCTGATCGTAACCGGGCTAGTAGCACAATCGGAACCTAAAAGTCACATGTTACCACGTCAGTCGGAATGAATGGGTCAGATCTGATTTCTGATTAATTTGGATTGTAAGGGGTGGTTAATTCCTTTTGTAATCCGATCGAGAGGAAAATCTGGAAAAGTACTGCACATGTGCAATGACATAGAAATAGCATATAGAAATGACGTATGATGTGTGGAACGGGCTGTTCTTCCTGTTAAATTAAGTGTCAGAAATGATTGTCCTGTCACTTAACGTCTGTGAAGTGGAGAAGGACAACATCCCACCAGTACTTGTTTCGGACTCATCCACAGATGTCTGTTTTGGCCGTTTTGGGCGAATAGGCGTTTTTTCCTGTTTGTGAAATGTAAGGAGCACAGCATTACGGTTAATTTGCTCATTGTCGCCTAATTAGGACCCGAAATATAAAAATATTAAGTCTGCTTTTTAAAACAAAGAAAAGGAGGATGGTTAGTATGCAACAACAGTGGGAAACTCTGTATATGTGTGCAGTGTGCGCATAAATCCAAACATAAGCTTGTGACATAACTCACACATCAAACTGATCATTTTATTTAGCGTTCATGTAAACACTACGTTCGAAATCATCAATTGCAATGAAATCATTCAGACTGAAGCAAAACGTGTCCATGTAAACGTATGTACACTCACCTAAAGGATTATTAGGAACACCTGTTCAATTTCTCATTAATGCAATTATCTAATCAACCAATCACATGGCAGTTGCTTCAATGCATTTAGGGGTGTGGTTCTGTCAGAATGGAAAAGAAAGGTGATTTAAGCAATTTTGAGCATGGCATGGTTGTTGGTGCCAGACTGGCCGGTCTGAGTATTTCACAATCTGCTCAGTTACTGGGATTTTCATGCACAACCATTTCTAGGGTTTATAAAGAATGGTGTGAAAATGAAAAACATCCAGTATGCGGCAGTCCTGTGGGCGAAAATGCCTTGTTCATGCTAGAGGTCAGAGGAGAATGGGCCGACTGATTCAAGCTGATAGAAGAGCAACTTTGACTGAAATAACCACTCGTTACAACCGAGGTATACAGCAAAGCATTTGTGAAGCCACAACATGCACAACCTTGAGGCGGATGGGCTACAACAGCAGAAGACCCCACCGGGGACCACTCATCTCCACTACAAATAGGTAAAAGAGGCTACAATTTGCACAAGCTCGCCAAAATTGGACAGTTGAAGACTGGAAAAATGTTGCCTGGTCTGATGAGTCTCGATTTCTGTTGAGACATTCAGATGGTAGAGTCAGAATTGGGCGTAAACAGAATGAGAACATGGATCCATCATGCCTTGTTACCACTGTGCAGGCTGGTGGTGGTGGTGTAATGGTGTGGGGGATGTTTTCTTGGCACCCTTTAGGCCCCTTAGTGCCAATTGGGCATTGTTTAAATGCCACGGCCTACCTGAGCTTTGTTTCTGACCATGTCCATCCCTTTTTTGACCACCATGTACCCATCCTCTGATGGCTACTTCCAGCAGGATAATGCACCATATCACAAAGCTCGAATAATTTCAAATTGGTTTCTTGAACATGACAATGAGTTCACTGTACTAAAATGGCCCCCACAGTCACCAGATCTCAACCCAATAGAGCATCTTTGGGATGTGGTGGAACGGGAGCTTCGTGCCCTGGATGTGCATCCCACAAATCTCCATCAACTGCAAGATGCTATCCTATCAATATGGGCCAACATTTCTAAAGAATGCTTTCAGCACCTTGTTGAATCAATGCCATGTAGAATTAAGGCAGTTCTGAAGGCGAAAGGGGGTCAAACACAGTATTAGTATGGTGTCCCTAATAATCCTTTAGGTGAGTGTATTTTCTCCTGTATTACACAGCAGCGTTTCAACACGGCAACTTAAATTGTTTTATAGGGGTGGTTCCGTGGTTTTTTCTAGGCTTGGTTGTGTTTATGGGGTCGCAGTATAACATGTCTTAATACTTCTTTTTTTTTTTAAATCTGTATTTTTCTTATATTTTACCTTTATTCCACACCGCTGTCTCCACTGTCCTTTGAACGGCTCGTTTGCTTCATGCTTCTATGAAGCCCATCCCTCCGAAAAACGCAATGGTCTTAGATTGGTTAGATGGCCAAATGTAGTTTGTAGTTCTGCAACAGCTCTCTCTCTTTCGTAATGACTGCGACGTGGCCTCGCCCACTTTGTTGCGTGTTCGCGGGGGCAGTGTTTATGTTAATAGCAAGGGTTTATGATGTCACCAACCCGGGAAGAACCTTGTTGTAGTCCAAACCGGCCATTTTTGTAGGCAATAAACTGCCATAACTTCAAAAGACAATATCTCCGTTTGCATTGAACTTTCAGCACTGTAACTTTGCAGATACTGTTTATGCTCAAGCAGCAACATTACACACTAACTAAAGTTAAAAAGGTGAAATCGCATGCAACCACCCCTTTAATGCTTTTACAGACATTGATAACCAGAGAAGCACATGCATCTACTCTAGAAACTGCTTGCATAGCTGAAACTGTGACACATAAAGCATTGTAGAAAAATGAAAAAATACGAAGTTAAAGGGAATGGAAATCAAATCCCACCATAGTTACCCATTCATTTACTATGGGGAGTATGAGAAATTTTGTGCATTTACAAATTTATGAAATTAACCTGTAATGCATAAAAAATGACTAAAAGAGACTTGTGACTCGACTTGGACTCCACATCAACGACATGAGACTTTACATCAGTGAAGTAAGTTGGTTCAGTTGATATTAATGACAGCAATATAAATGCATCATGCATGCATATTCCCACCACTGAGAAAGGAGCACTAGTTAAACTCCAAAAGAGATCCCACAGCAATCACTAGCTGATACCAAATAGCAATTAACTACGGGGCAAGCATTCTAGCCACATTTCCCTCTGGTTATGTACATGTATTGCCTCCATAGAAAGCCAATGTTGTCCATCAAACTGGGGCTGTTAAGACAAACAAACACACTGCCACTGAAACAAGATACCAGCAGCAGCAGCAGCAGCAGCAGCAGCAGCGACGTCCCCTTGAGCATTGAAGATATTCAAAACAAAACTTCACTCCCTATAAAATCAATCCACCAGACAGCTCATGAAACAGTAAACCAAAACTAGCCTGTTCTAAAACTCCTGAAGTTATCCGAGACGTCGTATCCGCCAGACTGATTGTAAACAGTTACAATGTGCCGAGATAAGAGGAAGACCGCTGGTGAGACATGGTTAATGTGTGACTTGACCTGCTGTCCCTGCTCAGGCTGCCTGCAATCAAACTTCAGTTACCGGCTGAATAATTCAGAGTGTCTGACTGCAGGTATTTGTAGCGGTCACAGAGCACACCTCGAAAGAACCGCCCAGGGCAAAACATTATGTAATGATGGTGTTCGAACAAAGCAGAAGAAGAGTGTTGAATCAGGATACAGTGATCATGATAATGATAATGAAGATGATGAAAGTCATCATGACAAAGGCACATCTTGCCACCTCACCAGGCTTCCCACGGGGAAATGATGCTATAGAGTGCACTGTTTAATACCTCAATGTTTTTAACACCTCGTGCATTATTTTAAATAGTTTACATGCTAAAAAAATTTTTTTAATCCTAAATGATCTGAAAGACTCAGATGATTAAGTCAGTGTTAGAAATTTGGGGACCTATCATTTACAACAATGGCAAATAGCAACCCGTTAAATTTAGAGCAGAAATTTGGTCCCCTTTCAGGCTAGGGTACAGTTAACTCAGTGTGCTGTCAAAGGCCGGTTCACAGCTATTCTGTGAGAGAGTAGACAATCACTACTATTACCAGCCTGATAATCTTACTTGGCTTCACACCACAAGCATTCCCACCACAAGTCTAATCACCCCACAGATGAAGACACAGAGTACAAAACAATCACAAAGACAGAAATGCACTCTAACAAAGTGTTTTCTGCCACAGTTTTTCATTAAGACAAGAATGTATGTCAGCTTTTTAAGTTAACGTTTAGGAGATTTCACCTAATTCCCCAGATACAATATAAGCTCCCTAACAACAGATAAAGACGAGTTCATTTGGGACCATTAATAGTACCATACAAATTCAGTCCATTACTACATAATGGTCTGACGTACTCTTTCAGAGTAATGGCTTCAATAAAAAAACAATATGTGGTTGATTCCCAAGGACAATTAATAGTACCATACAAATTCAGTCCAATACTACATAATGGTCTGACATACTCTTTCAGAGTAATGGCTTAGATAACAAAACCATGATATGTGGTTGATTCCCAAGGACCATTAATAGTACCATACAAATTCAATCCAATTACTACATAATGGTCTGACATACTCTTTCGGATTAATGGCTTACAGAAAACAATGATATGTGGATGATTCCTAAGGACCATTAATAGTACCAAACAAATTCAGTCCAATTACTACATAATGGTCTGAAGTACACTTTCGGATTAATGGCTTACATAAAACAATGATATGTGGATGATTCCCAAGGACCATTAATAATACCATACAAATTCAGTCCAATACTTAATAATGGTCTGATGTACTCTTTCAGAGTAATAGCTTATAACAAAATAATGATATGAGGATGATTCCTAAGGACCATTAATAGTACCAAACAAATTCAGTCCAATAACTACATAATGGCATAATGGTCTGACGTACTCTTTCGGATTAATGGCTTACATAAAACAATGATACGTGGATGATTCCCAAGGACCATTAAAAATACTATACAAATTCAGTCCAATTACTACATAATGGTCCGACGTACTCTTTCAGTGCAATGGCTTACACAACAAAACAATGATACGTGGATGATTCCCAAGTTGGTCTGATGCCCTGTGAAATGGTAACTCAATCCAATACTAGCTGATCATTCACACACACACACACACACACACACACACACATAGACTATTAAGTAAACAATCTTTGAGAAACCAAATTAGAGTCCCTTTTCACAGTCAAGGTCTTATTTCCTAAGATTTCTTGGCTATGCTAGAAACGGTCACTCTTAGTTTGTGACTGATATTGTTTTTGACAAGGCACAACTCAACTGATCCAAAGTGACAGCTTTCGGTAAAATCAGCACCAGATGTGGCCCTTACGAAGATCAAAAGTGCAATTAGATGCATCTGGCTCAAGCAAAATCAATTCAATCTTGAATGAAGGCATGTACTTGAATGTAATATTCCACTGTACACCACAAACTAGAGCTATTCAACTTCCACTTACCTCCTTATCACGCTCAATTTCCAGCCCAGCGTCCTTTAAATTGCCCTCGAACTCTTCTCGGATCATGATTTTCTCCCCATCGGCAGGGTCCGGGGGTCCTACGTCCACCACCACCACCTCCACAGGTTCATCCTTCCCTCCCTCTGGGTCTTTTCCCTCCACTCCTAACGGATAACTACCATTGGAGATGGTGGACAGTCTGTGTTGACTAGGAGACCCCCTGACGAAGGAACGTTTTCGGTAGTGGTACACCAGCACATAGTCCACTTTCCTTCGGCCGTCAGCAAAGTACAGCCGTTTGCGAGGGTCCTGGTCCACGTCCATCAGGTTATTGGCCACCTGAACAGGTGAGAGGAGAATACAATGTACCCAGGCTCAGTGTTCATCGGCAGTGTGTGCGCATATCAAATTCAACACAGAAGAAAGGGAGGAGGGAGTATGGTGAGGATAGATGTAGGTCAGACTATTGCTTCTTAATTTGGCTGCTCTCAATACAATTTAGATTGAAAGTGAGAAGGCAATAGACACTTTTCATTGATGCCATTCATTTCTGGGTTATCCTTCATTCAATTTACTGGCTGTAGAACTAATGCTAACCTACAAGTATTCTAGAAGTACTATTCTGGAGAAATCAAAAGCATACTCACGTGTATCTTGTTGTCACTTGTCTGCAGCATGTTGTCACCCTTAAAGAAAAACACAAAAACAAGATGAAACGGCAACAGTCCCTCGGCGTTCCCGGAAGATTGTGTGCGTTTCTGGTGGCATGCCCGTTTCTGATGTCACCCTACAGAGACGGCGCCATCCATCTTTCCCTCTGTTTATCCATCGATCGCGCAAAGCATGAAATCCATCCGTCTGTCTGATTTTGGCACCGTTGAGTAGGAAGCGCAAAGATTTGCTTCACGCACAACAGAACGCATCTCCACAGAAACTTCTGATTTGTCCCTTACTAATTGTCCCTGAAGGAATACCTAGCGCGTCTCCAAGCGCCAGAGCGCATCATTACGCGCCGGAGGGGATTGCGCGCGTGTGTGAAGATGGATCGAGTCGCCAACAGGTTCAAACATTTTCTGCGCACATCCGATTAATACACACACCGTTCTCTACGAAATAGCGCAGTGATTTAAAGCTTAATATAAAGGCTTCAGTGGGGCTAAATGCTCCCATAAGCACAATGTGCTTGCTTCTACATGAAGAAATTGATGGACTGACACGTTTTTTGTTCAAATAAATTATAACAGAAGGCTGTTGTGAGTAAGCAATCTTGTGTAAACTAGTTATATGTTCTAGTGACATTTTATGCAAAAACTTGTCAGATATTGTTTAACAGTCCTGTTAATTTCAGTCACGTCTGGCATTTCATAACATCTCAAATGTTCAAAACGTTTAGTAAACAGGCTCTGACCAATTAATTGTGATTGGGGCTACTTTGCACATCCACAAATCTATTCCCCCCACTGAAGTAAAGTATTTTGTTGTTGTCTCTCCTCTGCCATCCTAGCAGTGTACATTTATTAACTATTAAGATACATATGCAACATTTTAAAACAGATTAAAACAGTTTAAAATAAGGTTCATTAGTTAACATGAACTAATACTGAACTGCACTTATAAAGCATTTATTTATCTTTGTTAATGGTCATTTCAACATTTACTAATGCATTATTAAAATCTTGTTCACATTAGTTAATGCACTATGAACTAACATGAGCAAACCATGAACAGCTGGATTTTTTATTAACTAAAGTTAACAAAGATGAACTAATGCTCATGGTTTTAACTAAAGCATCAACTAATGTTAACTTATTCAACCTTATTGTAAAGGGTGACCAAATGACATCACATTACCTGCATATGCAGAGACCTCAAGGATCAGGGAAGTTTCCAACAGGCGACCAACAG